>NC_081196.1:58416147-58765147 GCF_902713425.1 Acipenser ruthenus
TATAGCATGTATTATGCATTTCTCTGTATTTAAAGTATTATGGATTTTCTTGTTGTTACTGCATCTTGTAAAGCTCTTTGTGATGGTGGTCCACTATGAAAGGTGCAATAGATTGATTTTTAATTATAGCATGCCTGCAATACCATTGCAAGCTGTACAATTCTATAACCACAGATTAATTTTGGAAAAGTACACTCTGTGCTCTTCATGCCAAACCAATAAGCCAATAACAATAAGACAATAACATTAAGCCAATAACAATAAAGTACATATCAAAGGAAAGTGGAGTCAGGTTTTTCTTAGCTTTGGATCAAGCATAATTCTGCAACAGAAGATAATCGCATTTTATATTTACTCAAAACCAGTTGTTATGTAGAAAAATCACTTTCATTGTTCCTTATCAGTAATCAATTGCTTCTAAATAACATGCTTGTTTGTGCAGGTTCAGGGATTTTTTTTAATGCTGGTTTTGTTTTTTTCTTTTATGTAATGTTTCTCATCCACCATTGGCTTTTCTAAACACAAGATGGAACAACAGTTTTTAGTAAGAGTAAGGGCACCTAAAAGAGAGAACAGAACAACGGAAACACATATGTCCCCCTCAGTAATAGCTATGCTAATAAAATAATAGAAATTATTAGAAGGTAATTATTTAGATATTACAGAGGACCCATCAGTAAAAAAAACATTTTTTTTTCTCAAAATGTTAATAGTTAATAATCACCCATTGTCCCTTTCCCTCAGAATCCCTGTTGTGTTCTGTCTTGTAGTTTAAGAGCTGATTAGTATATTTTATGTTTTTCTTCATACTTAGGGCCTAGCTACATACACTTTGATATTCTTACCAGCTATATTTGGCTATTTGTGTTAATTTTTCCTCAAATCCTTCTCTATTCCTCTACCGACAGGATGACTGACATAAGCGTTAGATAAGTACAGCTCTGTCCTCTTATCTTAGGGAAAGCTCCTGTCAGTCACTTTATCAGAGGAATCAGGAAAGACAAATCCTTTCATTATCAGGACACTGACGTGTCACAGTTAGAGAACAGTAACACCTTCCTGTCATTATCGTGCATCAGATCTTCAGCTTGGATCAAAAGCAAGGATATAATGTATACCTAAAGTATCCAAATATTTTGTTTATTATTTTAACAAGTTCATTTGAAACTAATTCAAGTTCATATTTTAGCTCCATGTTCCATATTGACAGCAAACATGTGTGTGTAATACATTTCCGAAGCTTAACTGTGTGTGCATATTAAATGTGACACATTTCTCAGGTTATAACTTACACACCACTGTGCTCTGAGGCAGCCCCCTATGGGCTGTAGTGATTATGAGAATGCCTGTTGGGCCGTGTGGAAGGAAGGCTGACCCGCTCCTGCTTTTGACTGGCAATGACAAGGCAGCAGGTATGACCTTGAGATCATTAAAAAGAAAAACACCCATAGGGTTTTCAATTTTCAGAACTAACATCACTGTTACCCTTGTGTTGAACATACATATATGTAGTGACAATATGCCTACATGATCATTTTAGGCAGTTGCTAAAGTTTTTTGGGACACAAAGTAAAGTGTTACGAAAAAGACTTGTTTATTTTGCAAAACTAATGGCAAACTGTTTTTTTTTTTCCTTTAGTAGCAATTACAAAAATTTCACTTTCAAAAAAGAAAACCTAGCATTACAAAAATCCTAGAATATTCAAAAATAAAACAGAAAAGTGTCAATGAAACTAACAATCAATGATGTAATTTTCTCTGCCTTTTGAAATCAACCTTTCTAATTATTTTCTTTTTTTTCTCCAAGATGTATTACAACATTAAAAAAAAACATAATGTAAACCACCTATTAATTATTAAGAGAATATTATCAAAAAAAAAAAAAAAATACATGTTTATTATTCATTTTATATCTGTCAGGGGCTGCATGCACATAACATTCCCCAGAGTCCTGAGTTCATTTGCTTTAACGGCTAAATAAAAGAACACCTCATTTGTTTTTTGACAGGATGATTTCAGCTCTGGAGCTTCTGTCAATTAACAAAGCAATGATAAATGCTACAAAACCAATGATAACAACGGCTGCAGCTGCTTTTTTTTTCTTTTTTAGTTAAAAAAAGGTTCCACAAAAGTTGCTAGTATTATTATTATTTATTTCTTAGCAGACGCCCTTATCCAGGGCGACTTACAATTGTTACAAGATATCACATTATACATTATTTCACATTTATACAGATATCACATTATTTTTACGTACAATTACCCATTTATACAGTTGGGTTTTTACTGGAGCAATCTAGGTAAAGTACCTTGCTCAAGGGTACAACAGCAGTGTCCCCCACTGGGCATTGAACCCACAACCCTCCGGTCAAGAGTCCAGAGCCCTAACCACTACTCCACACTGCCTCCCCAATATTTCAGCATTGGGGAACAGTGAAAACCTGGCCTCTGAAGAAGTGTTGCTGTCTTGGAAAACAAAGTGTGCCTAAAAAACTTTAACTGCAGTCTCTACAAATAAGAAGAGGCAGGTGTTGAAAACATAATTTTTTGAGGAAAGCTGTAATACGGCCTCTTTATGAAATGTACAGAACATAGAAATACTAACTGTATCTCTGTACATGACACAGTGCAGTGACAGGACAGCCATATGTTTCTGTACTATTCTGAGATATGATAATATGTACAATGCAAAATACTGCTCCTCAGATTGAAACTGCAGGAAAGTAGCACTGGTAAGGTTTGTATCATGCTCATCAAACTACATGCAGTGTAAAAAAATAAAATAAACTTCTACACTGAGACGGCATGCAGATTTGTATATCAATTCTTGACAATATTCTGGTCCAACTTGTCAAAAGAACCCAGTAAAGTTAATATTAGTTTCCTAATACTATATGTCACTTGTAACCAGAGTCTACAGCAATATATTGGCACTACAGTATATCAGTTTAAAATGCACGGTAATATAAATTTAAGGAGTACTTGCACAGCTTTGAGGTATTTAAAACAAACTTCTTTGGGTTGTTGAAAGAAGATAGTTTATTGAATCCTTCTTCAACATTAATTTGACATGAAGTCAAAATCAATCAGCTCAGATATGCTCCCTTGAGGGCATTGTTATTGTATAATACTGCACATATTTAATTTTATAGAATCCACTGTGCTTTAACCTCACCCAGCAATAAAATGAACATATTGTCACTAAAGATCTATGTCAGTGTGGATGTCTTGGAAATACTTTGTATTGCAGTGATTGTGTGATTATTTAATAGGAGATAATGTCTGTCAGCGCCCCAGGATGCCCCCGCAGTTGCTTGAATCTGTTTCATCTGACGTAAGTGCCAAGACAGACATATCTACTGTATGAACTGATTCTGTCTAATATCTCAAATCACTGCTAGAAACCATAATATACTTGCTTTTGAATGTTTCTTCTTTGGTGTATCATGACTATTTCGATAAACAAATGGCACAGCAACCTGGTTAGATGACTGCTAATATTAGCAGGTCTGCATCAGTCTTATCACTCGATCATCCTTTTCTAGTATGTTTTCTAGTATGTAGATTTTTCAACTACAGGATAGTGTGTATATATGGTTAGTGGTATTTTAAGCAAAATGTAAAGCATATTGTGTATCATATTCTGTCAGATTTTGATAGTGACGGTTTACAGGTTAGAGTCCCCTGTCGCTGGAGAAACCCTATAGCAACCTCAGATGTGTGTGGGCAGGCAATATCTTGTTAGTGTCATGAGAATGGGATGATTGTCCAGCAACATGGCATCTCTCTGCCCATGAATAGACACACCATCCCTGAAGGCATGCAGGCTGGGTGCTGGTCTGCACGGATGCTAACTCACACCGTGATGTTCCCACATCTGCATAAATCAACACATTTAAAACAGCCCAGTTCAGCTTACATTGGCACCAAGCATGAAAAAAGCCATCTGCCTAGCTCAGACTGAACCGTTCAAAAGCTACAGATACAGAAGCTGTGAGGATATACTGTATGTGAATGATCCAAGCCATATCCTCATAGATAACAGAGCTGCAAGCAGACCTCTTTCTATTTTCATTGTATTTAGTAATGTAAATTGGGGATCAACAAAGGATGAGCATATTGTTAAGGGTTGGCATTATTTAGATCTGCAACTGGTCCAGAAGAGCCATCTTGAAACATCAATCATAAAATTGAAGTTTGTGTTGAATTGCTTTTAACTTGCCCTATTTAATTGTCATACTGTATTGTTGGTCTGGGTGGTATGGTTCCATTGTTTAACATGTCACAGTCAGGTAATGCATTAATTATTATTATTATTATTATTATTATTATTATTATTATTATTATTATTATTATTATTATTAACTTACAGTTAAATTATAAAACATCACATTACTTCAGTATTTCATGTATCCCTGTACTGTACTGTAGGTAGTTAACAATGTTTAAAGAACAAGCCTGTATATACTTTATGATTAATAAGACAAATATATTTTTTACTCCTTCATTGATTTTCTTTAAATAGTATGATGATAAGTCCTTTTTGACAGATGTGCAGGCAAAGCAGTGTTTGCTAAGAAATGAGTGATGGCCCCTCCTGCAGATTCTTGCAGAAGCCTTTTATCAAACAGAACCATGAGCTGCAGTTGGCAATCACAGTGAATATTTATATAGGTAGCAGTTGCACAGTTCTCTTATCAAAAGAGAAAAGGTTAGAGATAAAATGACTGTTGCACTGGTTACCCACTGCGAGGATAATTGAGAATCTCCATGGCATCCTTCATTACCACATTTTCTAATAGGGAAATATCTGAGCTTGTGAAAAAAAGATTGAATAACTGGCTGAGGGGTGCAGCACAAATATTATTCAAAATGTCATAGGCGGGGTGCAGAGATAACTAACAAGATTGTTATCCTTCTGCTGCAAACCACCCATGACAGAAATAAAGTATGTAATAGATTTCCATGAAATGTCTTGTTTATGCTACAAATATTTACATTTGCTATACATAAGATATCAATAACAGTATACTATAGCAACCCAAACTCATTTGAAGTTACTGTACAGTAATCTATTTCCAGGGTGAAGTAGGCAGTTCGAAGCTCGTCCTAACAGGGAAGAGAAGGGATTTAATGCCAACCATGTCTCCTGACAGTTTCACAAGAGAAGTAAGTGTCCCTTATGGTACTTGAAGTCTATTCTTTTACTATATCCATTCATTCTGAGAGCAATGTAGTATATCGGCCCATGGTATAAATATAACTAAATACATTACTGTAACTGTTATATACTGTGAATACTGTTAAAAAAAAAAAAAAAACACGTTAATAAGGTTTATTTTTCTTTTTTCAGTATGATCAAAAGATAATTTGTATGCTAATTGTGGATTTTTTATTTATTAAAACCGGTTTAATTCAATTTAAACAAATAATTACAAACTGACAAAGGACAAGTATTTTGCATTTGTAATTTGTAAATGC
Source organism: Acipenser ruthenus (assembly GCF_902713425.1). NCBI lineage: Eukaryota > Metazoa > Chordata > Actinopteri > Acipenseriformes > Acipenseridae > Acipenser > Acipenser ruthenus. Next base: position 58,421,629 of record NC_081196.1, read on the forward strand.
ATTGATTTTTATAAATAATTTCTTTTCATTTATTATACTGCATGTATTAGCACACCACCTGGTCCCACACTCGCATATCCAGCAGGTTCTAATGCATGAAATACAGTAAGTGAAAAGGGATTATAAAATGCAGAACAGGGATATGTTTTCAATTAATTATTTAAATCCGATTTAACAGGATATTACCTAAGAATCCACAATTACATCAAAATAATCTTAACATATATCTTATTGTATTTATAAAATATAACATGCACCATTTAAAAAAAAAAAAAACTGCAGCTATTTCTTTGCTGAAAGAGCAGATCTCATGCTTTTAGGATGCTCCCTTATCACTGGAAGCAATTTTGTTGGCTTGTCAGATTATGAGGTTGACCGAATATATTATCTCAGCATATAAGATATTTTGATTTGTATGAGGAGCTGAAAAAAAGATCTGATGTCATTCAAACCCAATCGGGCTACACCTGTTCATGGCAAGGTAGTTGCAGCTCTTTGTTTGCCTGTGAAACATTTCCCAGCCCTGTGAGATTTGGTTGCGTTCTGTAATCTGCAGTGTACAGACATGTCTCACAGATTATTGACATACCAATTAGTTCAGCATATAAAATATGAAAATATTGTGAGAAAATACAAAACGTTCCTTACACAGTAAGCCTCCAATCAACATCTTTACAATGCTAAACGATATGAGTTTGTTGCCTTTTTAATGTTGTACAAAGGGAAGCTACTTTAATCGGCAGACATTTCCTCTCTCTCATTGGTTGATTGTTATCTATGAGATCAGTAAATTGAGAGACTATCACCACCATAGTGTATTGGACAGTAATGCAACATATTGAAATCAAGTCTTTGCAAGCTGTGAGAAAGGTCTACGGAAATAAAATGTGAAAATGAACTTTAAAGTTGACCTTCCAGATACTTTATTAATATATATATATATATATATATATATATATATATATATATACAGTATATATATATATATATATATATACAGTATGTGTGTATATATATATATATATATATATATATATATATATACACAGTATATATACTGTATATATATATATATAAAGAGCAGTGACTCTACACCATAACATATTATAACAATAATGGGTGTGACATGCTTTGCCTGGTCCTTTTTTCTCAGTGTTTGTGCCAGTTGTCAGTATAACTTTTGAGGTGTGTCCTCATTTAGATTTTAGCTTTGAGCAATTTCGATGTCTGAGAGTAATTTAAGTGTTTTACATTTAAATATGCATGTAGCCTTTTCATTTGCTGTGTGGGGTCTTTCTGAATATTTGCTTATACTTCCAACCTGATACAAGAAGAAATTGTTCTTATAAAAAAAAAAAAAAAAACATGTAATCTGGAGGTTTAAAGTATGGGCTATATATTATTTAAGAACATTGTTTTTCTTTGTCAGAATTTTTCAGAGCAACACATATGAAGTGTATGAAGTTGGAAGACCTATGTCATACTGCCTGTACAGTGTCATATTAGAGACGTCCTAAAAGTTCAACAAGCCAACCAGCTGAAGCAAAGTTTTTGAATATAAAGAAACACTGCACTCACATATGCAAATATTACTCAATGAAAAGGTACAACCAAAGAGCATGGCCAAAAGGTGGGACTATTTTACTGTGCATGTAAAGCAAGTCACTGTGAAAATAAAGTCTGGACAAAATATATTCTTCAAAAGGATAAGAGACTTGTGAGAATATCATTATGTGAAAGGGAGGTACAAAATCATGTTTTAAAGATATGGTTACACTTCTTCACCACTTCATGATTGCCACAAAGACAACGACATACCATCAAACAGCAGCACTTTGGTTTCTCCCAATCGTGTCTATGCTGCAAACCAGAAGCCCATATTGTATTCATTCATATGTAGTCAGTGTTTTACCATGCCACATTTTGCTGAATGTCTTTCTGTCTATCTATCTGTTAAATGGTCTTATTGTGAGCAGGTATACAGGGTATCTTTGTTATAAAGTCAACAATTCATTTTTGACCACTATGATGGGCAGTCAACACCATTCATTTGAATTTACTCTAGTCCACAGCGTATTGCTCAACTACTAGAAACCCAGAATGAAACATGATTTACACAACTAAGAGCGAAATAATATGCACATTCTGCATTCATCACATTTTGGCTACATGTAAAGACAAGACAATTTCCAATTGTGTGAAGCTGAAACAACCTCCCTAGAAAAGTGTTTTAAATACATTGAATTGGCTGTGTGGGGTCCCTAATTGTCTCACTTGGTGAACAGGATGAGTCATTGATTAAAGGGAGGGCTGCTTTGTGTTCTGGCTATACAGTAACCCATACTGGCCAGCTGAAAAGGGCTGCAGGGCTGGCCTTTGTCCTAATGGTGTTGGTAGGTTGCCAACCTCCTGGGTGTAAAGTGGAAATTAGCTCTGCATTGGTATAGGAAGACACCCATTGACCTTTAGTTCTCCTGAGCTCTTATGATAATTAGCTGCAGTTAGGAAACAAAATTGGATATTCTAAATTGAGGAAAAATAAGGTGGGAAAAAAAACCCTGTGATAATTTGCCAATTGAGAAACATCTTAAATGAGTGGATGCTTGGAGAATAAAAACATGAGGGATCAAAGAAGCAGGGACCTACAGTGTGGCTCTTTCCAGAAGTAAATGTGTGGCTGGCAACAGATGAAGCAACACGGGTAAATTGCAAAAAGCTAGCTCTTGATGCTGGAGACCTTTGAAGATGATCTGTCACTAAGCACCTTATAAAGATGCACACATATCACAATATGATTATATACTGTATCATTACCAACTTTAACTAACATGATAGTCGAGTTGGTTTGTTCATTTGAGCCATTATCAACGCTGAAAGAAAAGCAGCTTTTTATATTTACTAAACAGTCTATTATTACTGTAGTTGTAAAGAAATGTTGCTTTGTAACATTTCACTTTAAGTCATTTACTAATTTAAAATATGACATCACCACAACATACAGTATGTGATAGACCAGGGATATGAAAGTCAATATTCCAGTCCAGGTCTTTGTTCCAACCATGTCCTTACCGTAAATACTAAAGTAAACAAATTATACCCGTGACCAGGCTTGAATTAAATCAAAATGTATAGCACCGCCATAGCTATACTTTAGACCTTGAGTTATTGGAGCTTGGTGAATTCATTGACAAATGACAATTAATAAAAAGAAAATAACACACAGGCAGTCTTTTGATCTTTTATAACATTTGGTTGCATATTGTATTGTAGACTTGCAGATGGAACTGACAGCAACCCCAGTTAGATATTGGAAAAAGACAAGATTGAATTTTACAGACTGGTTTCATGGTGCAGATGGAAACATGGCGAATACATGTGTGGTCCAGTGGTTAAAAAAAGGGCGGTCCCCGGTTCAAATCCCACCTCAGCCACTGACTCATTGTGTGACCCTGAGCAAGTCACTTAACCTCCTTGTGCTCTGTCTTTCGGGAGAGACGTAATTGTAAGTGACTGCAGCTGATGCATAGTTCACACACCCTAGTCTCTGTAAGTCGTCTTGGATAAAGGCGTCTGCTAAATAAACAAATAATAATAATAAATAATAACATGGTTGAAATGCATCCAATTTTGTCTTTTTTTCAACTAGCTGTACAGTTTTATTGCAGATTAATATTACCAGTGAATCACGATGTGTGATAACTCTTTATTTTAATTTTTATACTTGGTTAAGAATATTTATTTGTGTTTGACATTTTAATACTTAAAAATCTAATTTTATCAATCAAGTTATAACATTATCATATGTTGCCACCAAAGTAAGGTATTAAATTACTTTTGACAACCCCAAGTGGATAAATAACTTGGTTCTACCTAAAATTATAGTCATTAGTCATTTCATTAAAGTAATTAGGTAAGATTAGGCGAACGTTTCAGTAAGTGACTAATTTCCATAATTTCTTGTGATGTATGATATTGCAATATAGTATGCAGAGTGCTCTTTTTTAAACACAGTGACAGAAAACTGAATGTTTTGCAGTACAGAAACTTTTTTGAAGTTCTCCTTCCCCCTGACAAACTGGACAGATTTGAGAACTATGATCCAGTCCTTTCAGATTCACTGCACCATTTCCAAATGGGAACTGCTCTCCCTCCTCTACCACTTCAACTTCACAATCTATATCATTCCTCAAGGCAGGACCTTTATCTCTCGTCTCATCGCTCTCTCCACGACTGTAAAAAAACAACTAAACAGTCCCTTCAACCTTTCAGCAGAAGTCTGCAAAAATTAGCCATCTGTTTGCAAGCCAGGGATTGTTTAAAACTTAGTTAGCGCTCCGGCATGGAGTTCAATTTTGGTTTTGTTTGTTTTGTTTTGAACACGGCTAACCTGTTCAAAGAATCAACATACAGGTACCAAAGAATCAACATACAGGTACCATCCTGTTTAAACCTATTTGCTGTTATCCAGCATGCTGTTTACATGAAAGATAGTGAAAACATCCTGGATAGAGTGACAAAGTCACAAAGAGAGAACACGCTTTGTCCCAACACACAGTACTTTGTGTTGTACAATAATCCAACACCTTGTGGCTATGACTACTAACTGTGAGTTTGAACAGCAGTCATGCAAGTGCGAGTAATGCAAGTGTGGTTTGAATCCTGCTTCCATTCCCGTGTGAGGACGATTGTGGCCAGCAAGCTTACAGGTGAAACCTACTGGTGCAGATGGAAACTTCACAGCCTTTTTTCCGGGTTTCAGTTGCTTGGTAAAATGTGTTGCTTGGGTTCTGTGAATGACAGTGGAAACAGAGGTTTTACATTGATTGACAGTCCTTCTAATTGTCAAGTGGACTGCTGTGAGATGGTATTTTATTATTATGATTGTAACAGTATTTATATGTCAGAGTATGAAAAATAAACTTGATTCTGCATGATCCACAAATACAAGTTACCGCTATTCCTTTTTTTTCTGTTGAATCCTCTGACGCCATCATAACATAGATATTTAAACTTTAAGTTCATTTTTTAACAAGCACACCAAAAGGCATGAGCCCTGAGATGTTCGTATCAATTCAATATGCTCATCAAGTAACCTTCTCTTCCAGGGAAATTGTGGCTGGAAAGGGGTCAGGGGTTTTGCAGTAATATTAACTCAGCAGGTTTCTCATTTCCCATCATAATGTTCATCTGATTAAATTGAGTCTGCCTCAGAGACTGAAATATATATCATTCAGACTGTGTGCATGCTGCTGCTTTAATTCTGCGTCTTGTGAATCACACATTCTATGAATTTGTGGAGGTTTTTGTCTCATATGGATATGTTCACTGGAGCCAAATGATTCGGTACCTCGTGTTATGTGGTGGAATAAATTAAAGATCCGTGAGACAGCCTTGGAAAGTGCCATAGCTTAAAGCAATTGTGCCTAACACAGTAATTCCATAAACTGTCTGCACCATGCACATCCATTCATTGTCAGATATGTTTTAGAGTGAGGGGGTCAGAAATGGCCGTTATCTTTCAATGATTTTCTTTTTTTTTTTTTTTGCATTGTATGTTTTATTATAATAATTTCATTGTATATTATTTTAAGTCACTTAATATGGATATGCATTACTTTAAATCAGTGCTGCTACAGTATATAATTGTTTTATTATTATTATTATTATTATTATTATTATTATTATTACCCCGAAAAATATTTTGCTGTGACGACTAAATGTTTAATGTATATATTTGTCTGTATTTTTCTGGGGGACCCTATTCTATTTTAAAATCTGCTGTGTGAATTATTATTACATTTTTTTTTTGGTTCACTGTGTAATTGCCCCGAATTGTCATAGTCTGGCCTGTGTCCTGTTAGCAAATGTGTATTAAAAAAAAAACATGATATCTGGTCCTACACTAGGTTTAAGAAATATCTGTCTGCAGGGCTTGCTTTCAGATGCCCTTTCATGATCATTTCACAGAGAGACTGGAATTTCTCCCATCACTTCAGTGCCTTCTTTCTTGTTAGTAAGTAACCAGCTGCTTCCACTAATGACTGACATGCTTAGCAGACAGAAAAATGCTTGACCCCAAAGACATTGCTGAGGTGAAATGACCTAGGAAGTACAGGTCTAACAGGTTTCCTGGAAGCAAACTGATGTCATTTTTGCTGCTTTTTTTTCCCCAAACTGCATATTTAAGACCAATATAGTTAATGGAAGTACAGAAAATATTTATGAAAGTATTTTTTTTGTGCTACAAACCACTTAATTCAATATGTCTTTAAAATGAGTTCGGTTTTACCAATTACAATAACTACCATCTGTTTAAAATAAATTATGTAATGTTCTGCATGTTAGTTTGGACTCTGGAGATGAGTTTTGAATATTCAATGAAAAAAGAGATCCTAATAAAAAATAAAAATGAATTACTCCTAAAAAGTCTGTTTGCCCTCTGTAAGTCTGAAATGGCCTGAAAGTCAAATGTAACTTTTAATGAAATACACAGTAGAACTGGCATATATCTGTAGCCAAATATCCACATGTATTCATCCTTTTTACAAGGTTAGTTTAGTTTTTAGTTCAGAAGTACGTAACATCTTTTTTTAACCTCTCAGAGTAAACATTATTTATTTTCATTAAAGTATCTAAAAAGCAGTGTATCGGTGCACAGCATGTATACAAATCTGTCCAGCAGAAAACAATTCAGTATAGCACTGATTCTGTCTCTAACCATGCAGTTTACAGTATATAACTTGTAACAACACAATTCCATCAAATGTACTGGTTTAAAGTTTAATCAGTGCTTGGGAAACTAGAATTGCTTTAACAATAATTGCCAAGGCGGCAAAGCAACAATTAAATGTGAACTCCAATTAGTGCAAACGCTCTTTGATTAGACAGTTCACAAATAAAAAGGAAAAAATGGTGCCCTACGTTGATTCCTTGGTGATTTGAGCAAGGCATCCCATTGATTTTTCTGAACAAACTGCCTCTGAATTATATTGTATTGGTTGTCACTTTAAAAACACTATAGCACATTTCACAAAAGAGCCATGGAAGCCAACAACAACAATTAAAATAATAATACAGAACCACCCCTCAATATCGCACAGCTCAAACGCTTATTTATAATAAAATAAAAAGTACAACCATTGAGGGATTTCTGCCTGGAAGGCATTTTCACTACATCACCAAATGTCTATTACGCTGTTCAGAAGAATTTATTGGAATATACTGTACACTATGGATTTAGTAAGTTTGTAAAAACATGCTGCACATATCTGTTCCGGCACCCTTGATCACAATGTTAAATCACTGACTTTTATTAACTGAGTTATGGATTTAATTATTCATTACTTCTATAATTTACACTTTCAATCCACACCCTTCTTCATCAATCAAATGTCATACAGTTCACAACCATTGTGTCTTTCCAAACCAAAGGCTTCATCAGTGTGGGCTTGTGGGATCGCCATAGTAAATTTGAAACAAACACTGTGCTCAGTCTTACATTTTTATGCTAATTAGAAATGCTGTTGGAAATGAAAACAACATCTCAAGTTTTTGGGGTCTAAGAGCAGGCCTAAATCACTATCTGAATGTTTCTGTGTGTAGAGATGTCAACATCATATCTGAAACTGAGTTTAAATCGTCCAACAATGTTTTCACCTCTGTTGCTAAGAATTACAGACTATCTGGCAAAGATACTACCAACCTCTGATAAGAAACAGATTTAAACTAAATGAAAGTCTCTCCATCTCTTTTTGCCTACACAGCTATTGGGCTTTTAAAAAAGGTCTGACTGGATCTACAATTCTATTTTGCTTGCCGTGGGTGGGAAGGGTTGCTCAGCCTGACACGGAAGTCGTTTGTCATCAATATAAATTAAAATGGCCTGATGTTTGTGACCATAACGATATCAGTGAGATCAGCCAGGAAAGCACACATGCTTCCATGTTTGCTCAGCCTGGTAATCCTTACTCTACCTCTTCCCCTTTAAAGAAAATAAATCAATTTGGTATCACCTGTTGGTGTTAACAACCCAGCTGCTACTTTATTTTGGCAATATCCATGTTAAAAATTCTCTCTTTTTTATTCTTAGCCCTCAAATAAGCAATTTAGATCGTTTTCAAAACCATTTTGGCTAGATCTTTTTTTTTTAAATGCACACTTTTTTATTGTGATAAGCGGAAATACAGTATTTCAATATAACTTAAATAACAAAATAACAGCAATGTGTTTACAATTGTAGCATTATAATATAGATCACAACATAGCACATTTTTTTACAATGGCAGCATTGTATAAGTATAAATAACATAATTGTTTACAATGGCAGCATTGTAATATAACACTATAGTACTTGTTAGTTTTTTGTGATAGATTTCAAAGCAGACACGCTTCAAACTCTCATCAATGCTAATGTTTATCTAGCACATATACATCAGAAAACTTGCGTCGCAAATTTTCTATCATGTCATCTACAGTATCTTCCCCAGTTTCAGGCATGGGTGTATAGTGCTGTGTGGCAATGCGCCCCGCCCCTGTGTGCATTTGTGTGTTATGTGTTGTATGGTGCGTGTGTTAATGTTGGTGTATAGTCATTGGTACACGGGATATAAACGGGTCTGTGTTTCACGTGTATTTAAAAATGTATAATTGTATTTAGGCACGGGATTGCACATCACTGCACGTGCATTTAAAGTAAGTAATATGCGCGCACAAGGTTGCGCGTAATTAATTCACGTGCTGGGATTCAAGTGAATAATTAATTAGTAATTGAATCCCAGCACAACAGTATAAATAGATGCACGTTTCATTCACTCGGGGTTGTGTGTTCGGTGAGTGGAGAACGGGATTGGAGACGGAGGTAATTGTGAAGAATAGAAGCTCACCGTGTTTGTCTGTGTAGTCCGTTTTGTTTGTCTCTTTATTTTGGCGTGAAGTGCCGTGTCCTGTGTTTTTGTTTCAAACCTTTTATTTTCTGTTCTGTCTGTTAATCATTAAATACTGAGAGCGCTCAGCTTCACCAAAACCCCAAGTCTCTGTGTATTACTTCCTGTTTCTGGTCTGACGTCACCCACTGCAGCCAGACTGCCACATATGGTGTCCTGCGTGGGACAAAACAACGCCTCCAACTTTTATAATGTTCCTCAGAATGTTCTAAAAAAATTGACACTTTTTCCAAGATGTTGTAAAATAGATTTTTTGTGAATTTTTATAGGAAGAGTCAAATACAGCCACAAAACGCCTGGTCCTGGGGGAGCATCCCACTGAAAATGCTTGGTCCTGAAAGGGTTAAAAGGTGGACATAAAAAAATTAATATTCTACAATTTAGCATGCACTGTTTTGCAGGTAAGCATTTACATATTGAAATGTAAATATGTAAATGAGTCCCCGCGTGGCTCATCCAGTTAAAGCGCTGCGGCTGGGAGTGCAGGATGAGACACAGCTTGGACGGCGCTGGTTCTCGTCCAGGCTGTGCAAAGAGGCTTGGCGTAAAAGTGATTCTGGCATAAGCTTGTGAGATTGGAGGATGCTCACACGCCCTCAGAACGTCTGTGCTATGTGGGGATCCACTGCGATGAGGAGAAAAAACACAATTGGACATTCCAAATTGGGGGGAAAAAAATAATTGGTCATTCATGGTTGTGAACAAAAAAAAAATGCTGTGAAATAAGCCATTTTTTACCATGACAAATACAGTCCTGGTTATGAGGACTTAATTCAAGATGAGTGTTCACAGCAGTATTAAAGACTTAATTTGACATTTAACATAAGATTACAAAGCACAAGTATTATAGAACTGAATGTTTTTTTACACCTATCATTAGTGGTTGTGCACTGTGTTTTTAAATGTGCCCACATTAACAGATTTTACAATCCTGTTTACTCACAGGGATACATTTAAGGGGGAGATCAGGCTCAAAATCGTGCAGTTTTAATGCTTGAACTGTAATCAGGTGTAAAAAGGTTTAGGAGGCTTTAAAATATAAAGGATGTTCCAAAAAAAACACCAATGTTGTAGGAAGTGCGGAAGACAGCACCGGGTTCATCCAGAACCTCATTGTAACAGGGAGAGATCTGGACTGGCCGTCTGACGCATGCACGATGCTGCAGGAAGAGGGCGGCAGTCCCGTGGGGTCTGCCTGCCAGTCATGGCGGTGACACGGAGAGGTGGGAAAGAGGCTGTGTGTGCTTTTCCCCTCTCTGAGTGGCGGACTTTAATGGGATTGTTAACCTATAAAGTAACACTCTGTTGTTTCCTCAGATCTGCCCCTTTAAACTGGAACAGCGAGCAAGACTACTGAAAGACGGGAGGATAACAAACGCCCGGAAAGAGAAATCAAAGAAAATAATTTTAAAGAAAGAAAGGGAAAAGTGGGGGATCGTTGGGCAGCCCCAGTGTTTGTTGTACAGGGAGACAGCAGAGTGTAGGACGGAGTCCCGGGTCGTACGGGTAGCAGCGACTGGGGAGATTCACGCTGCGAAGTGCAGCACATTTATTTTGTAGTTTTTCCTTACTGTGTTTTATTTTCCCAGTTTCTTTTTGCCTTTTTGTTTTTTATAATTTGTGAGCACCTGCGAGTGCCGGACTGTACCTGAGTACCCTGCCGTGGTATTCTCCGTTGGTTCTGGATACCATAGCTGGTAGCCAGACCACGGACCACAAGCGCCCTCTACGGGCTCAAAGAAATCAGGGCACCAGAGAACAAAAGAAAAATAATAAAGCCGAGCACCTGTGTGGTGTTATCAAATACCATTTCTGTCTCCCGTGTCAGTGAATACCCACACCCTCCCACACTCATGCTAAAAACTAATTTTTAATGGTACATTACCATCTTCAAGAATGACTAATGTTCTAAGACTGAAGTCATGAAAAGTTACAGATTAGGGTCAATGCATAATGTAATTGCGCTGAGCAAAATTGGCTTGTCTCATTCATCTAATTCCCACACATACTTTAACACTATTCTCCAATAAATAGGATTTAAGGTGTGCATGTAATAGAAAATATTTATTTCCTTTAAGTTCCACATGTTTCTGCAATTTATCTGCATTACACTGATTATAAATCCTAGTCCTCATTACGTGCCTAATTAATTTGCTGTATCAAATATTTATCTTACTTTCCAGGTCTAGACAAGCTTGACTTTGTAATAGGCTTGTGTCCAATAGATTAACTTCTGCTGATATTGTGGAAGCTAATAGTTGACTACATAAATACAGCAATGAACAGATACATAAGCAGAACTGTTGGCATGCCTTTTTTGATCTACCTTAATTAAACCACACATAGGTATCTTATGTGATTTAAATACAGAAACTTCAGATATTTCTTTAGATATTTATGTAAACAAGACTTTTTTAATTTAAAAAAAAGGTTGTTTTAGAATTATTGTGGTACCTACATAAAATACATTTACAGTAAGATGTAATGTATTATACTTTTGTCTAAATGCTTCTGCAGTTTTTTCCTAGCAACATACATTATAATTAGGATAATGGCAGTTATGTGCTGCTCCTGATCTGAGTTTCACCTTAACAGAATCGTCCAACTCGGCAACAGACTACAGCAGCTATGCTGTCAGTGGGAACCTTTGAGATGTTTGTTTGACATTTACTAAAACCTGGATTTCATTTCTTAGATGTTTTATCTGGTAACATGGCAGTTAGAGCTGCCAACTTTTATTATTGGAATCCAACTCAATATAAAATTATCTTTCAATTTGCTTTGTCTCCGCCCTTAAAAACAATGTTGTCTGAGAAGAAATGAGTACAGTAGTCTCCGCATATAGGAACACCCCCTGGAGAACACTTCCCCTAAGAGAACACATTTATGGTGAAATGGATTTTTCCCATTGTAAATGCTCTGCCTAAAGAAACATTTCCAGAACTGCCATCATGTCATTGCCTCGTTTTTTATTGATTTCCACGAGTGCACCTCATCGCTACAAAATGGCATGTAAACAGCGAAATGCAACGTTGTTTCTCTTCGTACAAAAAGTTGGAAAATGTTCGAGCTCCTTAAAAAAACCTGAATCAGACACAAGTCGCTGAGCAATTTGGTGTTTTCCGTTCTGGTGAGTTGCTTCACCATTCTGTTAAATAATTGTCTGCGTGTCTTGAATATTGCTCCTCTACAGGTATTCATAATTAATCTAGAGCTGTTGCTGCATTTTTTAACATGTGTAGGGGTGCTGTGTTAATTTAGCTGGACAGTTTATTAACATTAGTTTGTCTGTTACTTTATTATTATAGTTTATTAACATACACTTGCCTATTGCTTTTCTCTTACTTATTCTGTTCATTTCATATGTTGTCATAACAAGTAATACATATTTATTTATTGATTGATTGATTCATATTGTCTGCTGGTTAACGCCGTCTTAAAGAACACTTCGGCTAAGAGAACACTTTGCTTGTTTCCCGAGAGGTGTTCTCTTAGCCGGAGACGATTGTATCTGTAATTTTTCTTAAGATAAACACACAAGTAAAAAGACAATTTATTGTACTTATTTTCCCTGCACTTTCAGTAGTAAAAAACATTGTCAAAGTTAAAGCCTCAGTGTCAGATATGCATTTGAAATTTCATTCACTTCCAAGTTACACAATTACAGTATACTTTAAAATGATCACTGTATATTTTATCTAATGGTGTATGTAAAACACAGTTATAACAAATAAGTATTTTTTAAATAAATAAAAAGTGACAAAATATCACCAATAAGTCATGTTTATGATGTATTAAATCATAGTTCTTGCTTGTAATTTTGTAATTTAAACACACACACACAGCAACACAATATAATAAAATCTCAGGAGATAAGGAAAGCTCACTGTAATATTAAACTTGCCTCAATGGACAATTTGGATGAATTGTCAAAACATTTTAAGATGTTCCCAGGTGTGATATGAGCTTTATTAACCATGATTAAACATGCAAAAACAATTCATCCATAAACTAAAGGAAACTAAACTTGCTTCCAAAATGATGCTCAGCAGTATTATTAATGATGAATTTTAATGTGGTCAAGAAGAGAAGCAGATAGCTGCTTTCTTTATTAACTCGAGAGAATAGCGCAATCTGGCCCTTTAGACATAGATATATTGAACTGACTCACTTATTGCAAACTGTTTTTATTCGTTTTGGCAGGGTAGTGAGGTGCATAAACAAAGGACTTGGGGATGCTTTCAAATCGCTTACCAACTAGCGTATTGTAGATAGACAGATACGTAGACCATTTAACATGGCAACTTCACATTTTTCAGTTTTATATAACATCTTCATTTAAATAGTTATAAGAACATAAGAACGTTTACAAACGAGAGGAGGCCATTCAGCCCCTCTTGCTCGTTTGGTTGTTAGTAACTTATTGATCCCAGAATCTTATCAAGCAGCTTCTTGAATGATCCCAGGGTGTCAGCTTCAACAACATTACTGTAGAGTTGGTTCCAGACCCTCACAATTCTATATGTAAAATAGTGTCTCCTATTTTCTGTTCTGAATGCCCCTTTATCTAATCTCCATTTGTGACCCCATATATAACTTGCTTCTGTATGTGTTCAATAAAACAAAACCAAAAATACTTATGCAAGCAAGATATTTCAGTTTTTTTATTTTTCTTAAAAATATTTCCCAACATAAAACCAATGTCACCTTACAATAATTGATTTTGAGTTTCAGTGTTTTAAAAAAAATATCAAACGAAATTTCAATGTACCATTTGTAATTCAGTAATATGAGAGAATTGGTCAGGGGTCTGAATACTTTTGCAAGGCAATATATATATATATATAGATAGATAGATAGATAGATAGATAGATAGATAGATAGATAGATAGATAGATACCTTTCCCAGTGCAGTTGGGAAATGTCCCTCCTTCCTGACTTGTATCTATCATTGATTCGATCGGAATCATGCGTTTTATTTGTTCACGTAGCAATACTAACATTTACTTAAAGTTTTTTTTTGTCTTCATATTTTTCATTAAATATGTACTGTACACTCAGCCACCGTAGAAAATTAAATGCCCCTCAGGAAGACTTGTTATCTCCAGGGTGCGGGCATTATAGCCCCGTCAAAAACAATATTCTTCCCTTGGGCCAATAATATATAGCCCTCTCCAGTCCATACACACACACACAATTACAGAGTTAAAAGACCTTGCTGCCAAGATGTCTCTAAAATAGTTTTACACTCAATTGAGAAAATAATATACTTGTAGATTTTTTTTTATGAGAAGTAAATGTCTTTGTGTATATAAATATATTTTAAAATCATGCATGCTCCATAGGACATGCTAAAATTAAGGTGTAAAAATAGAATGTTGGAGAATGCCCATGTTTGACTCAGTTGGTATAGACCATTTGCAATGTCTAATCCTTTTGGCAAATTTTATAGAATTTGGAAGGAACATGCTTATCCCTTACATAAAAATGAGGAAAACTCAAAAATTAATGTACAATAAAATGGCCCTATATAAGCTTCAGGGCAAACTTTTGGAAATTGAGATCACATTAGGGCAGGAAATCGCTTTAGAAAAAACTCTGCACCATTTGGTCTACTTGTTACTATTCATCAATCAAAATTATATCTGTCATACACATGCCTTGTGCTTTCCCTGCTTTCACCAAGATTGGATTTTGGAACATTTATGAAAAAAATCAGTTTTTTGCCATCACATTGGTTCTTTTGGGTTTTTCTATTGAACCAATGCAATAACTTTTACTAATTGGTGATATTTAAAAGTATGCAAAGATAATGTAATTGAAAAGAAGCCTTGATGCATATATCATTCATATGTACAAAAAAGAAATATGATTCCAAGTAAGTAAATATTTTGTTGTCAGTTGTGTCTAAAATGAGTCCATACACATCCATGAAAATATAATTTTACACTTTTCATAATGTCAATGTGCTGAAACCTCGAATACAAAGAATAGTTCAGCTGTTTTTTGTTGCTAAATTCAAACCCTTTTATGTAATTCTAATTCTAATTCTAATTATGTTTAAAAATACAGCAAGTGTTTAGATGTGTGCTGCTGTATTGCATTTTTTTTATTTTATTTTAAGCATTACTATAAATATACAGTGCTCCTTCTCCTCAACGGATGTAGTCGGAAGGCCTTATAACCATTTTGTAACGATCACTCTGCACAACTGAGAAGCAGTTGCACTGTCCTCCCTAAGGAGAAACTACTGGCCCTATTCCTATAGCTAAATAAGTCAGCAAGAGTGACAGACAGCAAAAGCAGGGACGTCAGAGGTGCCAATTTCACGAACAATCAGTTTATTATTGTGAACAATAATGTCAACAAATGAAAAAATGAACAAATGAATGAAATGAATAATGATAAGAAAGTAATTCAAATAATTGCAGGTAACAGGTAAGACATAAGATGGTACAGATAAATATGTAGGGACAAACAGAAGGCTAAACAGATTCACAAAGTAGAAATGAATGTAGTGTCCGGAGGGTCTCCAATAAACCCACACTCACAAACACAACACACACAGATAGACAAAAGATAAATAAATAGATACAGATGTGGAAACAATTACATTTAACAGTCTCTGTGGCAATGGTGGGAGAATGACAGGTAGGCCCAACAAGTCCAGTAATAGTAGGGTAATTGAAATCCATACAAAGTAACAAAATAACAAAAATACAGGAAACAAAGTATCAAATTAAAGTAGAAAAAATCCAAACAAAAAAGAAATGATCTCACCCACAAATAAGGCAGTCCAGCAAAGTGTCCCGAAATGATGGTGATTGTAGAAGGTTGAAAACATTGAGTACGTTGAAATGGTTGAGACTGTCCGGTAGTGTTGAGTTGAATGGTGAACAGTTGTTTGGAAAAAATCAGGAGGATCAGGAAAAAATGGAGGCTGTCACACATAAAACAACAAACACTAAACAGACCTAGAAAAACAGCTAAACTTAAACAAGTAACAGTGAAAACAAAAACAGCAGCTTAGACAAAGCGCAGCGACAAAAGAAAATAAACGGATGCACTGGAATTATCTAAGGATGGTAATGGATTCACTGAAATTTAAGTAGAGAAAATGCTGTAGTTAAATGGATTCCTCTGAGAAAGGGAGTCCCCCTCAGGCCTGATTAGCCAGCTTTAATACAACTGCTGGCTACTAAGGAGCTCTGAGATTGGAGGGGTGGAAATCTGAATGAGCCAATGGGGAGAGAGGATGAACAGAGGGTGGTTGCAAGGAACTATGGGAAATGAAGTTTTGACCTGGCCAGGCTACTGACCCTAATTAAAGGGACAGGTGGGTGAGACTTACACCCACATTATGTAGCATGGGAATTGCTACAATTTCTGTGATTTTAAAGGGCCACCTTATGAGGGAACCCTGCAAGTTTTACCTGTATGTGCATATGTAATGTAATGATAGTGTTCTGTGAACAGTCAAATATTATGACACCTGCAGATTTCAAGCTTTATAATGGCTCATACAAGATTTCAAGCTTTATAACGGCTCATACAAGCCTGTTTCTTTGGCATAGACGCTTGTGAAGCGTATTTTTCTTTTTGAAATGTTTGTTTAAATGTGCAGTATAAAAGTGCCAAATTGAATTATTTTTAGCCGTGTAAAAGCAGTTTAGTAAATATATATTATGATTGCACATTTATGAATTAATTGCACATAGTTTACAGTTAAGTTACAGTTACAGTTTTACTTGCATTATATTATATTACTATTAGTATTATATTTCTTAGGAAAATCCATTTGATTAGATGAAAATATGTTTTCTGAACTGAGTTAGTTAGAAATGTGTCATCACTGAAGACTCTCTAAGACTATGTTGCTATTGTTGCTATGGTAAACCCTTAGCCAATGAAAGACGGGGCAAAGATTAATGAGCAGTGGAAAAGTTTTTCTTTGTTTTCTCCCAAACAAAATTCATTATACAGCACAGACTCCACAAAGTGATGCTGTTAGGTGCGTGTAGCAGCTGTTTCAGTGTGTAGTTGGATTTGATGCCGTCTAATCTTCTTGTGGACCTAATAGAGGTGTTGTTTTTCATTACCTCAAGGGACCTATGTTAATGATCACAGCATGGTACTCGCTTCCAGTCCTTAAGGCTTACTGCAGTCCAGGCCCGAAATTGAGCTTTAGGGTTTGGGAATTATCTTCAGTTTTCAATGATTTATTAAAATGATATTAAAGATAATGTGCATCAGTGGTCTTTTCAGCTGAGTGACATTATTTATGAAGGCATACCGGTCCCTTTATAAAAAATAAATTCGCTTTCCAATTAGACGGGAAACCCTGTTAATACGGAAAGGGTTGGATCTAGTAAGTCCATTTGTCTGTATAACAATAATAGCCCCCTGCTGAAAGAGAATTGACTGATTCTGAAGTGTCATCTGTCTCCCTTCTTTTTCACAATGTTGATAGACACACATGATGCAATGCAAGAACTAATAGTAGGGGTTTTATGTAACATAAACATATAAGAGAAACTCATGCTGTATATCTAAGGGTCATTTAAAGCCCTAATACAATACAATACAATTTGGAATAACTGTGCGAAGCACTTATAAAGCATGAATATCAGCACATTAGAAGTAAAACATACAAAGGTATTGAAGTCTTATAACTCTATTATATACATTTTCATTGAAAAAATGTATAAGGTTGATGAAGCAAATACTGTTAGGTGGCTGAGGCAGGTGGCTAATTCATCATTTTGAATTGAATTTATAGTTGAATGGAATTCCAAGAGGTGCCTCTGTTATGTTTTTCGTTTAAAGCAGGTAACTTCAACTGTACTAATATATTTGGAATAACGGGGGCTGTAAATGCCTAATTAACCCTGGGTTTAACAAGTTTAGGGGTGCGGTACTTTCTATAATCTCTTGGCTGGGGAGCGACACCAGTTGGACCCGCAACATACAAGGTGACAAACACCAGGTTTAAAATTCAATAATTTTATATAAATAATGTGTTGTCACGTTCGTGCACGTCTTTAATTCTCTAGTAGAATAAGGGGATGCAAACAGGAGGGCAAATAAGATTGAATTAACTCCTATAGTGTGTTGTTCGTGTACTGGCTTACAGATTTTCACATACCCAGACAACAGTTAATCAAAAATAATCACACAGACTCTGGTATTGCAAACTAACATAATTATAAATAAGGCAATATGGTTACAAAACACGTACCTTCAAGCACTATTTGTATACTATATAACAACATCTCTAAAGCTAAAAATAATCCTATCCTTTAGCATCATGATTCAATATAGATGAGATATAAATTTAAGATTATGCTTACCCTCCTGCAGAGAGGTATGTTTTAAAATATAAAACAGAACAGAAAGGACAGCTGTCCAAACCCACGGCTCTGAGTACAACTCAGCAGTCAGATTCACAGAGAGGTCCTCAAAAGATGGACCAGTTAAGTCTGTGTTACCAAACTCAACTGATAACTAATTGCAATGTTGCTCCTATATTTATAGGACTTTCTCTCCTTCATGAGTCAGAAGGCTTAATTAAACCTAAAACATCTGGTTTGTTAGACAGCCTTTATCTCTAAAATTACTAATATGCTTTTTGATGCCAGGCTACTCCTTAAAACTAATAATATGCTGTCGCAAGTAACGCTGAATCAGCTAGGCTGGTCAGTAAAATATTGACTCCTTTTGCATGGAGGATCTCAGTAGCTACAGCTGTTGGTTCATCAATTGAATCAGATTCAGTTGTATTGTGTTTACCAACTGATGATGTGAGGCAGAACAGTAATTGGATACCAGAAAATATGAATAACAGTGAGTTTTGGCCTCCTTCAGTGTTCTGGATGGAAGGCGTACCTCGCAAAGTGACTCTGTGCGAACAGAAGGGAATGTATAGTAACAATGTGTACAGATCCAGAACTATTGTACATGGTGCAGAATTAACCCTGACACACAAATTGAAACATAATCCTCTGTTATGTGTGCATGTAATATGTGCCAAAGCAAGACATCAGTGACTGGGCCCAAACTTTGTCCAGCCTGTAGTCATTTAGCTAAACACTGTAAAATTTTGTTTGAATGTAATGATTCTGAAGGAATTTCTTTCTCTCATCTAAATGTAGATCCAAAGGATATTAAGAGGATTGAATGCATAGATTGTGAAGGAGGTCATTTAGTGAAATGGGCTCATCTAGGTAAATTGGAATGTGTAGAAGGTGTCCCAGCTAAACGTGTCCAAGTATCTTGTAGGTACGAAGTGAGGAAGATGGCGTCTCACACCTGTGATGCTAAACTTTGGATAAAAGGGCCTGTTGTCGTTTTCGCGGAACCAATCAGAGCTGAACCCGGCACAGAAGTTGAATCCTGCTGGGAACGCTGGGATATGCAGGACATGGACTAGGCAATTTCAAATATGGAATGTATTATAAAATGAAGTGTCAAAGATATCAGGAAGGATAAAGAAAGAGTACCACTAGTAGGTGGCTCTCTTGCTCCATGAAATAGGTCAATCCTCTCTTGTTTGGAATTACACATGTATTCAATTAAGTACTTAGTGGTCTGAGAATCCCTAATAAAATATATATAATGAACGATTTACCACTAGTATATCTAATCTTCAGAAAGCATGACGCTTGATAAAAAGCACCATTCTGGCTAAAAGTGAATGTTAATCTACAAATTTATGTCCTAAAAACACAAGATAAGAAGAGACTCTTTATGACCAAAAGATTAACTAACAAGCCAGAGGTCTTGAGAAAAAATCCTGTCTCGGCTGGATTTTGTTTGAACAAAGGGTCAAGCCTAAGTTGAATGCAGTTATACTGGCCTATATTTGGATTTAAATCCTAAAAGGGATTCACCAAAATAATATTATAGCAATTGATAAACAGAGGTAAATTAATTGAAAGTTTATCTTATTATGAAACAGGTTCAGTGCTAATTGAAACTGTTTATAGTTCATAACAGTTATTTCATAAGATTAATAATATGTTTTAAGTATTTGCTATAATGAGAAAACATATTATTTACAACTGACAAGTATTATTGCTTGTTCACGACTTTGCTGTAGTGATAAGAAGATTAAAACCTGGAGCAGTATTCGATTTACTTAAATGGGAAAATGGTACAAGTTTATTCTTCTTTCTATTGAACAATAAGACTTCTAGACATTATGATATCCATTGAAGTATTGAAGTTAAAAGGTGTTGTGTTATGTTTTTGTGTTAAGTTTGTAATAATATACTATAATGTACCTTGTTATTAATCCACTATACTATTGTCTAATGATGTTAGATGGATTCCTTATAATGTGGTGACTTGAAACTGCTACGGTGAAACCAGGGCCTCTCTTCTTATCTAGAAAGAAGGAATGTCCTTGGGTTCCACTTCAGCAGAGCTGCAAGCCTCATAGAGATGGGGTGGTAAGGTTTATGGAATTAGTGGTTTAGCCCAGATAAGAATATATCTTGAAATAATATGCAAAAATTATGGCTTAACAGACCTTTATAGGTCATAAATCTAAAAAGTGTTTGCACAGACTCTGACCTTGGAAAAAAACAAGAGACTGTGGAAACTGCTAGCAGTAACATATTCCCAGAGAGGTACAGGTCAGAGCCTGGTCAGTGCATAATTGTAATGAAAACTATTACCACTTAAACTTAGTGAAACTAAATGACTTGAATATTGTATGAGACAAACTTGTGTCAAATACTCTGTTAGACAATGTTATATGGAATCAAAACTGACCCATTAACAAAATGATGAAACAATATGAAGTTAAAAGAAACACATACCTTTAATTTAGCATAATATAATCACTTAGAAGATGATGTCACATATTAAGAACATCTCTCATATATAACACATATAAAATTAGTGTTTTGCATGCAGTAGTGTTTTTATATTATATTATAAACCAAGATCCTGGGAACCTTGGTTCACTTAACTTTTCAGATAAAGGAGGGGCTCGGAGGAAAGCAAAGAAATGAGATCATAGGTTTGGAGTTAGACAAGAAATGAGATATTGAATTTATTGAGTACATGACACCTATTAATTCTGAAAAGTTAGTCCGTATCTTTTGAAAACTATTTGTAAAATGGATAAGAACTGTCCCACCTGATTAATGATTGGATTTAATTGAGGCGTCCCATGTATTCCAATGAGACGAAAAACCTATAAAACTCCAGAGTAATTTTTTGCATCTTTTGCAAGCCTACACAATTGAGCTGATTGAATTCAGTTAAATTTGCCTGGTGAAGACAGCCATATCCTTTTACGATTTATATTAAAGGGTAAGCATTAAGCAATTATTATTATTATTTTATCTCACATGTATTGCATGTATTGCCATAAGGGACTCACGCTATGTTTTAGAAATAAGAGAGAGCTTTGTTGAATGTTCTGAAATAGACCATTGGGTACTTTAGATGACGTGTTCTTGGCCTGCTTGTCGGCCTTGATTAACACATATATACATGTATTAAAGTGTTAACGTTGATATCTGTTAAGACACTGGACTGCCCAGTGTGTCTTTCAGCTGGGGATACGACGTAGCCTGTAGCTACTCTATCCAATATTTAACCGTTAATAAACCGAACGAGTACTGATCATACTCCGATTCGTAAAAAACTTTAAATACATGAGTCTGTCAATTTCTTGAGTTCTATATTAGTCATCTGGATATACTGCGGGTCCAGAGCACGAACTATATCCCACTAGGAGTAATAACATCTCTGTCCTCCTAACGTCTCCCCTGAGATAAGAGTGTATGCTGAGCAAATAAAAAGAGTACGTAAAGAAATCTGACCACGCGGATTTCGTGACAATGCAGTACCAGGCTTTTTCACATTTTTCTAAGATAAGGATGTATGAGGTATTCTCTAAAACAAATAACATATATTATTGTACCATGGAGTTGCCTCTCACTTGTCCTTGAATTAGAACACTTGTTATGTCAGGGAGTTCTGCCTTGGTTGTTAAAATATATTTTTCTGGTACCATAAGAATCCTGGTACTCCCACAAGATAAGAGTAAAAAAGTGAGAAGCTCTCCTCTTCTGAGTTGCAGCTGCTGATAAGAAACTCAGCTATATGCACATTCCAAGAGGCCCCATCAAGGTTATTAAATTAGGTCAGTGTTTTATAGTTTCACTGAGTCTCTTATTTAGGCTAACACAGATTTCTGCAATAATATTTCTGCTTATATCTGTCTCAGCATAATATAAATTAATACAGCGTTTTTATAACAATATTCTTGCCCTTAATAAGTTACTTTTCTTCCAATGGTCTTTTGAACACAGCATCCAGTTTGCGTCCAGGATATCAGAGTGCTTACAGCATGATTGGAAATATTTGTCCGGCTCTACTCTAAAAGGTTCCTTAAAAAGGTCCAGGATCCATCGCTGAGCATCGCAAGTGTGTGTGTGACAGTTTCAAGTACTTGATATCTGTACGAGACCTGAATTCTGGAAGCATTTCTCCCATCTTTGCATTCTAGTTTTCCCAGATGAGCCCACTTGCTGAGCTGCATCACATCCCATACATTCAATTATCCTTACATTGTCTGATTTAACATTTAAATGAAAAAGGATAATCCATGGGGATCAAACATTATCCTACATTGCTTTACCATAGGAAGCTGTGTGGTCCAGTGGTTAAAGAAAAGGGCTTGAAACCAGGAGGTCCGCTGTTCAAATCCCAGCTCACTCACTGACTCACTGTGTAACGCTGAGCAAGTCACTTAACCTTCAATAATAGGTACTCTACAATAATTAAAAGACAGTAAAAAGGGATAAAAGCTATTAAAATGTGTTAATAGTTAAAACCCCAAAACACATTAAAAACCCTGCATCTGTTGTGTAGGGGGCACAGGGAGAGAGTAGTCTTAATAACAAACAAACAAGATTTTCTCTTAACCACCGTGCTGTGAATTATTGCTCTAATCTTCGGCAATAGTAACACTTATCTTTTAAAGTGGATGCATTCAGCGCCCATAAACGGCCTTTAAGATCCCGCAGTATCCTTTCCACTGCAGCTTTGTCCTCCTTCCCAGCTGTTTATTCATTTGTGTTCCTCTTCTCCCGTCCTTCACTCACTCTCCCTTGATGCCTTTCTCATTTTGGAACCAAGTCTCCTTTTAAACTGCGTGCGCTGGATTCCAACAACCTGCAGCTGCGGTGAGTTAATCAGTAGCGATCCAAGAAATCCTTGTGCTCAAATAAACATAACATAAGTGTTAAACAAAAACCCAATGTGATTGTGAGATTAATTCAAATGAAGTACGCAATTACATAAGTGAGGATCTCTCATTGCCCTGCAACATAAAGCATGATAAAAACTGAATATGGTATGGTTGATATCATGAATTGTGCTTCTCTGCGTCGTTGAATACAGATGGCGAAACATGCACTCTGATTGGCTGAACAATCCTAAGAATTCTTTAATTTATTTATAAAAATATATATTTTTTGAACAACTCTTGTTAAAGCTTAGTGAATGCAGGCCTATGTTACACTTATAACTCCATCTGCTGCTTGGAGCCTACTTGAGTGTGTGCTGTGTATGCACAAAGTGAGGTCCTGATTTGGCAACTTGGTGGGCTCCACCTCTCTCCTGCACAACAAAGTTAATGTCAATCTAATTCTGAGCATAAACACTTCATCTCTGTATGGGAACTCCCACTTTTTCAGGTGAAATAGTCAATTTTGCATATTGTGGAAACTGCTTTCTGAGGTGCTCGGTTCACCTGGATTAGTGCCGAAGTAAACTTGGTGCAGATGTGCAGCTACCCCTTTGTTAGTGCTGAATATCAGAGGTTTATTAATAGGGGAAATTATGTTAAATTAGAGCATCTTGTTTTATACAAGGGTGAGTGCCTGCCTAAACAACATTATTAAAAGCATGTCTGACTCTCACCACATATTACCTGGTAGGAACTTGATGAAAGCATTTTCAGTGATCTTTCTGACACATTTATTGGCATCTCTTTTGTAAAAAGCATATCATTTGTGATTATGACTCACATTCATAAAACAATAAAAAAAAGGAAAATTAAAATGATGGTAATGAGAACTGTAATGACATTTCAGAGAAATAAGCAAGCTTTTGTGCCAATGCTTGCATAACAAATGAATAAACCATCAGATAGTCATGATTGTTGAGTGCTTTGCTAGTGTCTATGAATCAATAGACTGAATAAATACTCAGCAATATAAAGGAGGACAGTAACACAATCACAAACTTGTAATGAATAAGTAAAGGATTATGCAAATCTAACTGATTTCCTATTGTTAAAATTCATATTTACATTTATTATAGAAGCCCCAAAAATATACTTCCAACTAACTAGTCTTGACTGCTTGAGTGGAGTGACTGAAATTGACATCAAAACTGCCTGATCAAAAGAAAAGCAAATTGTGCATTATATCTGATATCTATCCGTTTTCAATAAGACACCTCACTCTGAAACTTTTAGGGAAACTGAAGTTGTAGGGTGGTTGGAGCATGCTGTACATTGTATATTTTTCAGACACAAAGATTGTTTTTAGGTGCTATGCTTGTCTTTGCCAGCAGCTTGGTATATTCCATCCAGACCAGGGGATTTGTTAGTTCTGAGAGCCTTCCGTCCTCATAGTACTTCAATTTGATTTATACAGAGTGTGTCTAAGGTTGTTTGAGCACTTACTGTGCTCGGTAGATCTTTCTCTTCTTCCTGATGCTTTGTCTAATGGATTGTTTAAACAAATTGTGGACCAGCATTTAGGATGTTGCTGTTTTGTGTTTCCAGTAGACGTCGAATCCTGTTGTGGTCGCTTGTTCCGAGTGGTTCCATGTTTTCTATTTTGTTCACCCTGTCTTGGTTATTTGAGAATATAAAGTCAAGGCAAGCTGTCTCCCTGTTCTTGTATAGATTCAAAGTGTGAAATAAATACATAAATAACAACAGGGTTAAATATATAACTTGTATGTGAGGTCAACTCAAATTGTGTTAAAGGACGCTTTGTGTTTATTTCAACTAAAAGTGTGTTGTATTTCATTAGACTTTAACATTAATAGGGCCCTGTGGCAAAGTGCCCCGCCCCTGTGTGCATTTGTGTGTTCTGTGTTGTATGTTGCGTGCGTGTGTTAATGTTGGTGTATAGATTGGTAAACGGGATATAAACGGGTCTGTGTTTCACGTGTATTTAAAAAGTGTAGATTTGTATTTAGGCACGAGGAGAGCACAAATCACTTCACGTGCTGGTTAAATGTAGTATGTGAGCACGGGGTTGCACAGAATTAATTCACGTGCTGGGATTCAAGTGAATAATTAATTAGTAATTGAATCCCAGCACAATAGTATATATAGACGCACATTTCTTTCAGTCAGGGTTAGGTGTTCGGTGAGTGGAGAACGGGATTGGAGACGGAGGTAAATGTTAGGAAAAAGAATAATAAGAAGAATAATAGTTAAGTGTTTTCACTCACCGTGTTTGTTCGTCTGTCTGTGCACTGTTTAGTTCGTTTTGTTTGTCATTTTATTTTGGCGTATAGTGCCGTGTCCAGTGTTTTTGTTTGTTACAACCTTTTTATTTGCTGTTCTGTTTATTAAATGCTGAGCGCGATCACGCGCTCAGCTATACCAAAACCCCAAGTCTCTCTGTATTCCTTCCTGCTTCTGGTCTGACGCCACCCACTCTGGCCGTCTTTGTGACAGGCCCACAATCACAATTAGTTTTTGGTTAATAACCAGTTGCACATTCAACAATTGTAATGTCAGCATAACATAGGATAATGGAAACAGTAGCAAGCTCTCTGGCAGCATGATTGGTACAATTAAAGAAAAAGTGGAGCCCATTTGAACTGTCTCGGTATAGAAAAACTGTCAGGAAAATAAGCAGAGACTTAAGCAAAGTGCCTAAAGGTGTAATTCATCATGGAGGATGACTGGTTCATGTGTAAGCATATCATTATTAATATACAGCCACACAATCAGACACACAGTGACTATCAGAGTTCAATCACTGGACCTGGCTAATCACTTGGATGGTGTTCCAGCTTAAGATAGCTGGATAATGCACTAGCTAGCTAGCGTATGTAGTCAAAATGCCATTCATTTGTTACTATTGAATCGTAAACACTCTCTTTGTCTTGTTTGTATTTTGTAAGGCTGATTAGTGTGTGAATGTACAGTACAGCCAAGCAGGCAAGACTGTGCATTTTTAAAACGAAATACAACTACCCCCCCTACCCACCTCCTCATTTGACAACCTCATGTATCACCTTTTTGTATCACCTTTTTGTTCAGTATATTGTTTCCGTATACCCCAATACATGTATACTTTTCATATGAGGATTTTCATGTCAATAACTGATAAAACTATTACATCCTGAAAAGTCTTTAATTCATTCTGAATCTCCTGGTTGATTGACCCTGGCACATGTTTGACTTGATTTTTCTTTTAACAGCAAGTGCTAGGCAAGCATAAAGAATAAAAGCATGTCTGGTGTGTAGTAGTGCATTAAATCCATGTTTTTCCTACTGTAAGAAGTCTACATTTGACACTTGTCTCTCTTGCAATGTAATGCTGAAAGGTAGACAAAATATTCAGCAGAGCTAGGAAGCTTGTCTCCAATATCCTTTAGCAGACTCTTTCATACATAACTTCCAACAGCTTGTCTTATCATAACCACAGAACTAGTCCTGTTGCAGTCTGTCATAGTATGAATATCCAAGGATACTGTATGTCCTTTATTGTCTGTACAATGCAGTGTGGAATTAAATGGACTGGAAAACCCTTTCATAGTTTCTGCCAATGGTCAAATGTATAGAACAGCTGCCCAAATAAGTGGATCAATAGCAGCAGACTATCAACTAACTCACAGAGCCCTGTTCTGCAACATCTTTTGTATGCAGAATCAGTCAAGTATTTCCTTCTTCAAGATTTAAATCAAAGACTATGCTGGTTGGTGAAAATGGGGTTATAAGATCCGCTGTGTAACTTTGATTGGATCTGTGTATTTACAATCTGGGGGGGAACTGCCTCACTGCAGGGAAACTGAGTTGACATTCGGAGGAAAATTCGACATCACTTTCAGGAACAAAGGCTATTTAAGTCATCCAATCAGTTACACCGATCAAGCACTTGTATAAGGCAAGATTGAAACTGTAAACAAACCCTTTCTGATTTTACACTGAGGACTTTGCATTTATTAGCAATAACTGTAAGCTGACAGCCAGAACTGAATTTAAATTAGAAACGGCCATTGCTAATTGTATTGGTGCATTGTTTTGAATCTTTCTTGAGTAGCTTAAAACAGAAGTCACAGTTGTTATTTCCCCTGATGAACATGTTATTGAAAATTGTTTTATGAGATTATACTTGGGCACAATAGTCTTCTAAAAGAGTATTTTTTTTATTTTGTTTTTACAGTGTTGGGTTTTGTTTGGACTTTTAACAACTACAGCAGAGCAACTAAATTGTAAGGAGTGTATAAAAAGAATTGTTATTTCCTATAAAAGTAAAACCACGTATTTTAATTGTTTTATGCTATGGGCCTGTGGCAATGTGCCCTGCCCCTGTGTGCATTTGTGTGTTGTATGTTGCATGTGTTAATGTTGGTGTATTGTAGTTGGCTGCACGGGATATAAATGGGTGTGTGCAGCATGAGTTATTTAAAATGTATAGTTGTATTTAAGCATGAGGATTGCACATCACTTCACGTGCATTTAAAGTATTTAATATGTGAGAACAAGGTTGCACATAATTAATTCACGTGCTGGGATTCAAGTGAATAAGTAATTAGTAATTGAATCCTGGCACAATTGTATATATAGATGCACGTTTTACTCACTCTGGGTTGGGTGTTCGGTGAGTGGAGAACGGGTGTGGAGAGGAGAAAGTAAAGTAAAGTAAAATAAAGTAAAGTAAATTGATAGTTGTTTTAAACTCACCGTGTTTGATTTTCTTAGTCCACCGTTTGTTAAGTGTTAGTCCGTTTTGTTTGTCTGTTTTATTTGGCCTCAAGTGCCGTGTCCTGTGTTTTGTTCAACCATTTATTTATTTATTTATTAAACACTGAGCGCTGCTGTGACTCAGTTTCACTCATTACCACTGTCTCTGTGTATTCATTTCCTGGATCTGATGGCACCACTCAGCCAGCCGTGTGACAGGGCCCTATTCACAATAAGGTTAAGCAGTGTTTTGAAAAAGTTTTTACAAACTGCAAACGTGTTTTATAAAAAAAAAAACCATCCCTGTAGGGGCAAGGTATAGCTAAATATTATTTATTTTAATTATTAAGGAATTTGACAATTAGTATTCATTACAGTATATGCATCCTTTCTGATGTCAGCCTCTGAAAATAACATCAGATGTACTGTATATGCTATAACTAATAGTAGGTTATTAATTCCCCTTTGATTGAAGTTGCAGCCTCATGTTGATATATATAAGCAAACTTGTGATTGAGACGACTCCGTTTGTTTAAACAATAATTATTCATCCAACATGCCAACACAAACAATAATAGCATTCGAGTAATATGTCAAAGCAACTGGAATGAAGCATACGAGATTCTTTCAAAACCACTTAGCGTAAAACTGTAAATTGCATGCATACAATGAGCACTCTTCCCTAGTTATCTATAAACAAAAACAAACAAGAAACAAACAAACATTAAGTTGTGGTTCTTAAAAGGCAATACTCTGTTCCTTAATTTCCTAAGTTTTCAACAGTTACAATGGGAACTCTTCTGAAGTTTCCCATTAAAGATATTCCCAGTACTATAGCATGTAGCAAAGTAACTCCTATAGTATTACATATAGTACATTCTCTAAAATGACTTCACAATGAACAACATAAGTTACCAAAATTACAATAGGAACTCTTTCACAGTTTCCTAAGGACACATCAAATTGTACTGGGTGCAATCAGATTAACAAAAGAAGTACCTTCATTATTTCTAGAACCACTTTTAAACTAACATTTATATGGAAAGATTATTATCGAACCACATGCACACATAGATTTCAACTCTATATCATGGCTCACCTCTGTTTTTAGGTAACCTTAATAAGCATTACCCTTATGCAATATGGTTGTGACGGTTCCGTTGTATAGGTAGCATTTTCTTAGGTAAAGCAGTATGGACTTCTTGCTCCCTGGAGCAGTTTCAAGGCCATGGTGCAACAACAACAACTCGGAAGCCATTTTTGAAGATGTGGTGCATTGGTACAACAGCTTCGAAGACAATCTGAAGACAAATTTTTGTGGCTGAAAATGATTTTCCATTGACTATGGTTGTATTAGCTTTCCAGGATTTTTTAGGGGCCAGGGAGTCTGGATCGTTGTCAGGTTTGTCAAGTGGCATTCCTTTGAAGCAAAGGTGTCTGTATTGTTAATATAATGCACTATGACCTATAGGGGTTGATCCAACTCTAGCAGAATGTCTTTGAGTTGAAATCTGGTGTGTGCCTCACCTTTTGGAGAGTGGGAATGTCTGCGTTTGCTTTCTCGAGATCCTCTGTTCCTTTTTGCAGTTTTGCATGGAGCCTGGTCATTTCCTCAAGGTGTTGCAGCAGTGGGATTAGGTGGCTGCACTGCTCTGTTTGGCACTTCATGTTTTGCTGGAGGTCTCCTATCTGTTACTATGATCTGTAGATCCATGATGTCAGCTGCAGTGTTTTGTTTAAGTTCATCCACTCCCCTCTCCGATCTTGTTATGTCAGAAGTGAGGGAGGCAATTCATTTTGTTTGGCTTTCAATCTTTCTGAGGGCCTATCGTCATCTTCAGTGGGCTGCATAACCAACAGCAGCGTAGCAGGTCACACTGAGCACAGCTCTCATCTTGGGGTTGTTCTCACATTGCCTGGTGTTGTCTTGTTGGTAGCTTTCCAGCTCAGCAGTAGATTGATTTTGCCACTCAATGATCTCAGGAGACTTGTTAGGATCTTGAATTGCAGCACTGTAGAGGAATGCGGAGATGTCCAGCTGTTCTGACACCATTTTGCTATTCCTGCACTCTTTTATGACTAGGGGCTCTAGTGTTAGTGCTCACTATTCAAAGAAACCTGATTGCTAACTTATCCTGTCTAGTGTTTGTGTGTCTGTGTCTAAGTTTCTATGATGAGGTGTCCAGCCAGGTGAGTTAGCAGGAGCTTTCTTTATGAGAGTCACTCTCAGGGCACTGCTAGTTCTTCCAACAGCTGGCTCTTCTACACTGTGTTTGGAAAAGAAAATAGAGAGACAGTGTTATTCTCAAGGAGATATAATGACAGATATTTGTAAGGATCATGAGAGAGAGAGAGAACAGGATTCATATTATTATTATTTTGTTTTTTTGTTTGGTTTACTGACTAGCTTCTATGGGAAGGTAAGTCTGGTAATAAAAATATTAATGGATTCACTGTTCAGTTATTGTACTATTTTAATCATGCAATGCAGACTGCAAGGTGAGACAATGAAAGGAACAAATTAATTCATAAACGATTTCACCGCTAAAAGGTTGTATAATGGGTACTAACTTCCATACAAATTATTCATAGATCTACAGTGGCTCTCAAAAGTATCCAACCCCCTTGGACTTTTCCACATTGTATTGTGTTACAACATGGAATCAAAATGGATTTAATTAGGAGTTTTTGCCACTGATCAACACAAAAAAGTCCATAATGTCAAAGTGAAAAATACAATCTACAAATTGTTCTAAATTAATTACAAATATAAAACAGAAAATAATTGATTATAATAATATTGATTAATATATATATACCATTTGTTCATCTGAACAACCGAAGCATATATATATATATATATATATATATATATATATATATATATATATATATATATATATAATATGCTTCGGTTGTTCAGATGTTTATGTGACATACTCGATAAAACTGTTTCTCCTTTCGTTATACTATTTACAGTGTTTTGAATACAGCAGTCAGAAAGACTGCTGCAGGGCTTCTAGGTCCTTCTGGTGTTAACACTTTTGCCTCTGTTATGCTCAAGTTATTTAAAACTGGATAGGAACAGGTCGACATGTGGGGCATGTTGTTGGTATCCTCCTTTTTAAAAACTTGTGAAAAGTAATCAATTAATATATTTAATATAATTTTTTTTCTCTTCATCTATGATTTTGCCATTTGTATCTTAGACATTTAACCTCCTCTTTGAATGTTCTCTTGCTGTTATAATATTAGAAAAAACTTTTTGGAATTGGTTTTAGCCCCCTTAGCAATTTATTATTTATTTCTTAGCAGACGCCCTTATCCAGGGCGACTTACAATTGTTACAAGATATCACATTATACATTATTTCACTTTATACAGATATCACATTATTTTTACATACAATTACCCATTTATACAGTTGGGTTTTTACTGGAGCAATCTAGGTAAAGTACCTTGCTCAAGGGTACAACAGCAGTGTCCCCCACTGGGGATTGAACCCACAACCCTCTGGTCAAGAGTCCAGAGCCCTAACCACTACTCCACACTGCTGCCCCAATGTTCATTTCTATCTGTCTCTTGGTCTTTCTAACTTCCTTTTTAACACGTGTGTGCAGTTCCAAGTACTCTCTCTGTGTACTTTGTTTTTGGTCCCTTTTAAACGCTCTGTAAAGTGCCTTTTTTCTCGGAATATTTTTTTGAATTGATCTTTAACCACCAGACCACACAGCCTGTCATCTAAGAGTAATATATAAACCTTTTCTTGATAATAAACTCTTATAACTACTTCATCTAAAGATCATAAATAGTGTTTGTTACATAAAGTGAACGATTTGCTAGGAATGTATTCAAAACAATGTAATTTATTAAACAGGCAATCACACAATACGTACAGAAAATCAAATAAAACAATTACACAGTCAATATTATACTAAACAACATTACCATAAAACCAAAGCATTCAGCAATAATTTATCAATGAAATGTTCATTAATTCAGCCTTAGTATATACTGACATTACAACAAAGCATACACAAATCACACCAAACCCATTAAGAATGATACTTCGCTAAATTCCTGATGGTCAGTGGTCTTGATGTGCAACACAGCTTTTCCTTGTTTTCTTCTCCTGTCAGGGCCAGAGCAATCTTCGTAGATTGATTCTAAGCAAATATGACTGGTAGAGCCATGGTTTTTATACTGTTTCAAACAGAGAAAATATCTCATTTTCCCACAGTGTGTTCTTATTGGTTAGACTATGTTTGGGGCTTGGTGTTCTGCCTTTGCTCTGTCTTCCCAGAATTCAGACTCATTATAATAGTTAAGCAGTAAAATCTTAAGTTCCTGATTAAGGTTGTAAATAGTTTTTGTCTTGTCTAGGGCATCTGCTGACAGTAATATTCCACGTTTGATGGAGATGTGAGAGTGGAAATCTCATATTTTGTGCTAGCAGTGATTTTAAATCGAGATGATGTTGAACTATTCCTAATTTGTAGCTCTCTGTCTATTCTTATAAGCATTAATTGCAACTTGTTATTCTTCCTAACTCCGAGGGGTCGCCTTTTGCTTGTTCTGTCTGATTTAGTTGACCCAAGCCCAGAGGGGGATTGCCTATTTGTGCCTTTTGATCTCCTTGCATGGAATACCATTTGTTCAGTATACATCTGTTCCAGTCAAGATGCTACTGAGAGATATCAATCACGTCTCACGCCCCACATGCGGCCTTTCTTTATTAGTTAAAGGAATGTAGAGATCTGCAGTAGATTATTAATAATTAAAGCTATATGATCTACATCGCTTAGTATCGCCATAAAAAAAATAATAATTATAAACCAATCCAAATTCTTCATTAATTTGAAAAGAAATAATGTTATGGTGTTTGGGATAATTGAGTAGCCTTTCCAGGCATGCTTTGTTCATGTGTATTTACTTTTTAATTATACTCCATGTTAGCTGCATCACTAAACCACCTAGATCGCATTGATTAAAGTTACGCATGGATCTAAGATTGAGAAAATGTGATCTGAAAGCCTATGATGACCTTGGCCACATCCATTAAAAAGAATCAGGAAGAACACATGCTAATTCCTGCCATAGAAAGAAATCAATATCCATGTCTTGCCTTCAAATTGTCTATCTACTTGTAAATGAATGCATTGACAGTTTTCAGCCTGATCCAGATAGAGGATCATTACTAGTGTAGTCAACATTAGCTATGTCAGATGCCGGGCTGTTACAACCGTAGGTGGGGGCAAAATAGGCAAATATTCAACCACCTCATTATTTATGCATGTAACAATTACTTTTCTTCCCTCATACCCCCTGAAATGAATGTGATTTAGCTATTATGAGAAAAATAATTATGTATAAAATCTTAACCAATATTGATAATGTCATTTTTTATGTTTTGCATGATATTTTGTATATGCAATAATCCTGTATTATAGGAATTTAGCAATTCGGCAGGTATTGGTGTGTCTAAACAGTCCTGGTGAAAATGGAACAGAAATCTCACAATCTCACCAGTTTACACCACAGCAGTATTTTAAAAACAACCTCAGACAGATCTTGTGTTTTCAGCATCTTTCTAGACTGAACCATGGCCAGATATTGACAGGCCTCCAGCACGCTTTAACCAGTTTCAGGAAAACATTCTTTGACTTTTACCATTCAAGAATTGACAGAGATGTAGTCTGCCAGTTATTTTTTATTAAAGTTGAAATTTCTGTGCTGGTTGTATTTGGAGTCAGCCCATCTGACAGGTGGGAATTTTGGCAAATGCTGTAAAACCATGTCTTATTTCTAACTACATTTCAAGTTGCAATAAGTGTCATATTACAGATATCTGTGGTAGGCTAATTGTTTGGACTAATTGTTGTGAAGCCCCAGGCTTTCGTACTGAATGTCACTGATCAGTGGGTCATATTTGGGTTCATATTTTAAAGTTGTTAGTGCAGGGAGTATACAAGTGAACACAATACAAGAAATGCAGATATCGATGTGTTATCAGTTTTGTTTGTGTTGACTATGGCTGACACCCAGCACATCTGATTACCTGCCTGCTCACCCTCTGAGTTCAGCTGAGCATGAGAGTCTGAAGGATTTATTTCACTTTGAATTGATTTGTAGCCCGATGAATAACAGTGACCCTCACCTGATTGTCAGCACCTGATTTCTGTGGAGAGCTCAATCCAAATAATTGAGTAATCGGTTTGTGCAGCACTTTTCACCAGTGTGGCACAGTTAACATGCCAAAGTCAAACTAAAACTATTTTGTTATCTAATAAATAAACCCAGTGTTCAAATGTATACGTGTCACAAAAAAAAAAAATCATAATCATAATAAAGAGAAATAATGTTCTTGTTGTTGTAGATTTTTTTTTTTATTGACGGAATAACTTGAATCCCATTTTCCTGAAAAACATACCTTTTGTAATTTGTTTACTCTGGCATAAAACCATCTGTTTTGTTCTGACATTCTGTTTATCCACACAGGCCTAAAAAAAATGTGTTTTAAATGAAAAGAGGTTAATGAGAGCACAATAATATTCTGGAACCTGGTGTACAGAAATATTTTAAAAAGACTGGGTTCCTGTGCCTGAATATAAAATGCTCTTGTAATCATTGAACAGATGTTCAAAGAAAAGTCCTTTATTAATATTCAAAAGGGAATACATTACATTCTGTCCGTCTGTCTAACTGTCGCACTATACATAGCGAACATGATAACTGCATGTAAGTGTCTTTGGGATCAAAGCATGATACTGGTTGCCAAGCATGTCGGTCAATAGGAGAAGCAGCTGGTTGGGGTTTGGACAACATCACTCTGCAGATGGAATGACCAAAGAAGAAGGTATTATAGAGCAGAGGGGGATCAGAAGAGGATGGGGGTAAAACAACCTTCCTGCTGCTTTGGATTCATTTGAAATTAATAAAAAATAAAAGAAGTATGAACACCATATCAGGCTGTTCAAATCATGGGGTGTGCAGAGAACCCATTGCTCAAACTTAGGGGTCTACTTAAATCGCGGTAAATTTACTTATTTTTCACGGGTATGTTGCGGAATAAAATTAGGATTTCGCGGACATTTCGCGGACATGTTTAAACATTAAATAAACCTAAGTAGACAGTATTTCAGAACACTATAAAGCCTACAAATAGTGGTACTTGCTTCCTTACTAAAACAGTGCTGGCATTTGTTAAAGTCGAATATGCAGCATCCCCCTGCAGTTGAGTTGCCCATTCATTGAGACTGCACGTCTGCAGCCACTGAATTGGTTGGAAGTTAAGGCAAAGCTTTTCCAAGTTATACAGATGTGGAAATCGATTAGAAACAGCCCAAAAACTCGGTTACACAAGGGCATTTGGTATACTTTAATAAAGCCAATGTATGCAGCACGTTCGTTGTCATGGTATTTGTCCCATCCAATAATTTATTTATTAGTACCGAGTCAAAGAAGACGTGGCTATTCGGGTCTAAAATTCCAACTGTAAGCAGCAGGTTGAAGCGAGGTGGCTGTTCTGGATCGTTTTAGTACTGATTTAACTTGCAGACAGGAATACTTTTTGTCTGCGCTGACTTTCCAGTTTGGTTTCTGAAAGCTGTTTATTTTACGTTCTGTTCAGCAGCCTCTGTGGTAGCCTTTTGTTTAATGTGTGATTCTGAAGCTAAATAGCGATCGATCGTATTTTCTCCAAATACACATTAAGATATGGAAAACAATTACCTCAGTCTGCATGTAGTTTATTTGGGAAACATCTTGAAACAATCATTAGCCGAAATATACTTTGCTTTCTTTGTCATCCATTTCTACTATTTTACATCCAATGCTGAAAACTAGACACACCAACTTTGTCCCGCCCCCTCCTGCACAGTACAGGTCACATAAAAGCAGTAAAGATGCACTGATAGACTGATTAAAACTTTGTCATTTTAATAGTAAACAAGAACGTTAACCGCTTTGGAGAATTTATTTTGTAAGTGTTACTTGTGGACATTTTTTTTTTGTTTGTTTTTTGCTTAACTGCAGTGCACACAGGACAGCGAAGGAATAAAAATGAGCTCTCTACAGAAGGAAGATATGTAGTTTGCGTCACTTGCGTTGTGCAGTAGTTCATTTAAACAAGTTTTCTTTTTTTTCCTCTCCGTACTTGTTTGTATGCATTGGCCCCTAAGAGGTGAATTTCGCGGTGACCCCTCAATTTCACGATTTCCGCGAAATCGCAATTTAGGTAGGTCCCTACTCATACTCATACTCGTACTCGGAAACCAATAATTGTACTGGGATTTCTGATGACATCACCAGTAGAGGGTGGGGCTAACACCTGTAGTGCTGTGTGATGGGGTACAGCCTATTTTGTGGTGGTTCTGTGTTTTTTGTATTGTTTAGAGTGTTTGTTAGAGGTGAGTGTTTGTTAGAGGTGAGTGTTTGTTAGAGGTGAGTGTTTGTAAGGAGGAGAGTGTTTGAAACTGTGAGACGACGTGTGTGTGTGAGAGAGAGTGTGAGTGGTTCTTTTTGGTTTGTTTAAAGCCTGTTTTGTGTTTGTCTTTTTGGTTGGCCATCGAGCCCTTTTGTTTGTTATAGAGTGTTTTGTTTATTGCTTGATTTATTATTAAAACCCGAGCGCAAACGCGTCTCGTTTCCCCTACCTTGCCTTTGTTTTTGTATTGCTTCTTCCTGGTCCAGGACGTCAGTACTGCAACCGCTCTGTCACATATGGTGTCCTGCGTGGGATAAACGCCTCCAGGAGCCGGACCAGGAATACAAAGGCCGTTTTTTTTATTTTTTTCGAAAAATTGTTTTTGTGGAAAAGTAAATAAAAAAAAAAAAAAAAAAAATGGAAGGCTGGAACTGGAAAGACGGCTGCAGTGAGCTGGAGGATCTCCTCGGCAGGTTGGAGGACCAAGGTTGGTGCCTTGCCTGCGGGGTGTATGGGCACACGGTGGCTGTCTGCCCCTTCCAGGAAGAGGAGGAGGAACCAGCCCAAAGGAGGAAGGTGAGCAGAAGGAGGCAGAGAGGGGGAAAAGTGAGGAGGAAGCAGAGGGAGCCAAGGTGGTGCACCATGTGCATTGCTTATGGGCATGAGGACGAGGACTGCCCAGAGCAGGAGCCAGGGGAGGAGGAGCCCGAACGTCCTGCGCCTGAGTGGGAGGAGCCCGAACGTCCTGCGCCTGAGTGGGAGGAGCCCGAACGTCCTGCGCCTGAGTGGGAGGAGCCCGAACGTCCTGCGCCTGAGTGGGAGGAGCCCGAACGTCCTGCGCCTGAGTGGGAGGAGCCCGAACGTCCTGCGCCTGAGTGGGAGGAGCCCGAACGTCCTGTGCCTGAGTGGGAGGAGCCCGAACGTCCTGCGCCTGAGTGGGAGGAGCCCAAACGTCCTGCGCCTGAGTGGGAGGAGCCCGAACGTCCACAGCCCGAGTGGGAGGAGCCCGAACGTCCACAGCCCGAGTGGGAGGAGCCCGAACGTCCACAGCCCAAGAGGGAGGAGTCGGTGCGTCCACGTCCCAAGAGGGAGGAGTCGGTGCGTCCACGGCCCGAGAGGGAGGAGTCGGTGCGTCCACGGCCCGAGAGGGAGGAGTCGGTGCGTCCACGGCCCGAGAGGGAGGAGTCGGTGCGTCCACGGCCCGAGAGGGAGGAGTCGGTGCGTCCACGGCCCGAGAGGGAGGAGTCGGTGCGTCCACGGTCCGAGAGGGAGGAGCCTGTGCGTCCTGTGTCCGGAGGGGAGGAGCTGAAGGCCCAAACCTCTATTTTTTTTTGGGAGGGACGAGGGCGTGAAGCTCAGGCTCCACAGCAGCCGCTGTTTTTGCTGCTTAAGGGAGCCCAGCGGAGACGCCCGCCACCAGCCCTAACCCCGCTGTCGGAGGAGCCGGCAGCGCCACCAGCCCTAACCCCGCTGTCGGAGGAGCCGGCAGCGCCAACAGCTCTAACCCCGCTGGCGAAGGAGCCAGCAGTGCCACCGGAGGGAGATGAGCTGCTGTTCCCTCCACCACCCGAGGGAGAGGAGCAGGAGCTGCCTCTGCCTCCACCGCCACCACCCGAGGGAGAGGAACAGGAGCTGCCTCTGCCTCCACCGCCACCACCCGAGGGAGTGGAGCAGGAGCTGCCTCTGCCTCCACCACCCGAGGGAGAGGAGCAGGAGCTGCCTCTGCCTCCACCACCACCACCCGAGGGAGAGGAGCAAGAGCTGCCTCTGCCTCCACCACCACCACCCGAGGGAGAGGAGCAGGAGCTGCCTCTGCCTCCACCACCACCTCCACCACCCGAGGGAGAGGAGCAGGAGCTGCCTCTGCCTCCACCACCACCACCCGAGGGAGAGGAGCAGGAGCTAACTCTGCCTCCACCACCTGAGGGAGAGGAGCAGGAGCTGCCTCTGCCTCCACCACCATCACCACCCGAGGGAGAGGAGCAGGAGCTGCCTCTGCCTCCACCACCACCACCCGAGGGAGAGGAGCAGGAGCTGCCTCCACCACCACCACCCGAGGGAGAGGAGCAGGAGCTGCCTCTGCCTCCACCACCTGAGGGAGAGGAGCAGGAGCTGCCTCTGCCTCCACCACCACCACCCGAGGGAGAGGAGCAGGAGCTGCCTCTGCCTCCACCTCCCGAGGGTCCGCTGCTGCTGCCGTCGCCTCCCGAGGGTCCGCTGCTGCTGCCGTCGCCTCCCGAGGGTCCGCTGCTGCTGCCGTCGCCTCCCGAGGGTCCGCTGCTGCTGCCGTCGCCTGGGGTCGCCAGGGATCCTGCTTCGCCTGGGGTCGTTGAGGGTCCTGCTTCGCCTGGGGTCGCTACACTGTGGCCGGAGCCCCACGGAGGGGAGCTGCCGGCCATGCAGAAAGGGGGGGAGATCAGGAGACCAGTTCCCCTCGCAGCAGTTTCGCTGCCGGAGATCGTGTGGTCGGAGCCCCACGGAGGGGAAATGCCGGCCGTGAAGAAGGGGGGGGAGGTCAGGAGACCAGCTCCCCCAGCCGCACGTTTGCGGCAGGATAGTGTGTGGCAGGAGCCCCGGAAGAGGGAGCTGCCGGCCACGAAGAGTTGGGGGGTGCCTGACCTCCCACCATGGCCACCCCCATGGACACTGTGCTTCCCCCTCTTCCGGGACTTTGAGACTGAGGGGGGAGGTGGCCATTTAGGCCATGTTGTGCTGCACACAAGGAGGGGAGGTGTGTGATGGGGTGCAGCCTATTTTGTGGTGGTTCTGTGTTTTTTGTATTGTTTAGAGTGTTTGTTAGAGGTGAGTGTTTGTTAGAGGTGAGTGTTTGTTAGAGGTGAGTGTTTGTAAGGAGGAGAGTGTTTGAAACTGTGAGACGACGTGTGTGTGTGAGAGAGAGTGTGAGTGGTTCTTTTTGGTTTGTTTAAAGCCTGTTTTGTGTTTGTCTTTTTGGTTGGCCATCGAGCCCTTTTGTTTGTTATAGAGTGTTTTGTTTATTGTTTGATTTATTATTAAAACCCGAGCGCAAACGCGTCTCGTTTCCCCTACCTACCTTTGCCTTTGTTTTTGTATTGCTTCTTCCTGGTCAGTACTGCAACCGCTCTGTCACAGCTGTTATAATGCATCTCTGACCAGACAGCGGTTTAGTGTTTATTTAACACCGATTTTGATAGTTTTGAAGTCCTAATGTGTCATTTTAATTTTTGTTAAGCAAGACTTGCAACCACTTTAAAAGCACGTAGTTTGTCCACGATATGTTATAAAGGAAAATTATCGTTCATAATAATAATAATAATAATAATAATAATAAGCACAGTTGCTTAACTGATGCACCTGTTTGTTCAGGTAGCGGCAATTACATTTTAATTTACCTTGTATATTAAAGTATTTTTTATGATTGTGAGTCTATAATACATGCCTTTGACAAATAAACTACACACATTTTTGTTTTAGATTAAATTTGGTTGAACTGTACAGTCCTTGAAGAATCAATTGCCCCACTTGCTTTCATAGAGATGCCAAGTGGATATATCCTGAGATACTGTATACTGACTCAGTCTATAATTGATATGTACACCTCAGCATAGCCACAAGCTTGTTTTAGTTTCATTGGTGTGCAGATTATGTAATAAACACAATTCATTTTGACAAGTATATCCGCAAAGCAAAAAAAAAAAACAATCATTATTTGTAATGCTATAGTGTGTTGCAAGGTAATACATATATTTGTATACCTGTAGGTCAATACTGGCCACAATCTGATTCTGTGCACCATTTTACAAAGCGTGAGGCTGCTTTAAATAACTATTGCTCCTACATTATATCCATAAATCAAGTTAGAGCAATGGCAATATAGTGATGGATGCCCAGCTTTCTAAAGTGTTTGATCAGAAGACACAGGCTAAAATGGTGACAAGGCAAAGATAAATGTTTGTGTTTAGATTAACATTCCAAGGTCATAGTGCCTGAGCATTTCAACGAGGTATTCTCAGGAGGCAGATTTAAAATGATAAAATAGCATACCAGAAGAGAAATTACTTTTTAATGAGATTGTCATCTGTGATTTTGGTCTTCTCCAAGTAAAATACCTTTCATAGTAATTACAATAGAATGATTTTTTACATACATTCCTACAGGTTTATTGTCTGAAACAAGCTGTCACTAATACAGGAGTACAAGCAAATTCTGTTCTTATCAAGACATTGATTTAACGGTACGTGTCCTAAATATATTATTTTAGTTGTGTTTCCAGTTTCCTGATCATGCAAGATCAGTATCCATTAACATCATGTTCTTAGTCACTGGGACTGTACCTGATTATGTCTTCCAAGTAGTTGTTGTGTCAGACTCTGGCAGGTGCCTTTGTGCAGGACTTGACCACTGGTATTGGAATCTTGCCAACCAGTACCTGGTTGCTGTCCTCTTAAGTGTGAAAGCTTTTTAATTTTCTGCCCCAGTACACAATACACTGGGACCTCTTCTTGTGTCACCCAAGGAAACACACTTTTACCTGTTAAACCTTTTCATATAATGTATGAAGTGGTTGTGATAACCCACTCCATGCCAACAACTTCACCTTCTATACCTGTACAGGTATCTCAATTGATGGAATTAAATGTCTACTTCACCATTGGCTGTATGTTTGTTGCTAGCTGTGTTTGTCTTAAATACTTCTTTTTAACCTTGTCTTTATTTATGAGGTAATTTAAGTACAGGGTAGCTCCCTCCAGATACTTTATTTGTCTACCACAAGCTCAGTTGTGGAACCTTCAGTATCCTACAGAGAAAAACCTTCTGACCTTTAACAGCCCTGTCTTTTTGATAGAACTGTCTCATGGAGCATCAGGTAACAACTAATAATCTTTACTCATAAAAAATGTAACAAGGCACAAACTTTTCACCTTTTGTTAAATTGCATTTCACCAGAAAGGAACAAAGACTTGTTTATAACTATATGTATACATAGCATACATGTAGTTATAAGTAAATAAATTATGTATTGGACTAAATACACCATTTAACCCCATTTAACTCCATTTAACATTTTAGTACATTACAAGCATATTTTAGATTCATAACTGGGGTTACATTCAATAAACAGATTATTAAAATGCTGTAGTGACAAATCACTTCAATTGTGTATAAATATAAACCAAGCCTGCTTCATGTAAAACTAAATAATGCAGTTTCATATCAGATGTTCCATTTCCTTTTCTATGCTTTAATAACATGAATAATGTATTCAAAAAGATTATATATATATATATATATATATATATATATATATATATATATATATATATATATATATATATATAATGTGCTAAGGCTGGTCTTTGCCCTTGAAATACTTGACCCAGACACAAAAACTGTTATAAGCACATTTGCACACTTTTATTCAGGCAGATCAAATATAAACACTGGACAAAATACAACAAAAAACATTTAAACCTGCTTTTATACACCTGCCTGCCTAAATTTAGGGTAGTCGAATGTAATTTTAGATTTTATCAAAAAAAAGATCAAATCTATTTTTGTAATCAGTTGTCATATAACTTAAACACATCTGAAATGAAAACATACAAAAAACGTTTTAAACATGTAAAAAAAAAAACTTTTTACACACCAAATATAGCTTTGTTTATCAGGTGGCCATCTTCGATTTCTTTTTTACGCCGCTGCAGACTTTGAGCTTTCATAATTTAAATTAGCAATATATTTGTACTAAATGAATAACATATTTTAAGAAAGAATGATACTCTAAGCTTGATGACCGCTTTAAATTGGCTGATCGATGTTTTATGTGTACAAGCCAGCCTCTTGAAAACTGCACATCTCACTACTGGCAGAAGGTGGTGAGGGTGTGGCACTGACACAGCTGATCTGTCACATTAAAACTGTGCATGAGTCGTTTTAAAAGGCTTGTGGTTTTACCCAGCTCATCCAGAACTCCGCTGCTCACCTGGTGTTCTCTCTACCTCGCTTCTCCCACGCTACTCCACTGCTCCGCTCACTCCACTGGCTCCCGATCACCGCTTGCATCCAGTTCAAGACTTTTGCACTCGCCTACCGATGCCTTGACCAGACTGCACCCAGCTACCTCCAGACCCTCATCCTACACCCCACCCGACCTCTCCGCTCCACCTGCACTAGAAGACTGGCTGTACCTCCTCTACTCTCCCCTGCCTCCAGAGCCCGCTCCTTCTCCACCCTCGCCCTGTAGTGGT
The DNA here is from genome assembly GCF_902713425.1 of Acipenser ruthenus. NCBI lineage: Eukaryota > Metazoa > Chordata > Actinopteri > Acipenseriformes > Acipenseridae > Acipenser > Acipenser ruthenus. Next base: position 58,464,184 of record NC_081196.1, read on the forward strand.
GGAACTACCTTCCTATAGATGTCATGACTGCCCAGTCCCTGACCACCTTCCGGCACCTCCTCAAGACACACCCGTATCTAACCCTGATGTACCTATCAACACTGCTCTCTGCTTTTAAACTGCCCCAATATCAAATCATACTGTGTTTCGTATTTGCTCTTATTAGGACTGAAGTCATTCTATTTTGTATCTTGCTCTTAATTGTACTGTAATTCTTGATATGAATTTTTGTATACAACTGTAAGTTGCCCTGGGTAAGGGCATCTGCTAAGAAATAAATAATTTTATATATTGAAGAGAAAAACCATGTGCAAATGCACATTGGTTTAATTTAGTTGTTATTGTTTAATTGTTTTATTATTAATTATCCCCTGCACCTGGTGATCATTGTATTGTAGTAGGGGATAATTAATAATAAAACAATTAAACAAAAACTAAATTAAACCAATGTGCATTTGCACATGGTTTTTTTCTTCAGCAGGGAGGAATTTAACCCTCTCCCTGCTCACAATATATAAAGAGAGAGAGAGAGAGAGAGAGAGAGAGAGAGAGATAGATATAGATATATAATAACATCTGCTCACATATGATGTGGGAAGATGTGAAGGAATTAAATCTGTTTGAAGTTCACATTTAATTAATCCATACTCCGTTTTGTGAATAAGATGACTTTTAATTATATAAATTTCCCTGCCTACATAAATTGTACCAGTAAATATATTTAGTGACTGAAATAAATTAGCTCATACCACATAAAGAACGTACCAGCATTGGCTTCTCGGGTGCATATGCGAGTGTGCAGGAGGAAGCCAGGCACTCCAGCTGAGATGTCTCGATGTAAGAGATCTGCTGATGAGCCCGGAAGTGACGGTGCACAGGATGGAAATATGAACAGTTTGACCACTGTGTGTGGAACCGGGGTCTTAGTCAGCAGAAAAATAATTGAAAATAGTTTAAGGATATTTTTATCTCAGCAAAAGTATAAGCAAGTGTGTGCCAGGGAGAAGACTCCTGGATCAGGACCTCCCTTATAGTGGGGTCATTGTGAATAAATACACCTCTAAATATTGTAAATAAATCTTGGGCACCTGTGCAGCATTAGCAAACACACTTCTGGCACCTGAATTGGCGAACAACCGTCATAAATAGGCTATGCTGATATGCTGATTCAGTATTGTGACGGGATGCCCTGTGTGTGTGTGTGTGTGTGTGTGTGTGTGTGTGTGTGTGTGTGTGTGTGTGTGTATTATTGTTGTTATTATTATGAGTGCTGTGTTTTATTATGTATTGTGTATTCAGTACCTCTTATGAGAATGTGTGACTGTCGGCCAGCAATTATTAAATTAGCTGACAGTCACGTGCATTTATTAAACCCGTGCAAAATGTGGCCGAGGGGTTAATAAGAGATTTGATAGCTAGTTAATCCCTCGGCCATCACTATAAGAACCTGCAGCTTTCGCGGAGTTAGGAGGAGGGTGTTAGAGGAGACCTGAGCTTTCCGTGCTGCTTTCCTGTTTTCCTACCATCCTGAGGGTACTTGTATTCCGTTTGTTTGTTTTTGGTTATTTTGGCCATCGAGTCGTATTCTTTGGTTTATTATTTTAAAGTGTTTTTATTTAATAAATCTTGAGCACAGTCAGCGTTTCATTTGCCCGCACATACTGCCTTGTGTCCATTCATTTCCTGGTCTGACGTCGCCACAAGCCAATACACTGAATACAAATTACAACCAGCAAACCACTGGTTTCATACTCTCTATGAAACTAGGGTGGCTGAGTCTGGAGAAAAGAAGGCTCTCTCATGTTTTGTGTTTTTAAGGTGTACACTGGAAATGCTCTGTTAGAGACATGTAACTACCTATGCACTAAGATCAAATGACGTGCTTACTTTTAAAATCACTAAATTGAGATCTAACATTGGCCAATGTGTCTTTGTATATCAGGCATCTCATCTTTGGAATCCATTGCCTTCAAAGATAAAAACAGCCTCTTCACAGTAATACCCCTTTAAATCACTCATAACTGTTTATTTTAAATCAGACCAGGGTTGCAAACTATGACCAGGATCATGTAAAGTGGAATTGTTTTACTTTTTTATGCTTATATTTTGTATTAGTGTTTTTATGGTTGTTTACGCTGTGTTTGTCCTGTTTGACTGATGTGTCTCTTTTTGCCATTGATTTTATCTTATTTCTTTCTGCCATCTCTACCCAGGACCCCCTTGAAATTATATATACTTTAATATTTCACATATTGTTTACTTCAGTTTGTTTGCATTGTGTTTCATAACTGCTGCTGCTTTATGATTTGTACTGCCACTTGTATGTAGTGTAATTTCACTATCTTACATAGGTTTACACACAACATATCTTATTTAGCTTTAGAGTTTTCACTTTATAATTGATGTTAAGTAGGAACATGTGAAGAATCTAAGCCCTGTGCAGTGCAAACTCACCTGATCTTTCAGAAGGGAAAATTCAGTCTGTCTACTACAAATGTTTACTATCCAGTACATTTCTAGATGATAATTATATGTGTTGTGAGTATTTATAATGATTTAAAAACCTTTTTCTTCATTTTGTAACAGATTCCTGTCTGATCTGTGCACTTGGCATGCTCTATGTAATGCTTTCTCCCGCTGCAGCACTCCCAGTCGATATAAGAAATACCACAGGTGGTGTTTTTATTGAAGTATTTCTTCCATCCAGTTGTGGCAGAGTGTTACAGGTGGCAGGTAATGGTCACACTCTGGCGTGCCAGCTGTACTTTGAGATTGTCTTGGAGCTGTATTGAGGACAAAGTCACCATTTGAATAATTCCAGGAAAAATCACCTTTCAATCTTTAAACCTTTTACTTAAAAATGCATTGGATTAGGATGACTGTAACTGTAACTCTTAAGTGTTATTAAATCCAAAAATAACAGACAGCTAATTTTAATGAGAATTTTAAATCCAAAGTATGAAAAAATGATTTATTCTTAGAACAAGAAATTTACTCCTATTGCATTATTGCAGTATTTTTAGTATCGAGTATACAGGAATGTGTTAAAGTTATTTCATAGTCTTTTGATGCAGGATATTTTGTCACCATTCAAGATGAAAGACCACATGCAATGTTGAAAAAGGATGGCATCCGCCTCTTAGTAATAGTCTCCTTGTTAGAAATAAACATAGACCCTCTGCAGTGGAGGCAGATGCTGACCTGTCAGTGCTTACTTGTCAGTAGATAGATAGCTGCACTTAACCAACAATTTAACTGGACTCACTTGGTTACCCTTGTAAAACCACTGTAGGAAACTGCAGCGCTCAGCTATTTAAGGTTATATATTTTGTCAAATATATCCACAGAAACCAACTGAGATTTGAACTTTCCCAAAGTATAAATGTTTGTTGCAGTTGGCCATCAATTTCTATTCTGTACATTATCTCTTTGAAAAAAAACTAGTGTATCCAGTATAATCCATTCTCAGATGGAATGTGGCATAAGAACATAAGAAAGTTTACAAACGAGAGGAGGAGGCCATTCAGCCAATCTTGCTCATTTGGTTGTTAGTAGCTTATTGATCCCAGAATCTCATCAAGCAGCTTCTTGAAGGATCCCAGGGTGTCAGCTTCAACAACATCTCTGTGTAAAAAAGTGCCTCCTATTTTCTGTTCTGAATGCCCCTTTATCTAATCTCCATTTGTGACACCTGGTCCTTGTTTCTTTTTCAGGTCAAAAAAGTCCCCTGGGTCGACATTGTATATACCTTTTAGGATTTTGAATGTTTGAATCAGATCGCTGCATAGTCTTCTTTGTTCAAGAATGAATAGATTCAATTCTTTTAGCCTGTCTGCATACGACATGCCTTTTAAACCCGGGATAATTCTGGTCACTCTTATTTGCACTCTTTCTAGAGCAGCAATATCCTTTTTGTAATGAGGTGACCAGAACTGAACACAATATTTTAGGTGAGGTCTTACTAATGCATTGTAAAGTTTTAACATTACTTCCCTTGATTTAAATTCAACACTTTTCACAATATATCCGAGCATCTTGTTGGCCTTTTTTATAGCTTCCCCACATTGTCTCGATGAAGACATTTCTGAGTCAACATAAACTCCTAGGTCTTTTTCATAGTTCCCTTCTTCAATTTCAGTATCTCCCATATGATATTTCACATTTTTATTGTCTGCATGCAATACTTTACACTTTTCTCTATTAAAAGGCATTTGCCATATGTCTGCCCAGTTTTGAATGTTTGTTTATTATTGTTTGTTTATTTAGCAGACGCCTTTATCCAAGGTGACTTACAGAGACTAGGGTGTGTGAACTATGCATCAGCTGTAGAGTCACTTACAATTACGTCTCACCCGAAAGACAGAGCACAAGGAGGTTAAGTGACTTGCTCAGGGTCACACAATGAGTCAGTGGCTGAGGTGGGTTTTGAACCGGGGACCTCCTGGTTACAAGCCCTTGAATGCTGTCTAGATCATTTTGAATGACCTTTGCTGCTGCAACAGTGTTTGCCACTCCTCCTATTTTTGTGTCGTCTGCAAATTTAACAAGTTTGCTTAATATACCAGAATCTAAATCATTAATGTAGATTAGGAATAGCAGAGGACCTAATATTGATCCCTGTGGTACACCATTGGTTACCTCGCTCCATTTTGAGGTTTCTCCTCTAATCAGTACTTTCTGTTTTCTACATGTTAACCACTTCCTAATCCATGTGCATGCATTTCCTTGAATCCCTACTGCGTTCAGTTTGAGAATTAATCTGCAGGACTTTGTCAAAAGCTTTCTGGAAATCTAAATAAACCATGTTGTATGCTTTGCAATTATCCATTGTCAATGTTGCATCCTCAAAAAAGTCAAGCAGGTTAGTTAGACACGATCTCCCTTTCCTAAAACCATGCTGACTGTCTCCCAGGATATTGTTACCATATAGGTAATTTTCCATTTTAGATCTTATTATAGTTTCCATAAGTTTACATATAATAGAAGTCAGGCTTATTGGTCTGTAGTTACCTGGTTCGGATTTGTCTCCCTTTTTGTGGATCGGTATTATGTTTGCAATTTTCCAGTCTGTCGGTACAACCCCTGTGTCAAGAGACTGTTGCATGATCTTGGTTAGCGGTTTATAAATAATTTCCTTAATTTCTTTGAGTACTATTGGGAGGATCTCATCCGGCCCAGGGGATTTGTTTATTTTAAGAGCTCCTAGTCCCTTTAACACTTCTGCCTCTGTAATGCTAAAGTTATTTAAAATTGGATAGGAACAGGTCGACATGTGGGGCATGTTGTCCGTGTCCTCATTTGTAAAAACCTGTGAAAAGTAATCATTTAATATATTTCCTATTTTTTTTCTTCATCTATGATTTTGCCATTTGTGTCTCTTAGACATTTAACCTCTTTGAATGTTCTCTTGCTGTTATAATATTGGAAAAACATTTTGGAATTGGTTTTAGCCCCCTTAGCAATATTGATTTCTATCTCTCTCTTGGCCTTTCTAACTTCCTTTTTGACTTGTGTTTGCAGTTCCAAGTACTCTTTCTGTGTACTTTGTTTTTGGTCCCTTTTAAACACTCTGTAAAGTGCCTTTTTTCGCTGAATATTTTTTTTTAATTGATCTATTAAACCATTTTACCATTTTGGCCATTTTGTTTTAGATTTAGATTTGTCTACTTTTGGGATGTAATTGTTTTGCGCCTCTAGTACTACATTTTTAAAAAACAGCCATCCTTTTTCTGTGGATGTTTTCTCTATTTTACTCCAATCTACTTCTGTTAGTCTCTGTTTCATACCTTCATAGTTTGCTTTTCTAAAATTGTAAACCTTTGGCGAACAATTAATTTTTATTTTTTTTGTTGAAAAGCAACATCATGGCTGGTAATTATAAAATGGTATTGCAGCACCCCATTGTTAGGAGTTGTGCACTGTCAGGTATACTGAGTGGTTTGATTACTGATAGCTTCAGTAGTGCACAGGCCCTCTGTGACCTATGTAATGGCCTGGGAATATACTGCCTAAGTATGTACAAAAACTACATTTCTGTAATAATGTTTTTCTCCTATGGGCAATGTTTATGAATAACCTTATATATGTAAAAATGTAATGCACGTATTATTTAGTTTGAATTATTACATGTTAATGTCATTAATGCGTTCATATTAAAGTTTATCAGGAAATGTATACCTGGAAATCAATTCTGCTGGTATAAAGTCCATTATATTAATACATCTGATTCTACAATCTGTGTAGTGATGCAGCATTCAAAAATCCCTTTAATTTGTTACCTCTTGAGATAGCTGGATAAGGAACACAAAATTGCACCTTTACACAAAAGATATGCTCTCAGCTTAACTGTCCAGTCACCAATACAAATAAAAATAAATGTGTAATGGCGGTAATGAAGAGCAGAATCGATTTCAGGAAATCATGTCAAAATTACTTCTACAAGAAATACATTATTCAAACAAATATGTTACTAATTAAAAACTAGAGACAGTAGACCTATTCTTGAATACATACACTAACTTATTTATTTAGTGAGCACAGTTAGGTCATCTTACACACACTGATTTTAATGGAAAAGTCTTTGAAACCTTTTTAACAGCAAGGCATTGTGAAGTATTTACACCATGATGATCTCTTTCGTGTCTTTATTGCTCAGAGTTCCATCAAACAACAAAACAAAACAAAAACTTCATCAAAGAAAAATAATGCAGAAAAAAATGACTGTCAGTCACTGAATTACTTGCCATTTAGACAAACTAATTCAGTGACTGACAGCATAAATATCTAATTATAATAAGATTTTAAGTCCAATTCTTTTCATCATTTTAAAATTCTAGAAAAAAAACAATATTATGTTAAAAAGTATTACTCAAGGGTATTGTGTCATATCCATGCATTTTAATGAAGAATGTCAACAGAATCTCTTTGCCACGTCAGAGAGAGAGTAAAATGATGTGGGAGCTGTCTTCTGAAGTTAGGAATAAAGCATTGCTTGCCATAAAAAAATGTTTTAAAACCACTGGTGCAGCATAAACATTTGCTTAATGTAAAGGATTAAAGATAGATCAATGATGGTTAATTTAAACAAAAGCAGTGCTTGAAGTGACAGGATAGATATTCTTTGAAAATGTAGCAGCTTAAAGATACATGGTAAAGGGCATGTATATTAAAATACCATCGTTCCCTATTGTTTTAATTCCTTTAGAAGGAGAATGCTTGATCGCTGGACTGAAGCGGCGTTTTAAAAATCCAACTATACTTTTTATTCATAAAAACCCTTTATTTAGTCTAGTGTAATTTTCATTGAAATGAGGGAAAAGATTGATGAAGAGAATACATTTAAGGGCTGAGATGTGAGGCCGATTGTGGGTACAATGTCCACAAATGCTGTGACTTATCTAGTCAACATTTAACTTGATTTTTGGTTGTGGCACATAAACACCCATAGGGAACACAGTGATGCTTTGTTGCAGCCCAATGGCATGGTTAATTAACTAGTTAACATCAACACTGCTAAATGAATACAATGCTGAATGAATGACATGGAGCCTCATACACACAAATGTCTAGATGCTAGAATGGCTGCTTGTAAGCCAGTACAATAAATCAGCACTTTACATAGGCTAGAAAGGTAACAGCATGTGTAGTTATAACCCAAGCCAAGCAACTTTATGTCAACCCTGTATTTTGGATTAGTCTGGCATATATGTAAAGATTGTAACACTTAACATCTGCCATGGTATTCCGATGTTTTCATCTTCAATGAAAAAAATGTTGAACACAAACAGGTTATTTCTTAGAATTGTTTAGTCCTGTCAAAGACATCCTATACTGAGAGTCATTGTTTCTTTGTATGTGTCCATATTAAGAGTGATAGCCAGTGTGATAGCCCGCCAACTACAAAAAAGTGAAACAGCCTGAGAAGCAATGGTGTCACTATCTGACTGTGTATATGTTCTTCTCTTAGTTTTATCACAAAATGCAAGGGATTTTGAACAAATAATGTATCAAGAATGTGGCTTAGACTCACCTGTGCATATTGTAGTACATGTTCACTCATCCCTATGTGTTGTTAGCTAATCATTTGTAAGTCCTGATTTCATATGAAAAAGAACATTTTGATTCCTGTATCATTCCTTCTAGTTATCAAAGGCTGACATGTTTAGGTTTAGACCTATCTACTAGGTCATAGCCTTAGAAACAGCAATCAAAATATGAGAGCTGTTTGTTTTTTTAGCACAACATGGGAGCATGCTTACTATGCCAGATAAAACCTACTTTTCCTAGGCAAGCATGATTAGGTTCAACATACCATGACTTGCTAGGTCAACCCCTGCCAGATTAACTGCACCTATTAGCTTGTGCCTAGCATCCAATCACATTCCTGCATGTATGCATAACTGTAACTTTAAAAGGTATTCATGTTCGCAAAATACTGAAATGAAAAAACTATTATTTACCTTTGGAAGTCCTATAGAGTAGGATGATAGGAGGTAATAACTTCAATGAAAAGCTCTGAATGGTTGTTTTTTCATCCCTGGTATAATGTGAGGTCAGCATGCTGGTTCAGTGCTGCATTCATAAAACAAGATGAATTTCACACTCTGAATTGTTTCATTTAGGAATGTTTAAATTAAATTTGGTTTATCTCCACTTGAAGTGGTGACATGGGAGCAGAAGGCAAAAAACACTTCAGCAATATCTGATCTATATTCTTCCATACAAATTGTGAGAGCTCACCAAAATGCATTTTTGGTCAAATTTAAGTAAAAAAAAAAAAAAAGAAAAAGAAGTAGGTGATTAAAATGCATTGGGAGTGAAAATGCATCAGTCACATCAAGTTTGTATTCAATAGATCATAGTCTATCACCTGGTTTCACAGTATACCAGTAGAAACAGAGGTGATGAACCATATGTTTTTATTACGTGTATTGGCCCTCAAGAACAAATAGATTTAAAGTATAAACAAGCATTACACAATGTTGAATGTAAAATTGCTATATAAATGGTATAGAAATACATACTGTATTCTTACCTTTCATATTGTCTGGTGTATGTTTCTGGGGGGACTGTCAGCAGGATATGATAATTACTGTATTTATATCATCATTGCCACAGGAACTCAAGAAGGGGGGAATGTTGTAAGACCTTTAATACAAACTCTGCGGCTCTTATATTGGTTTAACAATGCTTTTTTTTTTTTTTACATAGGAAATGTTTCTAATCAAGATGTGTAATACCTCAGTAAGCCCAGCAAGGCTATACAATATGAATATAATATAATGCTTCACAACTATTTCTAAAGCATCAGGTGAAATATATATGCTGATCATCATTGCTACATGTAGCTTCTTAAGGTTAATTTAAATGTTTTCCTTTCTGCAAGATTTTTTAGCAATTTCATGCTGTATTGAATGTTACAGACTTGCAAATGCATGCAACATCTTTGAATAGCTGGCCCATTGTTTGCACACAAGCATGCTCTCTGCTTTAGGGCTTTATCACTTATAGTTCGACTACTTCATGTACGACTAATTAGTCCCTTAGCCAAAATGTTTGTTTCACAGATACTAAACAACATACTGTATGCTGGGCAAAAACAAAAGTACTAAACAAAAAAACGATTTGCTGATCAATGCCGTTGCTTCATTATTAAATATCAATATGTAAGAAAATGATTCCATAAGTTATTGTTAAACCTGTAGGTAGGTTGTTTAAGTAAATAATCAAAGTCTTTAACTAGTTGTAACCTGTGCTGTGACTGCTGCTATGAATGCCTTAGGGGTTACTTTTATCTGATCAAAATGTTGACCTTATTTGTTGAGTTATTTAGTTATCTCTTTAAAATTTGCAGTGACTAATTAGCAGATATTCCTTGTATCACACAGCATCAGCTTCAAGAGCAAATTTCCAAATTCTACTCCTCCTACATAGCTTTCAAAAAGTAGCGGTCAATTACACTCAGGACTAAAACAACCTTGAGTTGCTTTTAGTTAAAGCTTCTGATGAAATTAAACAAACAGGCCCATGAGAGTCAAGGAACAGCCTTTGACAACCTTTTGTCAGCTGACGAGTATTCATGCAAGATCTCTAAATACTGTGAAAGTATTGCACCCTTCTTATTTGTATATATTTTTTTAAAGCCCGGCATGGCATATGAAGCAATCATTTGGGATTAATCTACAACCCATGCAACAAAACAGGATACAATGCAAAGTCCTCTGACTGGTGTGCACAGTTAACATTTTAGCATTGTTAATAATATACCATGATTTTAGTGTATCATATTCGTAAGCATGTTCATAAAAATAAAACATTCTATATTAAATTTTGACAGGTGACTGGAAAACTGTTTAGGGTTATTATTGTTTTTTTTATTTTCATTTTAATATCTAAATTTTAAAAAATCTACTGTCCGTATATGTTTGACTATTCTTTTTGTCAGTTGCAGGAACCTGGGTGGAAATGATTTGCTGGTCTTGGTAAAAAACAAAACAAAATCTCTACGGTAGTTTGACTTGACAGTCGGAATGGAGGTTGCCTGTTGATCTGAAGAATGTTGAAGCAATGAGGAGACATGAAATTGGGAATTAATTTGGGTACAAAAACCAGGCTGAAATCCTTACCTGGGACACCTAAAGACGGCATTTTGCATAAAGTGGATATTTGTTTAACTTTTGATCTGTGATGTTATTTATATCTATTATGAAGAGTTACCCACAACACAGCCTCAGCACTACTTATCACTCATAAAAGCCTGCTCCGTTATGCATCTGACAAAGCAGTGAATATTTCACAGTTCTAATATAAACCCTTGAGCTAAACATTAAAAGCAGAACTAGTTCCCACTTGCTGAAACTGCCTCAGACACTGCCACTGCAACATCACAAAACATACACGATATTGGTGAAGATTACATTAATAATGTATTGTCATTTCTGACTGAAGTAAGAAATTATTAATGACGGGTCTGTCATTTATTGATAGAACCAGCCTACTAAAGGGGTTCTGTCCTGAGGCAAAGCCAAGGGCTAAACCAGATCTAACAAAGATAAAAGCAAAAAATTATGTAGGACTTCAAGGTAACCATAAGAAATTAGATAACTTCTAACACTTGCATTCGACAATAAATGCACAATAATGTAAATTACAGTGTTGACATGCTTCTTGAAAAACATGACATACTGCCGCTCGACAAGTGCAACAGCTTTGCTATATAGAATACTATGCAATACATATATATAGTAAAAAAGCTGACCCTTTTTGTAGTGATTAAGGTGGCAGCCCTTGCCAACACCTTCTTCTTTCTTTAAATAATAAAGTCAAACACCAGGATGGACGGAATCGCTTTTTCGTGTGTATATTTTTCCGAAACAAATCTAACAAAACAAACACAATCCAGGTTTTTCCAGATTCCCCTAACACTGTGGGTTCAAAGGGAAACATGTCTGATAATGCCTCCTTCTGTCAGGTAGAGGGCCCTGGCAGTTCTTCGCTAGAGATAAGTATCTCTCTAGCCTGCAACAACTTGTCAAAATCTTGACAGTCCCAACCCACAATTACAGGAGAAGGCAACCTGGGCAAAATGATGTCCATTTTAATTTTAAATTCTTGTAAACCCATTTTTACTGTGACCAAGGTAGCTGGGTACTTTTTTATATCCCTCTGAATACAAATAATTCTGACCTCATACTGGTCCAAGACCTCAGAGCTTCCCAGTAAGTCAGCCGATACTAAACTTCGGCTACACCTTGAATCTAGCAAAGCTATCACATTTTTACCTTCTATTTCCACAGGTATTACATATTCTTTGTTTGCAGGTGCAGTAAATACGCTGATGACTGTGTTAACCTTCCAGTGGTGGCTCGTCTTAAGAGGCTATGAAGGCTAAGCCTAGGTGTGATTTTGTAAAACTAAAAAAAAGCTTACCTTACGTCATGCTTTCCAAGGTCTACTGTATTGCTATTGGCTAATGTAGCCTCAAAATGGGTGTGATTCTGTGTGTCTTCAACCTGCAATCACCCTCTGTCTGTCAAGTTTTAATGTATTTGTATTGGCTACATGATGCAAGTTTGCAGCTAGCCTCTACCACTCATAATTAGATTTAATCTTGATGTATCTGTTGCCAGGAAGGTTATGGGTCACATGTGGCTACTCACTTAAGTTTTGATTTCCATACAGTACGTTGTAGTTTTTTTTTTAATTCATACGCCATTTTCCTCGCTTTCAACTGAGGAAAAAATAAGAATAAAAAATAATAATAAAGGTCATTCAAAGCCTAAATTGGAACTTCTTCAACAGGCAGGACCAAAACAAAATTGCCTTTTTAATTGTTTGTGGTACAAAAAAACAAAATGGTTGACTGCGAGTAGTCGCTGTTTGGTTTTTGAAACCGGCTCTTCATCTACCCAGTGGATTTCTGTGGGCTACAGTGATTTAAAAAATCTTCCATGGGCTGTAAAAATATTTTTTTCTACAAATCACATCACTCAAGAGTCATCAATCAAGTAAGTCCACGATGTCCATGAATATTTAGCCTCCCAACTTATTAAAGTCAGTAGCCACTACTGCATATGACATTCCATAAATTCTGTTTCCCTGTTATTAGGACAATCCATTGTCATATGACCCCAGCCATAGCAACTAAAACTAAAATGGTATTTTCCCAGTAGGGAACCTTTTGTTAACTATGATATCATTGCATTGTTTACTTTCTCCACCCCAAGGTCCCTTCACAGTTTCAGACCGCTCTTCAGCACCCCCTTACCCAAACTCAGTCTTACCGGTACCTCCAGTAGTTCAGGGATCGCTAGGTCCTCCTTCTTGTTGTGGGGGAAGTGGTTTGGAGAATGTCCATCACCGTTAGCTGCCGCTCGACAAGTGCAATTAACACATCAGCAGTTTGAGGACTGCCTTGAGCGACCCACTTTCTCAAAGTTGGAGGTAAGTTTCTTCAAAGATTATCCAGCACCAGTAACTCTACAACGCAAGTTGAACTGTTGACTTCTGGTTTCAGCCATCTTCTGGCTAACTGAATTAGATCAAACAACTGTGATCTAGGTGCTTTCCCTTCCATATAGCAAAGTGTAGTTGGCCACTGCAGCGGGCTCAGAACAAGTCAGAACAAGCTTTTTGCGCCACTCCGCTCAGGAACGGGTAACAATGCAAGCCCGCTGTGCTGATGGCCAGACCTCCCTTTCCACTGTCTTCTCAAAGGCTAGTAGGTAAGCCTCGACGTCGTCATTTGGAGTCACTTTTTCCAAAAAGTAGCTGGCCCGAATCAGTTGATGATCGCCGGCTGTGGGTTATTTTAATGAAGTTGCCCCTTTTTGTAGTGATTAACGTGGCAGTCCTCACAAACACCAGGATGAACGGAAATGTTGTTTCAGAAACAAATTCAAAACAAATTCAAAACAAAATAAATAAAACAAAAACAAACCCACCTTGGGTTCCTAATTAAACAATGAGACTCCTGTCTAAATGGGGACAGGCTAGACCTGTTTACCCCAAACAAAACAAACACAATTTCTTCTTTGGTTTAACTCACAGAAGCCTTCCTTCAGAGGCCTTCCCCAACCTTTACCAAGATGGAGTGCACCTTTCCTAACCCTGCGGTCCTAAACCCTCCTTATTCAGGTTAGGAATGTACACTTCAACACTATATATATATATATATATATATATATATATATATATATATATATATATATATATATATATATATATATATATATATAATATATATATATAAATATATTGTAACAAAACTGCACCCACTCACTGTTCGTTGCCCCTTTAAAACACCGACCCAGGACACAGGAATGGATTTTCAAAGCACTTTGCGCTATTTTTTTTAATAAACAAAAACCAAACAAAACACAAAATAAACACCTAGCTCTTGGTCGAGCACTCACTAACACAGTGACAGGAACCTAAATAAAAACAGGACAGCTAGGTGGTTTCCCTGTCTTAAAACAAAACAAAATGAAGACGGTTTTCACAACTTTCACCTGTTTCTCTATACCTTCCTCTTTACGCTTGCACACACACACTCACAAGCAGGCTCTTCACACTGCAGCCCTGAACAGACTGGCTGCTTCTATTTTATACCCTGCCAATTAAAACAATTAACAAATTAAATTAAACAATTAAACAAACAAATGTCGCACATGTTTTTCTGCAGGGAGGATTATATATATATATATATATATATATATATATATATATATATATATATATATATATATATATACAGTGCCTTGCAAAAGTATTCAGACCCCTGACCAATTCTCTCATATTACTGAATTACAAATGGTGCATTGAAATTTCGTTCTGTTTGATATTTTATTTTAAAACACTGAAACTCAAAGTGACATTGGTTTTATGTTGGGAAATATTTTTAAGAAAAATAAAAAACTGAAATCTCTTGCTTGCATAAGTATTCAACCCCCACACATTAATATTTGGTAGAGCCACCTTTCGCTGCAATAAGAGCTTTAAGTCTTTTGGGGTAAGTATGTACCAGCTTTGCACACAGTGTCGGAGTGATTTTGGCTCATTCTTCTTGGCAGATTTGCTCCAGGTTGTTCAGGTTGGTTGGACAACGCTTGTGGACCGCAATTTTCAAATAGTGCCACAAATTCTCAATGGGATTGAGATCAGGACTTTGACTGGGCCACTGTAGGACATTCATCTTTTTGTTCTTGAGCCACTCCAATGTTGCTTTGGCCTTGTGCTTGGGATCATTGTCCTGCTGAAAGGTGAATTTCCTCCCAAGCGTCAGTTTTTTAACGGACTGAAGCAGGTTCTCTTGCAGTATTTCACTGTATTTTGCTCCATCCATTCTTCCTTCAATTTTAACAAGATGCCCAGTCCCTGCTGACGAGAAGTATCCCCACAGCATGATGCTGCCACCACCGTACTTCACTGTAGGGATGGTGTGTCTTGAGGCATGGGCAGTGTTAGGTTTGCGCCACACATAGCGCTTTGAGTTTTGGCCAAAAAGCTCTATCTTGGTCTCATCTGACCACAAAACCTTTTCCCACATCGCAGTTGGGTCACTCTCATGCTTTCTGGCAAACTCAGATGGTACTTTTTGAGTAACGACTTCTTTCTTGCCACCCTCCCATACAGGCCAGTGTTATGCAGAGCTCTTGATATGGTTGACTGGTGCACCATTACTCCACTCCCAGCCACTGAACTCTGTAGCTCCTTCAAAGTAATTATTGGCCTCTCTATGGCTTCTCTCACAAGTCTCCTTCTTGTTTGAGCGCTGTTTTGAGGGATGGCCTTTTCTTGGCAGTGCCTGGGTGGTGTGATGCAGCTTCCACTTCCTGATTATTGATCCAACTGTGCTCACTGGGATATCCAAACACTTGGATATTATTTTGTACCCTTTCCCTAATCTATGCATTTGTATTACTTTATCTCTAACTTCTGTAGAATGCTCTTTGGTCTTCATTTTCCTTCAGATTCACAGCCTGACCAATGATCCTTCAACAGTGGGGTTTTTATCCAGAAAATGTGACAGCAACTTTAATGTTTCACAGGTGGAGGCCAATGGTAAGGTAATTGTGTCCTCATTAGGGCAGTTTCTTTCATCTGTGTAAACTGGGAGCTTCCACAGCACAGGGGTTGAATACTTATGCAAGTTTTTTATTTTTCTTAAAAATATTTCCCAACATAAAACCAATGTCACCTTACAATAATTGATTTTGACTTTCAGTGTTTTAAAATAAAATGTCAAACAGAACAAAATTTCAATGTACCATTTGTAATTCAGTAATATGAGCAAATTGGTCAGGGGTCTGAATACTTTTGCAAGGCATATATATATATACAACTGATAAATGTAAAAAAATAAATTACAGCTTCTAACAAAAAAAACAATATATATATATTGTTATTTAGTGTTATTATTTCTAAACAGTTAACTTATAACACAAAATATAATGCCAATCTTGGCAGTAACTATTGTAGAAATATATATATATATATATATATATATATATATATATATATATATATATATATATATATATATATATATAATTCCTCTCATAATCAAATTCAGCAATACATTTTATATGAGTTTTATATTTATACATAAGTACATTTTATATGACATTAAAAATAATGCCAGCATTGAATTTAAATTTCTCTTCACCAGGTTGCATTTTTAAGCTCATCTATTTTTTTAATTCAGTTTGAATACAAATATGGAAGTAATGTTAAATTAAAACTCTGCAGCAGGCAGATAGCCAAAACCTTCATCTAAAGTCAGCCAAACAGTTAATGTCTCAATGTTTGAGACATATCGATGACACTAGCAACACTCCACATGGAGGTCATTTTCACAGCTGTCATTGAATAAATTAAATCAATCCTGCAACATCTGGCTCCTGGGGGAGGAAGAAGGGAAAATAATTTCATAAGCTCTCAATTGCTTTCCCCACTGCACTAATTATGATGTAACTGGAACAACGGCATGAGGTGTACTTGATGATTAACCTAGGGCAGAAGAAAAATGGGCCTAATGAGAAGAGCAGGGCATTTGGATCAGCTCAATCAATTTTTCTTCGTTCAAAGCCTCTTAATGCAGCTATGACCTTGTAATGGGTAACTGCGAGTTACACTTGAACCCATTTAGCTTGGCAAGATGTTCTAAATCTCAGGAATGGCCTGTGCAGATTGTTCAATATGGAGCAATAATAAGGCAACATACATGTGCATTACCCAGCTTTTTGACTTCACGGTTACAAATGTTACATATTAGCAGTTTAGGCTGAAATTTGGGGATGGATTATTGAATGATTGCTCTCTCATTAGGATTATTGAATAATTGCTCTCATCAGATCACTTCCTCGTATGTTATATCAATCTCAGTTAAACTCACCTGGGCGTTTCTGTCGCAATCCCAGTTGTAATCCTACAATTGCGCTGCCGATTAAAAAAAATAGACACCACTTGTCTTTTTTATTTCTTCCCCATGTGTCACCAGGCTTTTGCTTACATTGTTACATTTTTCTGTGCTTTGGTTGTGAGAAACTTTGTAGGAGCGGTTCGCCCTGGTTTGTCATACCTCTCGGCTTTACAGCGACGCTTATGTTCCGCTGTGCTCTGTGTTTTGCTGTGCTTTTACTTGTTTGTACAGTCCCGAGCCAAAACTTTGGGGGGTTTGGGTCTATTTTAATTTTTTAAAGTTTATTTTTGTTGTTATTCCTGCACTTAAGTGGAGTTCAGCTTTTGGGGGTAAAGGCATGGCTTTGTCACAGTCCACCCTGCTGACCTGGCATCGCCTCTTTCAGAGGGTGGTGGCTTCTTTTTCTCCCCTTAACAGGCCAAATAATTCATAATCACCACTCTCACCCATACAAGCAGTCACGATCCCGATATTGAATTGTAACAATTCCCTGGTATTTGAATCTGGTTGTTGTTGATTTGCAGAGGCCCTTAAATACTTAAAATGGCCCAAAGGTTTGCTGGTCAAACCTGGAGAAAGTTTTTTATTCATTTATTTATTTTGTTTTTATTTCACAGAAAGGACAGTATGGACCCATGTATGTAATTTTAGTAAGATACTGTTTAGTGCTGTCTAATAAAACTTCTGATATTAAAACAGCAGAATATGATCTTTTCACAGAAACATTCTTTAAATCTGTTTCATAAAGACATTCAGACTTTACAACCACTGAAATATGTGGGCACTTTAATACAGACTTTCCAGCACTGCAGATGAACCCATGTAATTATTGTGACTCTTTCCAATTAGTATTTCTTACCAAGCTCTGCTTGTTTTAATTTGAAAAGTCAATAAGTGGCAGTATTTTTTATATCTAAGAAATGTCAGCAGAGATAGAAGATTCTGATACAGTTGAATATGCAACCTCCCAGAGTAACTTGTTTAGGTAACACCAAGGCAATCCTGTATTGGATGACCTTCGTCAGCACCAGGTCAGTAAGGTAGCTCGGACCCATATTCTGAAATTCTTTGTTCTCTTCAGATGAAAATGTATGAAGAACTTGATTGGTAGCAAATGTAGCTAAACTATATATACGGATAAGACTGCACACTAAATAGCTAAGATCATGCTGCCCTTGGAAAGAGAGAGAGAGAGAGAGACAGAGAAAGAGAGAGAGAGAGAGAACGCATCAATCAGTACAGCTATTTAGCCCTTGGGGCTTGTCTCCAGTACAACTTAGTAGAACATGGACTAATGGAACAACTTTGCTTCGGTAGAGCTCTGTAAAGTGTCAACCCTATCCCTCTGAGGAGGACAAGACCTGAGCCGAGACAATTCCCAGTAACTACTTGACAGGACCCAAGGGGAACAAAAAGTCTTACATTGTAGAAAAAAGTCTGAGAGGATCTTGGGTTCCTGTCTGTTCCCCCTTCAGGCATGACACCAACATAAACACATTACCTCTTGGCTGAGAGATTCATCTCAACAGACTAACAAATGTATGAGTTTAGGTCATATGAAGACTATTATAAGATATGCTGAGCTGGATTATGAGCTGAAGGGTATGCATCCCAATAACGTATCCATGTGTGAGAAACCTAAGACATTTGCTGGCCTAACCTCTCACTTGCATCTCAACAGTCCCTTATTTTATTCCAGAAGTTATCTCAGTGCCAATGATACACAGGCAAATATTTTTTTCTACACTTGTAAACTTAATTAGCACTATAATCACAGAAAATCAGCAACTCACTTTCAGTAGTCTTTTTTTCTATAAACTGCAGTTTAAAGTAATTTTATGTAAATGAATTGTAGATTTGTGGCAGGATCAAGCACAGCTTGAGACTGAAGAAAATGACTCACTCATTTTGGTAAGCTTTGTGTTGATGTGTTATGTGATTTAAAGTGTCTCTGCAACTTAATTATCAAAAAAACGATACTGCCATCAGATATAACTCTGTATTAGCTTTAAGTAGTTTATCTGCACATTTCAGCAGTTTCATATTTTGTAGACAGTTATGTGTGTCTGGAACTGTCTTATGATTGTTGTTAATGGCAAATCTGTCAATTAATCAGACGCAAGTAATATAAATGTGATGACACAACAAATATTGCAATTCTTGTGTTATGACTATAATGCTTTGCTCAGTTTTAATATAGTAATTGGATATCCATGATTCTAATAGCAAATCAAGAATAAATAGAATTACTTCATGGTAGCCTAGAAACTTTACATCAAGATTTGTTTTAGAAGCATAAAAACATGAAAAAAAACTGTTGGTTCCACGATTAATTTCAAAAAGACAAATATGAGGCTTAACATCAGCTTGCTGCAAGATTACAAAATGAAGTTCCAGTAAGTTGTTGAACTCGTATGGACTACCAGTATACTGGATCCCAAATGACAACAACAACAATAAATATATATAGGACCCCAACCCGAAATACACCCAAATCTAGATTGGGTTGGGGTTAATTAAAATTTTTAGAACCCCGAATTCTTGCGAACGACCACATCGCGATGCAGAAAATTCACTTAACCCGAACCAGATCTGAAAAAGATTGTCCGAAAACACAGCATAACTCAAGCAGTGAGCAGCAACGCCACAGTGCGTGTCGGTCTTCCAATTAAAGGTACAGTACCACATTAGCTGCGCAATACACAACAGCGTACCATCATTTTTATAACATTAATAAAATAATCTGAAGAGTGCAACTGATCCAGAATGCAGCTGAATGCTGCTGCTACAAGAATACTGACAAGTACAAAATGAACTGAACATATTACATCTGTTTTGGAAACTTTGCATTGGATATCTTTTAATTATCGGGTTATTTTTAAGATTCTTCTGTTGACATTTAAGGCTGTCTGTCAGAACTGGCCCTAAATATTTATCGGACTTGCTGCATCCTTACATCCCTAGGCATCAGCAGTGCTCTTCAAGTATTTTTTTTCCTGTAAAGTGCTTTGGAATGGCATTGCCATGAAAGGTGCTATATATACATATAAATACACTGATTGATTTGATTGATATTTAAATATTGTAACCTGGCCAAAACAGAGAAAATACATTCCAACAATATAAAATTGTTGCACTATTCAGATTATTTTATTAATGTTATCATTTGTTAGAATTAAACAAATATAGAATATTTAGGTTGCTAATTTATGTGTTATTTTATTCTAAATACAGCAAAAATGATGGTACTCTTGTGTACTGCGCAGCTAATGTGGTACTGTAGCTTTAATTGGAAGACTGCACACTGTGACGTTGTTGCTCACTGCTTCAGTTACATTGTGTCCTCAGATGATCTTCTTCAGATCCTGTTCAGGGTTAAGTTAATTTTCTGCATCGCGATGGGATCATTCGCAAGACAATCCGACCCCGAACACGGAAAGATTAAGGGGTTCTAAAAAATGTAATTAACCCCAAGCCGATGTATTTCGGGTTGGGGTCCTACCATATACAACAAAATAGAAACCGTCCATATTAACTTATGGTTACTCCATTGCAGAATTGAAAGTGACAATTCTCAGTACTTCATAATACATATGTAATTTGCCTTCAAATCGGAAGCAAGGGTTGCAGTAGCAACCCATCCCCAGGCATCCAAAACAGACATAAAACTGTTTGTTTTAATCATATTGTTTCTCCCTGTCACAAAGACGACTGCAGTGGGTGACGTCAGACCAGAAACAGGAAGTAACACACAGAGACTTGGGGTTTTGATGAAGCTGAGCGCGTGATCGCGCTCATCATTTAATAATTAAACAGAACAGAAAATAAAAGGTTTGAACACAAAAACACAGGACACGGCACTTGCGCCAAAATAAATAGACAAACAAAACGGATTAACACTAAACGAAACACGGTGAGTTTAAACACTTACTATTATTTTTATTATTATTCTTGTTTATTTAACTCCTCTCCACACCCGTTCTCCACTCACCGAACACACAACCCCGAGTGAGTGAAAACATGCTGCTTTTATGCAGTTGTACCGAGACTCGATTGCTAGTCAATCATTCAATTGGAATCTCGGTACAACTGCACGTGAATTAATTAAAGTGCATTTTCCCATGTTCACATACTAATACTTTAAATGCACGTGATGTGATGTGCCATCCTCGTGCCTAAATAAATTATACATTTTAAATACTCGTGCTGCACACACCCATTTATATCCCGTGTACCAACTACAATAAACCAACATTAACAGACGCAACATACAACATATAACACACAAATGCACACAGGGGCGGGGCACATTGCCACACTCCCCCATGAACGATCTAATTCTGCTGCTTTTCATTTCCCCCAGTGTGTTTGTTTCCTCCATTCCCCTGTGTGTGCACTGTATAGCTGAGGTAATTTAAGGAGTTTTAAAAAGAAGGACTGACTGTAGGGATAAGAGATCAAAGAGAGAGAGAGATGCAGTGTTGGAGGTCAATGAGAGGTCACTGTGAAGTGCTCCAGTATGGTTTCATGGGATTGGTTGTAGCACTGAGGTTAAGATCAGAGACTGACCTGACATGAGACTGAGATTGCAAGTTGGTTGTGAGTTTGGCACTGCATTGAGATCAGCTCATACAGTACATTCTAGCACACTGTTTTCTTTATTTAGTGCCGCCATATATAGAGAGATTGTTCTATTTATGATTGTCCACAGTGTATGTGTGTGTGTCATGTGTATACTTGATGAGCGCAGATTGTCAATTATGCTGGTGCTAATTGGTTCGGGAACATCCACCCTTTGGAGGGCATCTATTGTATTGGAAAACAATATTCAGTTGTCCCTCTGAGAATTGCAACTTGGGAATCTGACTGTGGCTTAGGGTTATAATTAAAGAGCAAGTTGGCAGGGGAACAACAATGCAGCATTAGAATTACTCACATGCTGTTACTGCACTTGAAGTTGCTATTCTGTCATGGTTTTTTTCAACCCTCACATTGGTCTGAATGAAAAATATTTAAAACATGTCTCTATACTCAGGGCCGGATTAAGTTTAATGGGGGCCCAGGGCTGTTATCGTTTTGGGTGCCCCTCTGCATATTAATTTGCTTCCCTTTACTGTTTTCAGGTAAAATATGGATCAGCTAAGACTGAATAATTTGACATTATTCAGTCTTAGCTGATCCATATTTTACCTGATTCGATGTTTAAATTCGCGCCAGTTTTGAAAATGAGCATTCGCCTACAGTGTTAGTTACTGGCTGTTCCAAATGCAAAATGGGAAGTGCAAACTGCAAACTCTTTTGTTGTAATAGCAAGTTATCTGTAAATATGTTGTCCTTATCACTTATGAATATGTATATGTATAATAGGTTTGTAATAAATATATATGGAGTCAAAAAATGTTTAGCAAATAATACAAGGATAGTAGGCAGGCTGTGTTTAAGACAACCGAAAAACTTCATGGAAACCCGCTTTAAGAAAGCTGTACGACAGGCCAAATTGGAACAAACATTTAAATATAGCCTCCCATATTTTAATATGAATTAGTTGATTAGCATTTGGAATGAGAATTTCTCAGTCTAAAGAAAACTACATGAAACACACACAACCCGAAACTACTGTTGTATTAAAATAGCGTGGCAGCGTTGGTGTTTTGTTTAACATATCTTCCTCGCGATAACATTGTACTTGTTGTGTTTCTGCTTTTTAGCGTCGCTCTCATACTTCCTAGGTGCTGCTCTATCAGACATTTTTACAGGTTCTGATCTGCGTCACGTTCGCACCGTGACACAGCTCATAAAAGTGGCACAGCTGATAAAAGTGGCATGTGACTTGATCGCAAGTCAAGTCATATGATCAGGCAGTCGCTGCTCCTCCAGCGCAATACGGCTTGGTAAAACAGCCCTGTTGTTGCAATCCATACAGTCACATGCTACTTATTTCTTTTTTAGATATTGTATTATAAATTATATACTGTATATTAAAATACGTAATCTTTTACAGGCCATTTTTGCTGATTCAAAATGGAATTTCCTCTGTTATATGTATTACATTTAAATTGCTTTATTTAGCTCTTAGATTTTTACATACAATTTTTACCATAATTTTACACATAGCTTTATTTTTTTTTTTTTTTTATCAAATAGTCAGTTGTTATCTTCTGTTAACATCGGAATTGAGAACTGATCTCAACATTTTGATAAATAAAGTAAACCCACAGTCAAGCGCACCAAAAATGATTCTCAGTTGTGATACCTTGTTTACAATAAAGGACGAGGAATGCTTTTCTTGGCTGCATGTGACACATACCCTCTTTATCTGCTTTATATGCAAGAAATAATAATCAGACCGAAAGGTCAAACTGGAAGTGCTTCACATAATAAAAACCTTCAACATACCATTTGCGGTTACAGTGATTGATGATCCTTATTTAAAAAGCACTGAACATTGTACAGTCCACTATTGGCTTTCAAGTAAAGTCCAGTATGGCTTTACCTGTTTTGACCTGAGTGGGTGAGGATAAGGATAACAACAGATACATGGTCCAGGGTCCTAATATAATGCTTTCCAAGTACTGAATAATTAAAAAACTACCTTATTCCCCTTTTCACAAACAAATTGTCAATGTTCCAGTGTGCATGAGGAATTCATTTTTTACTTGTAAAAATGGACCAAAACATATAGGGCCATATTCATTAAGCATGTTTATTTTTTAGATACATGTAAAAAATGTTGCTCCAATAAACCGTTGCTCTGTTTCCAGCAATTTGTTTACGTGCCTGTGTGTGTTCAGCCAATGATACTGCATTTTCATGATAGAAAATGTTTAAAGGATGTTAGTTGTGCTGAATATAAAGACAGCAATAAAAAAAGAAAACCAATATAAGGAATTAGCAAATATTTTTGGGAGGTAAAGACAAACTGAAGAACCTCCAAACTCAGTATTTTGCCTGTTTCTGGGCAGAGTTTTTCTACGTTAACATCTTTTCACAATTATTCCAATTATAATAGTAGCTGCTGAAACACGTTTACTCCAAACAGACACCATCTTAAAATTGCTTTAAATAATTGTCTATTTTCCAGTGTGCATGTGGCACATTCAGCAACAGCAATTCAGATATCCATTTCTTTTGTTGTCAGCTATAACTGACAATAAAAACTGCTTGTGCATCTCTGTCCTTAGGTGGGAGATACCGAAGCAATTTTAAGCATTTTTGTTCTTGCAAACTTAAATTGACAATAAAAGTTAACCGTGTGTCACTAATTGACATTTTCGATTGGCAATCAATTTGCTAGAATAGACCACTGCTCTATATTAGGGTTAATGACTAGACCCATACCTAAGTATTTTAGAAACCAAAAAACACCTTTAAGTTTTTCTAGACTTTTAACCACAGCAGCTTTTAACTGATTTACACATGGAAGTCTGATTGATGGCTACAGTGTCAATGGCAAAGGTTTCATAACTACCAGTGCCTGAGAAGATAAGCAAAGGAGTCACATGGAATGTATATCTGGAATAGCATAGTTGGCAGCTTTTTGTCAATCTTAATATTCTTTTAATTCATCAAACACAGCTATGATGGCGTGTCTGTAAATATCACATCTTGGTAAGGAATTTTGACCATTCAAGAAATCTTGTAGCACAATGAATAATGTGTACCATAGTGGAGACTGTGCAGCTGATGGTAATTAGTTTAAATATTTTGCTTCCTGGAAATGCAGCAATTGCAGAAGGTCATTTTCATCAGCAACAATGTTAACATTTGCCCTCCAGGGAACAGTGGATTTTATCACATATCCTTTGCTACCATCCTCTCATCTGGGACGTATAAATAAAGTAAAGAGGGTACAAAGATAAGTCAGCCTTCTCTCCACTAGCTTCTATGTAAGGAAACAAGTAAATATTTAAAAGTATAAGGTGCACTGTAAATGAATAATATTCAATGAAGCTGAAGTCTAAAACTTAGCTATTTGGCATGGACTTCTGAATTAGAATTCCTTGAGGTAGATTATATTTCAGAATAAAAATGTTTCCATAAAGTGGTTCATTTAACATATTTTAGAAGATCTTTCCTTTATGGTTTTGATAATATGATGTTCAAACTGTGAATCTACAAACCGGTATTGTTCAATATATAACAACTGCTAAACTTATAAGTCAAATGTGTTTCTGAAGGAATGATTTAGCTTTTCATTTGTCAAAAGCTTCCTATACAAAGTTAGGGGAGGAAGCACATAATTATTATTTAAAATTATGAATAGGACATGATGTTTCACATCAGTACATAATACGCTTTTAGAGAACAATTTTTAAACATCAGCTTATCACGTTTTGCCATGTGTTGTTGGAGGAGCAGAAACTGGAAAAGGCCTTCCTTTGTTCTGTTAGGGATGCCCATGGGATTCAAGGA
This sequence comes from Acipenser ruthenus, assembly GCF_902713425.1. NCBI lineage: Eukaryota > Metazoa > Chordata > Actinopteri > Acipenseriformes > Acipenseridae > Acipenser > Acipenser ruthenus. Next base: position 58,489,517 of record NC_081196.1, read on the forward strand.
CTGTTAGATCACATTCCAGTTTTCTTAAGCAGCACAGAGCACATTGTAATGTTTATTGATATGTTAGACCAAGACTTTAGCAGTGGAGGTGCATAACCAGAACCTGTCAAGGGTCATGCCTGTAAGAATAAAGCTGTGACCCTGTGGTTTGAACAGAGTAAGGCTTCTAGATTTTAAAATGAGCCAATATCAGAGAGAGAAAAACTCACTTTTGCCCTGTTGTGCAACCATAATTGAGAATCTGGTGGTCTTTCAATTTCATAGTTGTTTACAACTTACAGTCTTTCTAAGGGTCGTGGTGCTCTGTCTTTCTGAGCTAGCTCACAGATTACTGTCTTTCAAAAGGGTGGAGTTGAAATTCATACAGATTGCCAGCAAAGATTTGGACTTTTAGGTAAACGGTAGCTCATGTTAAGGTTTATGCGATTCACTTAGATGATTTGCATTGATATATTTGCTTAATAGTAATGAGCTATGGAGAGAGTGTCTACTCGTTATCCTTTTATGTAAAGGCTTGATATTACAGGTACCGGTACATGAAAGCAGATTCTGTTTATCAGTAACAAATACACCTTGGCCTATAGAAAACACAAATTACTATAGCTATAAAAAATAATCTCTGATTATTAGTCCCTTCTTCATATGGATCCCGTATACCTAGAATTAGTAACCTAGAACCAATTGTTTATCATTGTTTATCCTTGTGTTTTGAGTTTAGTGTATGACACACCAGATTTATGAAGGTCTTTGTACTCCATTTGCTAATCTTTTTAAATAAAATAAAACTGTTCATGTTACTGTACATAACTAGTAACATACAACATATGCACACTTTTGAGTACCTGAATTAACTTTATGATCTGTGCGTTAATTGTTTTTTTTTTGTTAATAAACAAAATTGAACAAACTGCATTGTGGTTTAAAGGCCTCTCACTCAACTTATATAAAATGGGGGTGGTATTTAGGCTCTGTACTGTATAAACAGCTATTTTTAATGGATATTTTAATAAAAATAGCCATTCCAAGTAACAGATGTTAGACTGGAATTCTTCTTGAGTCAAGCATCATAAGATCAAACATTGTGTAACTGCATTGAAAGCGCTAACCCCAGTGTTTACTGACAAAAGCTCATAATGCATGACATAGCTTTACATGGAATAAGTTTTGTTTTTCAAAAATAAAATAAATATAATAACCCAAAATGTGTGTGTGTTAAATGTAAGCTCTCCACAAGAGATATCAGAAGCAATATGTGTCATGAAGACAGAATAACTTGGTGGGAGCCTATTGGGAGTCTGTATAGAAATTGAATTGAAAATCTGTGTTCTCATAGAACTCTGCGATGAATGTCTAATGAAAGTCTAATGCTGACATCATTATTTGTGATATTAAGCATTAAGGCACCACAGGGATGTGATTAATATGAGTTAGTCATGAGTTAGGTGAGATTAGCTCATGTTAATTACACACCCTGCCAATTTAGGCACTGTCGATTTTCCCAGCTCTGCTGTTCAGTTTCGTTTGACTTACTGTATATGGTAGATGTCAACATTATTTTATTTGTAAACATTTCAAGGGGGAAAAAAGGAATCAATTGTGTGCAGGGCCAAAATGTTAAAACATACACATTAATTGGACACTGTACAGTGTCGGCTTCATTTTAAATTGAGTCTCTTTTTAATTCTCTGTCGGTTTTAGTGTAGACTGGCCTTCTAAAGATGAATCTACCCCTTATAGAATTTCAACAGCCAATAAGAGTGGTCTCTCAAACCACACAGTTGCAGAACACAATTAAATACCTGTGTCATACTAGTTAATAAGGATATTCAATAGTGTAGTGTTTAATAGTGGTGTACACACACTGAAGGCGGGCAGAAGGTAAATGTTTTATGGTAGTAGGTCACATATGTCACTTAGGATATTAGGATTCCACCTCAGGTCTCTGCAACATAAAATAAACTTCGGTAGGCTGACAAATCAATCACATTGTTCTATATTCTTGAAATCTGCAGACCCTGTATCCAGTTGTTAAAGATTTGCTTAGGAGGACACCCTTAGCTAAGCTAAGTATTGCCTCATGTGGCGTAGTCAATGTTTACCTTCTTGTCTGCAAATGTTGGAGGTAGCTAAATGAAACATGTTCCATTTCTTCACACTGTACAACAAAATAAAATACCATCCTGGATTTTGAAAAAAAATGTCTACATAAGCGTGTCTAACCTTATTTTCAGGCCTTAAAACACATTTTTCCAAGCATCTTGCCAGTGATGCAGTTTTTAAAACATTATATACAGAGATAATCTGTGTTTTATAAAATGTGTAGATGCAAACAAAAGTAAACAGCAGGACCACTAGGGGGGCTAGAAATGGAGTAGTCCCACCACTGTTAACATAATCCATATCTATCCTGTTGCTATAAATCTTTTTTTGTTTGTTTACTATTTTATTTTAAGTTAGCTGTAACTTTTAGTATTTTATTTGATTTGATTTACTGCTGTTGTCGATTACTTTTATCCTGCAATGCCACCAAAACAAGCCAGCTCTGATCCAACAATGCTTTCTCCAAGGTATGTCTCCGATAAAGAAGGAAGCCTTGTCGGTCCCAGCTGCAGCTATGCAATGCTTGAAGACTTCAGACAGATCGTGAAGGAGGTCATAAGGGATGAGATCACAAGACTTAGTTCTGCAATCCAGATGGAACAAGATTTGGGAATATATCTTTGTGGCGAATTGTCCCGCCCCTATATATATGTATATATGTGCACTGTTTATTATTATTTGTATTATTGTTTGCGGAGCAGATAAAAGCACCACGTATTTGTTATTGTTTTTATAGTTTAAAAACCTCGTGAGGATGCGTGACTGATCAGCTAGTGATTTATTTAGCTAGCTGACAGTCAAGCATCCTTATTAAACTCGTGCAGACGGTGACCATCTCCCGAGTTAATTCATTGATTAATTGTTGCTAATCGGGAGATGGTCACTGTATATAAACCTGCAGCTCTCTACCCTCAGGGAGAGTGTGTTAGGAGTGAGAGCAGAGAGAGCGAGGAGAGAGAAAACGAAACTTAGAAATGACTGTTAAGTGTGCTGGTGTAATTATTTATTTATTTGTTTGGCTCTTGTTTTGTTTGTTGTCTGTTTAAATATTTTGTTTATTTTATTATTTAATAAAACGCTGAGCGTCGTTGCGTTCAGCTTCACCACCGCCATTCCATCCATTGTTTGGTTTGCATTTACTTCCTGGTCCGTGACGTCACCAGATGATATTTGGGAAGCTATTCTGGCTTGTGTGCATTCCTCCTTAGTCAGTGCTCATCATGGGTTGATTCAGTTCAAGATTCTACACCGTCTCCAATTGTCCAAAGTCAAGTTAGCCAGAATTTATCCTGGATTGGACCCAATCTGTGACAAACTAGCTCCTGCCTCTCTTATTCACATGTTCTGGTCATGTCCCAGGTTGACTTCTGTGTTTGAGTCCTTCTCTCAGACCTTACAAGTGCCGATTGATCTCACCCCTTTGATTGCGCTTTTTGGGGTAGTGTCGGAAGATGCCCCTTTATCTGGGCTGCAGTCATACACCTTGTGTTTTGTTGTTTCATGTTGCAGTTTATTGATGTAACAGTTTGTTTATAGAAAAAACAATAAACAAAGTTTTTTAAAAAAAGTAAACTGTAGGCACTTAGATTTGGGTTACTGGATTAAGAATATGTCAAATAAAATATTTAGAACAATTTGATGTTAAACTGTGCAATTAAGCACATACAAACTAGACTTTATACTATGTATTTTATTATTAGGTTATTTAACAGTCCCTTGATAACTTTTGGTTAATTCACACCATTTCAAATCAAGTGATTTCCATTGTTTGTATTTGTAACAATACAAATATTAACAACACTAGCCGTGTTTAGAACAAAAAAGAGGTAGCACACTATGATAGCATGTTATTTGTGAGAAAAAAAATACATTTGACAATTTTTGATAATTAAGTTGGGGCAATGCTAATATTTCAGATGTCATGTATCTGAAGAACCATACAATGCATTCAATGTGCATTGCATTAAAACAGGTGTTTACAATGACTTTATAATATTTTAGAAAGATATTGCAGAACATTGCGCTTTTATTTACCAACAGTAATCGTGGCCCACGATGGTTTACAACTTATGTAACAGGAGCATTCTACTAGTCATCCTTGCTTTTTCTCTATCTTTAATGATTGAGCTCAAATTGTCTCTGCCACAATATGATGAATTTTGATCCATGAAACAATGTACATTTTATAAATGTGACACTGGCTTACCCTCTCCAGGAGTTCTACGCTTGGAACACGCATTTCAGAAATCTAGAAAAGTATGATGACATCACAATTTTAGAAAAATAACTTTGCATTCTGGGTGCCAAACAGTCGTTGTAAACAAAGCTAATGAATACAAATGTGAAATAAACCAATGTAGTAAAATGCATACAAAATGAAGCCTGTGAGTAGTATTCACTAAGTGGAGACTGGTAACTGTAACCCTGAATCATCACCTACCCCAAGTAGACCTCAGAGAATTGAGGCCAAGATGTGATCAAGGGATAATTACTTTTTGTTCAGTTTCCTTTTTCACAGTTATTTATGTTTATTGTGTGTCTCCTAGAATACCTTGAATTACCCCACTTGTCCGGTGGTAATGAAGTGATCTCTTTGCATGACCTGCAACACATACTTTGGCATAGTATAATGCTTAATCTTTCTATCTGTATTTTTTTGTTTGTTTTGTTTCACAAGATGATAGAAATCACAAAAGAGGGGTTAAGTATTGAACTTTTGATCTTTTTAATATATTTTAAAAACAATGTGGAGTTCAGATATTCAGTAATTTCGTGAGAAGCATTATTAACCCTCCTAATACGTTTTCGGTCTTTTTGGCGTGACACTGGTTTCCATTGACCTTAAATGTAACTTTTTTTCCCCCCTTAAATATTGTATGACTTTTCCTATGTTGGGGTAACAAACTTCTAAACATAAAATAAAAACTTTGAGATGTTTATTTTTTTTAGAACTTATCTTCTATACAATCATAATGCCTCATCTTAAAATTACCAGAGGTATTTATCTATGTAGCTTTGAATGCATGAAGAAAGTAAAATGCTTTCACTTGGTCTTTTATAACATGCACAACTTCTCCACATATGAATCAAGGTAGCCTGTCAACATGATCAAAATGGTTCCTGGGCCTACTAGATATGATATTACTCGCATTCTTGGTATAGCTTCAGCATTTTATCTTTTCATACCACAAGCAATTGGAAATATAATACTAGAACTGACCAAATTGGAAGGCAGACGTGTAGTTAGTGCCAAGAGGAAAGAACTTGAATATTGTAGCTGCTATCAGGGAAGTGTGGGATATATAGGTAGAAATGTTTCCTTTGCTTTACAACCCAGGACCAAATGTTACAGTGGATGAACGTCTTGTTCCCTTCAGATGATGCTGACCTTTTAGGCAGTATATGCCAAATAAGCCTGCTAAGTATGGCATAAAAATATGGGCAACCTGCGATGTTAAATTCAGGTATGCATGGAATATACAAGTGTCCACAGGGAAACTTCCTGGAGAAGCACCTGAAAGAAATCTGTGGAAAATGACTCGAGGACTCCAAGGTCATAATGAGATATGTGGCAACCTCTTTATATCCAGACTTGGTGCTAAGCTACTCAAAAGAAAGTTGACCATGCTTGGAACTGTGAGATGAAACAAGCCTGAGTTTCCAAAGTAGATTGTAAAAATGCAGAAACAAATTGTGCATGCTTTAAAATTTGCTTTTCAGAAAGATCAACAGTTGTTTCATAGTAAAAAAAAGCAAGAATGTTATTGTGATGAGCATGATGCACAAGGATGCAACAGTGTGTACCTGGGATGACATGTAGCCAGAGATGATATTGGACTACAATTTCTTCAAAGGGGGAGTTGACAACCTGGATAAACTGACAGCAACCTACATGACTGCCCGCTGGCCACTGGTCATCATCTACACTATAGTTGATGTGTCGGCATACAATGCTTTTGTTCTTTAGGCTGATATCAATGCAATCTGGAATGCTGGCAAGTGGATCGACTCAGAATTTTCCTGGAGATGTTGGACAAGGCATTAGTGATACCCTTTATTTAAAGAAGATCAACAATGCCTAGCACACCTGCAGAAATTGCTCTTATCTAGAATGTTCAGGCAGAACATGGTCTTCTTCAGTGTCAGTTTCTTGCAGTTTGTCATTGATTGGGATGCCATCTCTCATTGCCATGTTATGCAGAATACAACACAATAAGATTGCATACTTTTTGGGGAGTGTAGAGTAATGCACCACCTGTGCGATCTAAACATCCATAACGTACTTTCAGTACACCAAACACCCTCTCAATTATTTGGAGCAGTGTGCTTGATTGTACCTCACCTCACCATCAGTGATCTCTTGCAAAACACAGGGTTCAATATACAAGGTTTCAAGCCATATCCAGAATCACCTTGGAGAAATGTTTAGATATTAAAAACAAGTGTCTTTAAACGATTACACTGAATATGTTAAATTGAGGTTAAATACAACATACCCAATAGCCATCCACCAGTAATCTGATGGCTTTCAAACAACTGGTATAGCCATGGCTGCTGCAGACTGTAAGCATCATGACATGATCCCGGGAAATTGGCACACACATCAGTTATTATATAATTGGCATTACAGGTGAATTGCGCATTGATTGAGTGGATTTTTTTTCTGTTTCAAAATGCTTGTTCTCTGTCCTTTGGTGCCACTATGGCAACGTGTGTGCAATCGACTGCCCCTAGGACCTGGAGGAAGCCAACAATTATAAAGAAATCCAGTTTTTTTTGTTTTTGCTCCTCAACTGAACGGGGGAACAGAATGTATTTGTTTGTTCTTCTTAGCATAGCAGCTGTAAACTGTGAAATGTATCTGGAAATTGACGGCTGGCTTACGCCAGAACTTAAATTACATTAAAATTGATAAACAAAATGACCATGTCAAAACCAAGCAAGTCAAACAAACGAATATATAATACAACATTAAACTTGTCCCATTGAGAAGCCTATATTATTACCGGCAGTAGCTGAGTACATTATATTTTTTTTATATGTCAATAAAAGACATTTACCGACAGCAAATTGTTTTATGAATCAGTTTGAGTGTATGCAAATGAGGAAAAATGGGCGGTTTTGACCGTACTGCCTTCCGTCATGATAATGTAACTACCATGACAGCAAATCTTATTTATGAATAGGAAAAAAGCACAACGGGATGGTAATAGCCTCTACCACCACGGAAAAACGGACAGTACGTTTTATGAATAACCCCTTGTCACAAAGACGGCCGGAGTGGGTGGCGTCAGACCAGAAAAGGAACACAATAAACAGAGAGATGTGGTTTGGTATAAGCTGTGCGCGTGATCGCGCTCAGCATTTAATAAACAGAAAATAAAAGGTTTGAAACACAAAAACACGGGACACGGCACTACACGCCAAAATAAAAAGACAAACAAAACGGAGTACACAGTAAACAGACAGTGCACAGACAGACAAACGAAACACGGTGAGTGAGACAGTTATTCACTTTTATATTTACGTTCTTTCTTATTATTTAATTTCTCCTTCTCCACACTCGTTCTCCACTCACCGAACACCTAAACCCCGACTCACTAAAAATGTGCCTATATATACTGTTGTGCTGGGATTCAATTACTAATTAATTATTCACTTGAATCCCAGCACGTGAATTAATTCTGTGCAACCCCGTGCTCACATATTACATTTAACCAGCACGTGAAGTGATTTGTGCCCTCCTCGTGCCTACATACAAATCTACACTTTTTAAATATACGTGAAACACAGACCCGTTTATATCCCGTGTACCAATCTATACACCAACATTAACATACGCACGCATACATACACAAAACACACAAATGCACACAGGGGCGGGGCACTTTGCCACACCCCTGTATGTCTTATTTTTTGATATACTGCATCCACATTTATCAGGGGCCATTTATAAAGAAATGCTATTGAAAATGAATGTGCCATAGTTATAATTACTACTTCTTGGACATTTCTTTTTTACATACATCAAATTCCACACTATGCTCAAGCTTCAATCGTTCCCTTCTCCAACTATTAAGATACAATACAATTTTCCTTTCTGTGTGATAAAATTGTGATATAAAGTTATGGTGCAATTAAATATATTTTTGAGTTTATTATAATGAGAGTTTATGTTAGTTTGTAATATTTAACATAGAATAGTAAAATCTATGCAAAGAAAACATATGTACCGGTAATCAATTCAAGGCTGTGATGCAAACCACTCCCTTTCAGACAGTGATTTACTACATCAAGGTTTAATCCTGGGTATCATACAAGAATAATGAGGGAGTCATTTTTATGTCATATCTCAGAGACCATTTGAGGTACTGACTTAAACGTGTTGGTGAAAATGACATTAGCCTATGACCTAATATGCCTGTTATATCCTCAACAGCAGTGGCACAAGCATCTGTAAAGTTTAATGCATAGTAACATAAATTCACATATATACTGTACTTATAGGCACCTAACCCATAGTGCAAAGGGGGCGCCTCTCCACTTTCATTATATGGGGGGGGGGGGGGGGGCGATGTTTTGTGATGGTTTTGCCTTTAAATGGTTTAAAATGAAAAGGTTGCCAGAAGAGCCACATTGATAGAAAACCACAATAAAACGCCCCCTCAAACGCCCTCTCGAACCCATGGTCCGCGTTGTATTACAATGGCTAACCTTAGCAGCTTAGGACGGAGTGACTGAAACAGAAGCCATTGGGCAGTTAAGACACTTGCTCAAAGTACCCCGTGGTAACGATCTCTCTCCCTAGTTCCAAGACACAACCTAACTCAAAACAGTCCAGCAACCACCTCACAGTGTGTAAGGTCTTCCTGTTGAAGCTACAGTAGCATTAGCTGCGCAGTACAAAGAGAGTATCAACAGTGTCTAAAAATATATATATATAATAAAATATGGATTGTAGTATAACAGGAAAGCGTAATCAATCAGACTGCAGAGTCTGTATCATCTGATCCGAAACCACCGAACTCCACGTCGTCCTCGTTATTGATAATGCAAGCAATTGTCTGAATCATTAATGCACAGAGCAACTACTTCTAGGCAGCTTATTTTTAAGTGAGCCACGATATTTCCTCTCAGGCATAAGTTGAAGACCAACCCTAAATAAAATGGTATTACTGTTATTAAGCAGTAGTATAAATCTGAAGTAGTGGTATCTCAAAATAACGGAAGCTTGTTTTTACTTTAGTGGAGTAGACTACAATATTTTTTTTCATTAAAAACTTGACGTTGTTCTTTATTGATATTAATGTTCAGCTTTCATATTGAAACTTGTTGTTTACTACCATTCAGGAATTTGCTTGCAGCGTTTAAGATTGTCAAGTAAGCTTATTTGTGTATAAAAAAACACAAGAAGGTTGCAGTCCTTGTTTCGCAGCCAGTGTCATTTCACTTTAAGGTCACGCACCTCCCCGTAGTTCTGCGCACTGTCAGCCCTTTTTAATGATATAAAAAATGTACCCAATCCAAAGCAAGTGCAAAAAAGAGTTATATAGAGTACTGTACATTGTTTTGTATTATTGTTATTGATTCTGATAGCCTTTGATGTGAGGTATTCATATAATTCCATATTTTTGTGGTGTTTGCTGTCTTTAATTTCATTTTTTTTTTACAATTCTGTTATTACTCAACAGCCTATGCGGCTTCTCACTAAAGAACCTGCTTGTTTCAAACCGTAATTGTAGTGCTGCTCTTTCACAGCACAGTATTGATTGCTTTCACTCAGTCATTCTGCATCTAACTAAGGATTACAAACCTTGTCACTTAAATCCTATCTGAAAGCCTTCTCTTACACATTTGCTGTTATTAGAGACTCTCTTTTTTATTGTTGTGGAACTGTTTCCAACAGCAGATGAATATTCTCAGTTATAGATAATCCCGTCATGCTCTGCTTCCTTCAGTGCCCAGTTGGGTTCATTTAAAGACCTGAAGAACAGCATTCGTTTCTATAGGCTCCATTTTGTAATTCTGACAGTCCTATTTATGTAGCTCAGTGAATTAGAAAGTGTCTATCTGTGTGGCTGTTGATAATATGGCTGTTAATAATCCACTATTTTTTTTTTTTATGTAATTCCCAGTTTGAAAATCAAACTTTTTTTCCCCTCTTCTTTTTATAGCAGCATCAACAATAATGTGATAGTGTTGCTTATTTCTTTCATGGGGTGTGGAGTTTTAGAAATGCTTTACATTTGATATATTGCAGAACCTAGATTCTGTGCACCTTTTTTTAACATTTTTCTGGAGCCCCTTGTTTTATAAGTAGCACTTTGAAAAAGACTTCCCGTTCACAGTTCATTTCCACTTGCAGTCAGAGGTCATGTCGCTCGTACTTCATCACATCTAGCTGGTATATTCCAGAATTGAAAAAGAGAGAAAACAAAACAAAATCAACACTGCAAGCTGTTAGCACAACTAGTTCAAAGAAAACTGTTATATACAGTATATAGGAAAGGTCAATTGAATCTTGGTCTGTGTATTGGCAACTCTATTCATTGCTGAACTTCATATGTGCGATAGTGTACATGCTGACTCTTTAAAAATAAAATAACTATAATCTGAATCTATAAAAAGAGGAAACCCAATTTATTAGAAAAGTAGTTACAAATGTATTTTGATTTATTTCTTGAATTTAATGTACTGTTACTACAATACTGAGCTGTATACATATTGTGATAAAGATATAACTATACAAATGAATGAAACAAACCAGTCTTCTCCCAAACCCAATGATAACATGGAAAATAGGGACACATTTACAAGGAGATTCGGGTAACCATATGGATACAAAATTAGCTAAGCAGCAAAATGTACTTCAATTATGACGAACACAGCCATAGTTATTTTTTGATATATATATATATATATATATATATATATATATATATATATATATATATATATATATATATATATATATATATAACTATTTGAAATAATGGTATTGCTTTATTGCTAATTATCCTGAGAGTATGGGCTACATCGTTGTATTAGTGTTTGCACTATTCAGATGTACCTTTGCTGGCCCTGGCATTCAGTAGTTATAATTAATTTAGGCCACAGAATGAATGTTATCAAAAAGAAAAATCCAAAAAGTCCCAGATGGATTGAAATAGAATTCATTAAAGAAAAGATGTATGCAGAAAATAACTTTTGTCTGTATAAATAGTCTTTAAGCATGAAAGTCAAGGGGTACTTATTTTAGTTGGCAAATGAATAAAAAGCTTGGTGGATAAAATTGATGAAGTCATTAAAATTTCAAAAGTTACAAATTATCCATTGAAGCTTCACAAGTAGAAAATTAGCTTCTGCCACAGCCATGTGCTAACAAGCTATATATCATTTTGTAATTCAAGTCTTTTATTAATTTCAGAACATCACAGGCCACCTTATGCTCATTTATTTGCTAAACATCCTCTTTTCATGTGACTGCTGAAAAATTGCTGCTATTTACTACCTGTTAGATGAGCAAGCTACAAAAGAGGCAAGTTTGGCCCCAAGCATCTACTTTGCCAAGCAGCATATACATCTTGCTGTCAGTGAAATGAATGAGCCTTTAAATTGGCTGCAAAGCTTAAGAATTGGAATTTATATGTCTAGTTATTGAACCAAAAGGTCAACACACCTGCCAATATTGTCAATGATTGTGACAAATTATTAAAATATTCTTTAAACTTTAGATCAACTATTCTTTAAAAATAAATGCACAATATACGTCATGTATAAATTGTTAGCAAGGAATGTAACTTCTGTACCACATCAATTGTCATTAACTAAATGCATATGGGTTCATTTTACAATACTTTTATAGTAACCCCATAACCTTAATTGTCCCTTTTTAAAACCCAGGTTTTATACATGTTAAGGGAGAAATGTCTTTGGTTGAGGAAGGTGATTTTTTTTCTTTTCTTCTTGATCCTGATACCCCTCAATCCAGGTTACAAAGAGATAGACACAAATAAACTGAATTACTGGTATGACTGCTCTTTCCAGCACATAGTCTGTGCTGATTGTGACCCCATTCACTGCCCTTTATAGACTAAAATAATGATGGTACCTTGCTCAGACATGGGCTGATGCATTGATAAATACAATCATTTGTTCAGTCTTTTGCACCTCAAAATAGCCCAAAACTCCTCAGATGATGGAAGTAACTTTTTTTCTGAGTAGCTAGTTTCATGAGTTTTATTAATCTCTGTAAATGTGGCTTTGCCCTTGCATATAAAAAAGGGCCCAATACAGCAAATATAAAATGAAATTAATTTTTTTCTGATGGCTATGGGCTCAACCCCCACGTCCTCCAGATTAGTGTTGATTACCTAGCCTATAACGTGCTGCGTTATGTGATATGCCGCCGTTACGTTTTTTGAGCCCTTCCGGTGAGATTAGGTTTAAAGCTCTAAAACTGGCACTCTTTTATGCTCACTCTGTGAGTGCACAGTGATTGATTCACACCTAGCCTCTCCGCTCTTACTAATTTTCATCATTATCATCCGTAAGTCTGGTTTATAGCACCTGCAATTGCAAGGATAATGGGACTTGAACATGTTGACATTATGAAAGTGTTTTGAGGGCTATAATTGTCATCTGTAATTGACAGTTGTATTTCCTCCCCTCATCTCCTGGTGTATTGTATAATACCTAGATTTGTATCAAAGCACTACCCAAAACAATCCCACTCAAGGCTTTCAAATGTCTTTTTTTGTGTCTAAAGAAAGTACTGAGCAGGTATCATCCTACATCTTTGCAGACTAAATTACAGGCAGTAGACAGATATCCCAAGGCATATATTACCCCATCTGAACTGTGAAAATTACCTTTGACCAAAGAGCCCTTTCCTATTATATAATAGATGTATCATTGTAAAGTTTAACAAAGAATTAAATATTTCTTCATGTGTTAATTACTGTTGTAAGTCTCCCGTCTGCCCCCCCCCCCCATTAGTAACATAGTAACCCCCAGTGCTAGTCCCAACTACATACGTAAGCTTACTGAAGTTATTACATTTATTAAAGGGAAAGAGGCAGACAGATTAAATATGATATCTGCCATTGGTCAAACAAATGGCTATGTGACAGAATGGATCTGCCTCATGTTTTTGTGCCCAGCTGTTTAATATTAAGGTGTTTGGAGCCCTTCTTTTTTTCCTTCTTTTACAGCACAGTAATAATTTTGTAAGCAAGTGCGATCCACATCAGCCAAATCTATCATAGACATACTGATCAAGGTGTTCTTACAATAAGGATGTCCGTCTATCACCTCCAGACAGGTGGACTAGCAGCTGCTTGTAATAAGATGATACAGACCATGCTTTGGGAGTTATTTGCCACAGATGTTCATAATTTGTAAAAATGTATCATCCCTCCCCCCCTTCATCTGGGAGGACAACTTGTGAGGTGATTGACCTGATCAGAGAGGTGTGGGAGAAGAGTATGTGCTGGGTTTGTGCCCCCAATTGGCAAACTAGGGTCAGTGTATCCAGGAAAACCCTGCACGTGCTACAAAGGGAACACAATAAGAGACACAATTACGAAAGTTATATTGCAAAGTATTCAGATCTGTTTTAACAAAAAAAAAAAAAAATTCCTTAAGGCAATTTCTTGCCTTTAAAATAGAAATGACATTTTCTGCATTAAAAATACTACACAATTTCTGCAGCCAAGGCAACACAACTTATATTTTTATAGTAGACCATGGTAATTATTTCAGATGGCAACCACTTAACCAATCCACACTTCTATTATTTATTATGCTTTATTTATCAAAACAGTGGCAAGCTTTCCATTTGTTTTGTATTTAGTGTTGTTAATAAGCGGGTCAATAAATCGCCTTCTGAGAAAACACCAGTGGTAATAATACAGAGTTAAAGGGTGGTGGATTCTGCCACTGTCATTACAGTAAAACTCACCAAGCACAAAATCAATATCACCATTATGTGATGCTGATTTCAGTTTAGACAGAATTGAAACTAATAATTAACTCAGTTTAATTTGATTGACAAGTTTGGCTAATGCTGATTTTAGTGAGTCTTGGCAAACAATCCAGCTTTTGATTGTATGCTTGTATTTTGAAAGCTCTTTAAAACAATTAGCTATTACATTTACATCATGCAGTTCCCTTATGCTTTGCAAACTAGTTTTCAATCTTTATTACTGTTTGCTAACAGCATTTTTAAACAGTGTAACATCTGTTACTTTATACTCCACAGTAAAAAATTGTAGAGGGCCACAATCGTAATTACAAGGGGGCCGCAATGCAATTCGATTGTGTGATCATCTTTGTTCTGCTGGTAACATTTTAAATATTTCAGGCACAAGAGAGTTCCTGCCTCCCACTGTATCCTTAAACAAGCAAATCTGATTCAAGCTATTTATGTCTTCATAAATTGCTTTATTACCTGTAAGAAGAATATAGTATCTTATCAGCACAAAAGGACAGGAACGTCTGCTGTTAAGTCTTCAAAAAGCTATTGTATTTATGACCTGGTGAACTGTAACTTGTACGATTCCTAAATGTACAGCTCTGAACACATTTTTAACCTGTTTCGTACAGACACCTGCTACTGAAACAGGACCAACTAAGGATTAGGTTGAAGCTATATGGATTCTCAGGCTCTCTAGCCCGGTCTAGTTAGGCTGTCCCTTTTAAATACCATTTCTTACATGTGTTACTAAATGCCTGGCATTGTATCCCTTCTATATATATTGTTACAATATGTACCCATGTTGTTCCAGCAGTAAGCTCTTGCTGCACTAATAACAAACTTCTGCAGATTTATATTTTCCTTCAGGGAAGACACCCGGCATGATTCTAATTATGTGAAAGGTTTGCTATCGTTGGTAATTGAGAGTGTGTATAACGCTTCTGGGCATCTCTGTTTGAAATAAAGCTATAGAAACATAGTTTAAATCATCAGTATCATGCTGGTAGTAACTGGCAGATTATACCAAGAAAAAGACAAAATGTTAATTTATTTAAAAAAAAAAACATTAACAATGAGTCACTTGTTCAGAATTACAGGCAGTTCAGGAAAAGCAGATTGGAATATATTACACGTATTTAACAGCACATGCTGTCACTTACTAATATCCATTTATTACATGGATCTCTCATTTGGAAACAAATCTGCCCTAAACAAAGAAGCGCTGATGTGAAAACAAACAAATAAACAAGAAGCATTGAAACCATAATCAGCAGTTGACTAGCACAGCATTGATCTGCTAGAACAGGAATTCAGGCTCACAGTTAATGTATTATTAACTGTACAAGAACATTCTGTGAGAGATTACATCAACATATATCCTTCCATTCCTACAAAAAACAACCTAGAAATACATTAGTAATAATAATAATAATAATAATAATAATAATAATAATAATAATAATAATGATACTCATTTTTACTTCCCTATCATATGTATTTTACATTTGTTCTCTCTA
This sequence comes from Acipenser ruthenus, assembly GCF_902713425.1. NCBI lineage: Eukaryota > Metazoa > Chordata > Actinopteri > Acipenseriformes > Acipenseridae > Acipenser > Acipenser ruthenus. The sequence goes on from NC_081196.1 coordinate 58,505,111, forward strand.
TATGCAGCAGATGCTTTACATTGCGCTGGTTAATACATTTCTTTTTAATATACAGTGTATGATGATTTTAATGGTCATCCAGAACTCATTAATATTGCCTATTTTAATGCCACCCTTCTGAATTCACTGACATTGAAACTGTACCTAATGCAAACATTAATTAATTGCATTGCCACCTTGTAACCTTCAAAAGAATGACATTTCGCCCTTTCACTTTCAATTGCTGTGTATTGCTGTTAGTGTTCTGCAAAGCATTTGCATTGTGTGTCACATGGAATAAGAGTGCCCACTAGTGTCTGTTTTATACATTTTAAACTATTGCTGCTGTGGTAAGTCAGCCTGACAGCATGTGCTCTTGAGTTAAAATCCTGTTAGCAACATGTGTGAGATGTGAGTTTATTATTTTTTTTTTAAATGTATGTTTGCAAATAAATGTTTTAGGTTGTCATGTTTTTTTTTTTTTTATTTGAGAGGCTACATTGTGTTTATGTTGCTGAGCCAGGTATTAAATACATTTAGGAGCAACAGATAAATAAAAAAGCAGCATTTAAGAGTGCAATAAAATGGATGACATTTTTTTTTTTCAAACAATGGCTGTAGATGAAAATGTAGCCTACAGGTGGAAGGTTCCAATATTAAAATAAATAAAAGATATCTATAAACACTAACAATTAATATCTCAGCTAAATGAGGAAGTGTGGCATTTATATAGTAACTGAATACTAATTTAAACTTTTTTAAAGCAGTAAAGGGAAATTGGTAATTTCTCACCATACTGCCAAACTTATAGCAAGTAATGCAAATGCATACTGTGCCACGAGTAACCAATCCATTAACCAGCCTGCCAGATATGATCTATATTGAAATGCATAGAAAACGATTACTCTACACAGTTCCATTAGTGTGCCATGGGATCTTTGGACTCTATGATAACGACAACAACCATATTTGAAAATAATGCACCTACATTTCTTGTCTTCGTGTTTTTTTTGGGTTGTCTCGTGTTATTCGCTTTTTTATTTAACCAAGACCACTGTCCCATTGTGAAGATCTTCAGATTCTGCAGGGGGGTCCCTTCTTCGGAAAAGGGAAAGAGGGTTGATAGGGCCTCCCCTGTGATCCATGTCTGCCAATACTTTTTTGCAGTTGTTTTTTTTTGTGCAATGAAGGATCAGTGTTAATACCCTGTGTATTCCTTCTCCAAAGGTTGGCTACTCACCTCATTATAAAGGAGATCAACTTCAGCCATGCAAAGCTAATTCCAGAAAATAGCTGTATATGCAGCCTACATTAATTACAGACCCTAGCATTATTGCAAGGAATGATTTTAGCCACAACATCAACACTACCAAAGGGATCGTCAGAGTCTTATTAAAATAAAAAATGGTTATTTTAGAATATTTATTTTCAAATCCACAACTCCATAGAAGCTGGTCAGATTTACGAGGCAACCAACGAGACCATTTAAAAATAAGCATCAATACATTACCACCCTATCAGAATGCGCTTGATTACACTCTGTTCATTGATAATGACATAGACTGAGCCAGCATATGTGGCACCTTTTTAAAACTGGACAATGGATGTTTTTGGCTGGAATACATCTTTAGTCTTACTACTGAGAGTAATAAATATGTTAATGCAGAGTGTTTTTTTTCTCAATGCAGAAGTGATGATCTTTCTATATAACAGCCAACTGAGAATGAAACAATGATCTCAAGGTAGAATGGTTCCAAGCCTTTAAATTAATAAAGAAATGTCTTAAATGGCTACATTTACAGAATGTATTTTGTGCAAATGCATATAATTAAAATTCTTAACACAAAAATAAACAACATAAGCAAACTATAAAGGCTATCCATTATTATAAAAAATATAATGTCAGGGTCAGAATATATACACAGTATTAGCACATAATAATATGTTTTGGGCCATTATAAGTCTAAAAGCATAAGAGATATTGTATTGTGTTCTATTCTGATTAATAATGGCTAGGCTATATTTTATACTCGGTGGTTCTTAAAATAAAGCAGGTTTTTTTAGGGGAGTGTTGAGCAGCTGTTTTTTATAATTTGGCCATGTTTTCATTGTCTCTGGGTGATCTAAAAATGACTGATTTGAACACATGTGCAATGTTGTGGTAAATATCTGTATAATCATTCAATTGTACAACCTATCATCTTGTACAACTGAGCCATTCATCTCATCTCCTACAATTGCAGGACTGTAAACAATAAAAAAACAGAACTCAAAGGCCACCATTGTTTGAGGATGTCCATGTTTTGTTTTAATGCATTTATCTCCTGTATTGTGCTTGTTACAGAGAAATAAAAATGGCGACCATTTTTTTACAAGGTGTCATGACAGAAAAACTTGTACTGTGTGTATTACAGGAATATATGTATAATTGTGAAAAATATATGTATACATTTGTTTTCAAAACAGCAAACTCATTTCATGGTTACATATAATATATACCCTTGATTTAGTCTATTGTTTTTAACAACAACCTTTGAAGAGGAGGAGAATTCCTCTAGCATACCTTTACAAATTGCAAGGTCACGTTTTGAAATTGTGCACATTGTAAATGTATTGAACATTATACAGAGCAAAAAACAAAAAACGTTTACCTCTTTTGGAAACTCATTTATCTGCAATTTTGAGCTGAATGAAAAAACATACAAATGTAAAATGTGTTACTCAGGGATATGCCCAGGGTATCATAAATCACAATTATTCAAAGCCTGTATCATATGTTGGATTTGAGGCCAAAACAACAGTCTAGCAGTGCTATTGAATCAATAACATGTACATGTAGTAAACGTAACTCTAATGTGCACAATTTGCATTATCTTTCAGTTTAACAAACACCAACATAGATTTTCCGTTGGAACATTATAGTTTGTAAAATTGAGTCTGTGGTAATCACAAACTTTGTTTATTTGTTGTTGCTTTGTTTTGTTTTTATTTGTAAGAGCTGAAAATATTGATAACATTAATTGTCATGTAATGTCATTCAGAAACAGAACGGAAATTATTTAGGTACACCCAGGAGTCAGTTCAATTTGGTTTGTGACTGACTTGAAAAAAATATGAGTAGCTACTAGAATCTGGCTAGCCAGACTTTGACTTTTGACTAATGACTTTTTTGAAATTCAAAGCATCTGCTGCTCTGCGGAAACTGTATGTATGTCAGGGAAACTGTATGCATGTCAGGGAAACTGTATGTATGTCAGGCTTGTGGAAAGTGGCGAATACAATGGCAGATTCAATCTATTACAAAGTAAGAGAAAAGCCAGTATAGGCCATCAGTATCTTGCTAAGGGAATGGGACTGTTGAAGATGAGTATGAAGACTAGACATTGAAGGATTCAAATTTAAAAGGCAGAAATCTAATATTTTTTTGTGTTCCTAACAATTTTTTAGACTTGTTTGTTTTATTTTACTTAAAGTATCACCTGACCTCATTGGAAAGCCCCTCCCAGTTCTTACACGTTCTTAAACATCACATTATATTTACCTCAATAGACACAAAAAAGTCAGAAAAGTTACAGTGCAAACTCGTAAGAAGGTGTGAGTGACCCAGATTGGCTTGGATTTCTACAACTTACAAAAAATGTGTCCCCTGATTTGACCAAAGTACAATACTACTACAGTATGTGATATTAATACACATTTTGATGATGTACAGTATCTGTATCAAAAGTGATTTTGTCCTGAACCTGTTTTGGTTTTTTTTGTAATTATCTGAGAAGAAAAAGAACCTGTTATTAATAAAGTAGGCGGTTGGGCTGAACCAGGATTTCTGACTTTGCCAACATTATTAATGAGTTACCTTCCCTCTTAGCCAGTCATGGAAAACCAGGAGGACTAGATGCCAAGGAAATAAATTACACACATTTGCTTTTCCTGGAATAATAACCCTTTAGTCCCTTTTATAAAAGCACAGCTGAATCTTCCCCTGGGTTTGCTAAAAACAAAAATGAGGAAAGCAAACAGTTTGTGGTTAGAGACCTAGGTAAAAAGAGCAATGGAATTGCTGGAACAGTGTATGCAAAATGTCTAGATCTCAGCAGTATATACTGCACATGAGGTATCATTCTTCTTGATAATGAGAATAGGGAGAGCATTGTATCTGCCAGCTAATCAGGGTTATCGCCACTGTTATAAAGGAGCCAACAGTTATTTCAACACAGCCTGTCTTTAAATAAGCCAAACAAGGAACCCATGGGATAGTGTATAGAAATCTGAGTTCAAATTTAAATTGTTTGGAAAATGGAATTGCAATGTTTTATAATGAAGTGGATAAACCTGAAGTCATTTTATAATAACCTGCGCTATTATATGAAAACTATGGTTAGTCACTGTTAGCTCATTTCCATGACATAAATGCACCAGACCAAGGCTGAGCAGGGTTGTTCTGTTATGTAACTAGAGAACCCTGGTTAAATGTCTACTGCAGGGCCATGAAACTTACATCACATGTTAAGAACATTTTGACGAAAACAGTGAACACAATTCAGCACAGTGGACTGTGTTATTCATTTATATAAATCAATAAAAAGAGCACAGATCTGTGGAGTACAGTGGTCTTCTTGTCCACTGTACTCTGTACTGCTTTGTGCGTGCAACTGCATTGGATCTGTACTTGCATGGAACTATCCAGTTTGCAGAAGCAGGTTGCACGGTCTGCAAACGTGCTTCTAGCACGCAGGAGTGTTATCTTATTACAGACACTATGCCTGTGCTAGACTATGGGTGCAACTGTTCACCAGCGCTAACCTCTACCAAGTCCTGGAAAAAGGGGCTCCAAAAAAATAACTTGTGCACCTGGCAGGAGTCAGGGGGAGTAGGACTGAACACGACAACTGACTGGCTCAGGTGGGAGACACTGATGCAATGGATGTACAAATGTGGGTTATAAAATGACAGCCTGCAAGCTGTTTGTATCAAATAGAGACTATTGCTGTTGTTTGTGTCACTGCCTGCTGTTTAATAAAAAGCCTGCTGTGACTCTTGAACTGTATTTTCATGTTGCCGGTGTCCCTCCTTACTTATAGCTAAGAACGCTACAATATATATTGATTTTATATAATCAGATATTTATTTAGGGTTTATTATATTTTTAAATAAGGGAGATGTACATTTCCATTTCAGACTCAAGCTAAAAATATAGCTATCTTGGTGCTACTTTATACCGGATACCTACATAAAAGCAAGCTCTATTTCATATTTTAACAATTCATATTCTCCTTTTTTTCTTTACTTTTCTTTAACAATATCAGTCATTCACAGTAAATCCTAACTGAAGCTCCCACTTTGCAACAACTTAATTATGTATTGAGACCAATGCTTCACGGCCTTGTTCCAGTATGGCCCTGCAAAATATGCCATAATGGTCCACTTGTGTCTCTGGAAATGTGATATGTGAGCTCTATTCAATTTATCTAAACAGAGGCAAATCTGAATACCACTGCTGATTATTAATATTGGAACGATCTGTGCATTTGTATTTCCTGTATTGTAAGTCCCGCTGTTTGTAATTCCCCCGCTGTTCTGTGTCTCCCCTGTGATTGGTTGTTATCTGTCTGTCCCCATTGACTGTTGTCTCACGTGCGTGAGCTCGTACCCTTATTTGAATAAGGGGCGGCGCTAAGGCTATAAGAAGGTGCTGTGCCGTGATCTCTCCTGTTGTCTGCCTCTTGCACAAAATGCTACAATATATAGCTTTTTTGGTATTAACGTTTTCATATAACAGTACATATTTGTAAATGTACTATTTTAGTAAACAAACATCGATGGTACCATTTAGAATAGACCCCTTTGTGTCTTAAAAAAATCTCAATTGAGTGTTTTTTTTTTATGAACTGCTTGTAACCCCTTTTATAATCTTTATTTCTGTTAGAGATCACCACCATTCCTTCTGACAGCATACATAACGAATGATATACAGTATAACTGAAGTGAAGATAAAAATTAGCTTACATGTGTATGAGGCAGAAAGGTTAAAACATTACACTCCCTTCGTGTGTGGTCATGTTCTTAGGAGATGACAAGTACAGCAATAAACCATTAAGTTTCAGTGGTTTCCTGTAATATTTAAACAAAAGGAAAGAGACAGAAGTAGATAACTGAGACGTACATTTTCTAACAAAGCTATACACTTAGTACATACAGTATCCATTTAGCCTCTTTACAACCAGTTATGGTGAGTTTTTACATAAGTAAATGACCTAGCTACTTTTAAGAGGAAAAGTAACTGACTTTAAGTATATTTAATACAACTTAGTTAAAAAAATAAGCTTGAAGCCACAAAAGTCAGGACATTTCTTCCAAAAAATGACAATGAAATTAACTTCAAAGATGCACTTTGAAGCCACAAAAGTCAAGAAATGTCACAGCATCCTGTAACAACACAAGTGAACTCTACAGGAGCTCTACCAGGAGGCATTGATGTAGCTGCTTTGCCGGCCTATCGCTTAAGACCCACCGTTTGTATGCGGGACGCTCTCATCCCGTCTCTGCATGCCCCGCTCAAGTAATCAAGCTGGTTAAACAGCGGACAGTTGTGTTCATCGTTAGGAACCAACTGTCCGCTTCTCATTGAGAGATCACTGACTACTTGAGTGTGTACTGCAGGGATAAAAGGGAAGGCTGAGTCAGGCGGCAGTGTGCTTGGGGAAACGCTAACGGCTGGACATCGGGAGCTCTAGCTTTATGGACTCTGTTTCATACTGTTTCTGCCTTTCAGGATCATGCACCTAACTGTTTATTCCTGTGCCTTGGAGAACTAGACTTGCACCTGTTGTTGCTAAGGTTTTAAAATACATTTTCTTATTTTCTTAAGAACAAAATATCATTGGTGTTGTTCCGTGTGATTGGCTTAGTATTCCCTCAAGGCACATAAATCTACCACATTCTAACCACCGATGGAAATGAAGTCAGCAGAGACTGCTACCTTGGTGCCGAGTATTATAGCTGTAGCTATTACAGTTTTTTCTCCGGGTCTATATGCATGTACACCGGTAATATAATAATTCTAACAGTATTTTTATTTTTTTACTTTCAACTTATGAAAGTAGTACTACGGGCTAAATATTAAAACATTTTGCAAATGTATGGAAGTTCTATGCAACTCTGCTTACATTGCAAATATCTTGCATAAGTCTGTGAAATTAAAAATAGATATGGGGAAATTGCTAATGTCGCAAGGCTGCAGAAATTAATACTTTTAAATGAATCTGAACAAGAAATTAATCACAGCTCAGGCTGTGCACAGCTGATGCACGTATATTTGCATACGAGGTGAGACAATGGCATAGAGAGGGCAACTTTACTGAAGAGGAGATAATAATAATAGCTGACAAAACGGGTAATAAAAACTGAAAATAGGATTTGGCACCAAACAATGCGAAATGTATTCAAAACTATACCACACGATTACTCGGTCACTATAGTCTAGGTATTGAAATAATTATCATTAAATGAGTTTTCATATGTTTTTGATACATTTAAATGATTCCAAACCTGTCTGGACAGGACAGCAAATCAATGAGAACTGTCTACTTAGACTACACGATTAAAGAAGTGTGAACTCATATAATAATATATATATATATATATATATATATATATATATATATATATATATATATATATTTTTAATATACAGAGGCTGAGTAATCATGTGGTACAGTTTTCAAGTGTTTCACACTGTTTTAGTGCCCTCTCTGGGCAGTTTTGTCTGGATTTCACCCCCTCCCCAGATAGGGCAGCAGTGTGGAGTAGTGGTTAGGGCTCTGGACTCTTGACTGAAGGGTTGTGGGTTCAATCCTAGGTGGGGTACACTGCTGCTGTACCCTTGAGCAAGGTACTTTACCTTGATTGCTCCAGTAAAAACCCAACTGTATAAATGGGTAATTCTGTGTAAAAAAATAATGTAATTGTATGTAAAAAATAATGTGATATCTTGTAACAATTGTAAGCCACCCTGGATAAGGGCGTCTGCTAAGAAATAAATAATAATAATAACGTAAAAGTCAATCACTTTAACATTGAAAGGGTCTCCCAAACAATTCCCATAGAGACTGGGAGCACCACAGCCACCAGCATCTGTTTTTACTGTACCAGTATATGACACTGACAGCTTACCTGGGATATCAGCATCCTCTGTTGGCGTTTCTGGCACTGCAGACATCTTAGAGGGAATGTGTCGAGAAACTGATATTTATTTCTGCTGAAAAATTACGTTATAATTCGTATAGTACACAGAGCGATTTTTATGTTTTGACCCCCATACAGCTTTTAAAATACTAATCCTATTTAAAGACCATTTAAAGAATTAAAGAGACAATGTCACAAAGTGTTTATGTTCTAAAGGACATAGCTCTACCCCCTACCATTGCCGGAATATTAATGGGTGAAAATTAGAATTAGCATGAAAACAAAGTTGAAACCGTAACTATATGAGCACTATCGTGCCACTATAATAGTAAACATATTAAAAGAATATGATAAACTGTTTACGTACAGTGTAGTTTAAATAATAACAGCTGAATGAGCTGAGCTTGCCCAATCTTGTCAGAGCTGGGGAGCTCAAAATGGCTTTGAAATGTTCTAGGGGTTTGAAAACATATTAAAGCTTGGCTCGTTTTCTTTTTTTTTTCATGGTGTAATTAAAAATAGATGCATGTGCTCCACTTTAGCCCCGCCAATCTGACTGAGTAAGGACTTAGCAGCTTATATTATAGGGAGTTTTCGGAGGACTTTTCTGAGGTTTTGTATAACTTGGGCTTCTTCTAGATTGTACTAATACTAAAGAAATTAGAGACATCGGGTGTGTTGCATTTAACTATTTCTTGTAATATTTACAAAAGGGGTTTATTTTGTAGTGGGTGAAAAACAGTGTGCACATTGTGGTTGCTCATTAGACTCAGTACATACACTGGTGCAGAAACTAAACCACACCAACATCCCATCACGTGCCGATAACGACTCTGCATCAGCATGCTGTAAAGTGTTTCAGCCAATCAGAATGCTGTATTTTTGTTCTTTCCTGAGTTTTACAGCACCTACACTGTCACATTAGAAAACTGCAATCAAATTGCATGACGGTTTCCCTTTCTAAAATGAATAAACACAGTGTGCTGCTATCGAGACAGAACAGCAACTACAGTGACAGCCAAATAGTCCACAACAACAATAAAAGCTACAAATAAACGTGTTTGAAATGCAGACTTAAACTAGGGGAAAAACTAGCTCACAAATCTGTTATGCTGGTTCCATTTCTAATCATTACTCTCACAATCACTGCAACTAATGTAATCATTACTCACCCCCTAAGCACGGCATATAAACATACATTTTTTTTTTATCTTACACATTGTGACAAAACAAGCAGTTAAAAAAATAAAACATCAATAATAATAATAATAATAATAATAATAATAATAATAATAATAATAATAATAATAATAACACATCTTGGCAATTATGTGTTAATGATTAGGAAATGTATTTTTGCATTCACAATGGATCCATTTCAAACAGACTGATCTGGTTCATTTCATTTGAAATAATGTATCAATGTGCTTGCTGTTCACACTTGCGAGCAAAGTGACCGAGTTAGTTTGAAAGCGAGCTTGGTCTTTTATTTATTTTTGGTCTGTTTCCATTTCTCCTAATGTTGTCATTAAACAAAGTAATTTGATATTTTACTATTTTTGTGAGTATTGTCCAGTTCGGCTTTGATTTGGTGTCTGATCAAATTTTCTACCAGAGCTTCAGTTTCTCACACTGTCCATGTAGTTTAGGATTACCACATTTTCACGGTGAAACACAGGGACGTTTTTTTTCTTCAGTTCACTGACACAGTAACTTTAAAGCCATTAGCAAAAATAACAGTATATAAAATAACACAATAATAGTTTAAAAATTAAACATCGGGTGAATTTATTGCAGGTCATAATTAGCTAATTATTTTCTTTATATTGTCATCTAGTCAAAACATGTTAAATGTACAAAAATAGATCAGCTATTACCATTTAAACATATGGTATAATAATAATAATAATAATAATAATAATAATAATAATAATAATAATAATAATAATAATATCTTTATTTTTATATAGCGCCTTTCATAGTAGACCACCATCACAAAGCGCTTTACGGATGTAGGCTATGAACTCTGCATTATATGCAGTCACTTACAGTAGGACATTGATTTAACACGAAAATAATAAACTGTGACCTTTGCTTTTCATCTTAAAAGTTTTAGATTTTAATAGAGAACATCTCAATAGTGAAGGAAAAAGGATTCTCAAGCATTTCTCAGAGAAGTGGGACTTTGCTGCCTCAGCCTTGATATGCATGATTGCATTGCCAGCAGATGAGTTAGGAAGCAGAGCATGGCTCCATTTGCTTGAGAGGTGGAGACAGAGAGCAGGAGATATCAACATGAGGAATGGAGACATAATATTTTATTCAAATGAAGGAGTGTACCATAAGCAACCAGGAAAGTGCAGCTTATTGACCAACCTTGTGTTGAAAATCTTGCAGAAGGGGCCGGGCAACCCTGCAGGTAGCTTTAAACTAAACATCTATTACTAATAATAAATCAATGGTTTTAACTCAATTGAGTATTCATGTCTTACTTCTAAACTAATTTGATTTTCAGACACAATAACAAAGTAAATTACTTACACTTCCTTCATATTTGGAAAATAAATGATCTGGTTCAGAAGCTCCCACACAAGTTCAGTGTAAATTGATTGATGACTCTAATCAATGAAAATGATAAACGTGGGACTGTAGAGTAAGTGTGACTCTCATTCATATATATATATATATATATATATATATATATATATATATATATATATATATATATATATATATGGACTGGAGAGGAGGCTCATAATGGAGAAAATAGGGCCCCCGAGGTAAGATCTATAGTTACCGACAGGGGACTATAATGCTCAAAGCCATTTTGTAAGATTATGTAATTATTAGCATCATTAAATGCAGGGTATCTTTACTTACTTCCTGGAGGAGTCCGTTCAGTTGCTGAGCGTCGTATTTGCTTACATCTGCGATTTTTTTAGTGTTTGAAGCAGCTTTGTTTTGTATTATATTTTGTAATTAATTTTCTGTTAAGTCACAAATTCGCTGTTCAGAGGGTCTGTCAGCAGTAATGGAAGCGGGTTTGTCAGCCATTTTTTTTGTTGTTTGAGGAGAGAAAACACTGCTGTAATTTGAGAGAGTTTGTAACAAGTCTTACCCTGTCATTAGTACATAGTTGGATCCATGTTTGATCATGTGACAAGGTTTTAACCAATCACTTGCCAGAATTTATAAGGACTGATTCATATATATATATATATATATATATATATATATATATATATATATATATATATATAATACCTAAAGATATACCTAGAATTAATTATTCAGTTGTTAAAACTCATGTATATCCATTTTGGTGAACTCGGTTTTTGCATAGGTTTTTGTATGGCTGACTGCATAATTCCATAACAACTGATGAATATTTTAGTTTACTTTTTGCTGAATTTTATGATGAAGGTTTTTTTAACGATAGTTAACCATACCATTTATACTTGATGCTGTTAAAGTCATGATGAAGTCTCTCTCTCTCTCTCTCTCTCTCTCTCTCTCTCTCTCTCTCTCTCTCTCTCTCTCTCTCTCTCTCTCTCTCTCTCTCTCTCTGATACAGTTACCTTAAGAATTTGTTTGTCTCCTCTGGGACTGAAAGTAAACTGAAATGACAGAGGAGTCATCAGAGATTATAAAAAAGCAGTAACAGAAAACACATTGCATTTTAAATATGCTATTACCCTGGTGCACAGGTAACCATTTTCATGATGATAAAGCATGTTCATGATGGTAAACAGACTGCTGAATTAGATTCTTATTAGACAAACAAATGTCTGTATATATAGGGCATTTAACCACTAATTGAAACTCCCTTTTTTCTTACTGTTGCATGTGAATGTTTTCCACTGAAACATTCATCTTAGTTAAACTTTTTTTTTTAATAAAAAATACTGAAATTTAAAATGAATTATTTAAAAAATAAACTTGTTTTACAGATTTCTTTTAATTCTGTTTTTCAATATTATTTTCAGCACTCTTCAATAATTAAAATAAACACTGGTAGTTCTACAATTTCTGTCTGTTATGTCACCGTGTATTAATTATAACAAATAATATACACCAAAACCATGTATGTCTGGCTGTAATTGTATCTCGGGTTTCTGGTGACACTGACAAATGTATATCGATAGGTATTATTATTATTATTATTATTATTATTATTATTATTATTATTATTATTATTATTATTATTATTGTCATCATTTTTCTTTTGTAAACAAATTTGTTTGTTTTACTGGTACATGCTGGGTGACTCAGAGTACCCTATTCATAAGACTTTAAGGAAAGTGGAACGGGATTTGGATTACTTTACTCAAGTTTGCAGTCATGAGATCTTTTAAATAGTTCAAGAGAGGGTTGATTAGTGTATTCTTGTTTATAAACAAAAAAAAATTGTAGAAAAACTATACTTAAAAAGTATCATTTTCAAGTTTAATGATGTAGTCTTCAGTGTTCTTGAGCACAAAATCTCATGCTGAGAAAAAGAAATACAAGGCTGTCAAGAGCCGCTCCTGAGAATAAAGTTTGTTTGGTGGGAGAAAAAACACAGGAGATCTGCAGTCACATTCATTGATCAGCATAAATCCAGAGTGTACAGCAGATACCACACAGGCTTCTACAGCTGGCTAACTCAATTCCCATTGCCTCCCACATTTAATCATAAACATCAAATCATATTGCAGCATCAGGGAGGAAACAATATGCTTCTCCAATATGACTGGATATGACATATGTCAATAAACTGAGATTGGGTCATGTGAATACAATCCCTACAAGGCAGTGCAGTGAACAAGGCTCAGCAGCCGCTAAAGACTACAGGCGCAAGAGTGGACGACCTAGAGCTGTGAAGAATTTCCAAGGACAAATATCAGGATTTTCTTCCTATGCATCGGGATGCAGGACATTTGCTCAGAGATCGGGACTGTCCCAACCATATAGGGAATGTTGGCATGTATGGTTAAACTATTTCAGAAAGAGACAGCTTGACAACTGACGTCATCATCGACTATACACCTTAACAGCCTTGAGATAAAATCTCTCTCTCTCTCTCTCTCTCTCTCTCTCTCTCTCTCTCTCTCTCTCTCATTATTTGTTTATTTAGCAGACACTTTTATCCAAGGCGACTTACAGAGACTAGGGTGTGTGAACTATGCATCAGCTGCAGAGTCACTTACAATTACATCTCACCTGAAAGACGGAGCACAAGGAGGTTAAGTGACTTGCTCAGGTTCACACAATGAGTCAGTGGCTGAGGTGGGATTTGGACCGGGGACCTCCTGGTTACAAGCCCTTTTCTTTAACTACTGGACCACACAGTGGTTAAAGACCACTGGACCACATGTTAAAAAAATTACCAGAGAATTACATTATGTGTATGATAATGTAATTCTTCACAACCCCCACTAATCTACAGCCCCTCCATTATTTTAAATAGCATGAGGAATTCTCACTCTACTTGTAAATCTTGCAATTGATCGTCAATATTGACACCCCGATATTAACCTTGTTTGTACAATGAACCCTAGTTTTCGCTCATGGCTATCCTGTATTTATTCACTGTTAATCACTTTTTAATCACTGTTCTGTTAATGAACTATAGCATAAAATGACAGGCACAAGTACATAGAGGGAAAAATGTACTTGATATATTAAACCCAATTAGTTCATGTACAACACATGTGATTCCTTGGGGATGTGATTCCAGGAGGCTGTGTGGTCCAGTGGTTAAAGAAAAGGGCTTGTAACCAGGAGGTCCCCAGTTCAAATCTCACCTCAGCCACTGACTCATTGTGTGAACCTGAGCAAGTCACTTAACCTCCTTGTGCTCCGTCTTTCAGGTGAGATGTAATTGTAAGTGACTCTGCAGCTGATGCATAGTTCACACACCCTAGTCTCTGTAAGTCGCCTTGGATAAAGGTGTCTGCTAAATAAACAAATAATAATAATAATAATCAACAACAACCTCAAAATGAAAAATAAAATAATATTTTTTTCCCTAATGGAATACATTTTTAAATAAAAGTATTGCATAAAATACAGCAAAAGAAAACATTTCTGCAAACACATAGGCTTGCCACCTTTTCCACAGAGCAAACCTGGACATATTTCTCAGTCAGCCTAGGTCTATCTAAACTGCAGTATACTGTAATACAGTTTAACACAATACCACCAGATCTCAGTACAAATCAATAATCATGCAGCATACACAATATTGTGCTGTTGATATTTCTAGCAACCGAACCCCCATGCCATAATGGATACAGTCCATTAATACATGGCTGTGCAATTCACTAGTTCATTATGATGTACATTTACGGTGTAACAACACATAGTAGCTATATCGTGGTACATTGGAGGCTATTCCTACCTGAGACAAGTAGCTGTGGTGATGAGTAACGTCGTGGTAAGTCAATGCAATTTCTGAAGCGACGACGCTGTCTACCTGTGTGTTTTTTTTCACAACACATTTTTCCAGACAGTCACTGGATTTCTGAGCCTGAAAAAAATATTTTACAGCCGTTAACGTCCCTGTATAATAAATATTATACACAGAGAATTGTGAGGGTCTGAAACCAACTCCCCAGTAATGTTGTTGAAGCTGACACCCTGGGATCCTTCAAGAAGCTGCTTGATGAGATTCTGGGATCAATAAGCTACTAACAACCAAATGAGCAAGATGGGCCGAATGGCCTCCTCTCATTTGTAAACTTTCTTATGTTCTTATGTTCTTTTTATGTGGTTTAATTACCATTATATATCGTAATTAAACCATATTTTATGTATTTTTGTATTCACTGTAAAGTTATGTATTTAATCACACGCAGATCAATGTAAAAGTATAAACATTACAATTAAATAATAATAAACAAAAAACGCAAAAATATGTTTTTGTTTTTACTCTGTTGATCTTAATCGCAAAACTGAATTAACCATTATTCAAATGCTGGAGACAAGGTAGAATGTACAGATCAGCACTAAAGAGTACATTTCTAATAAGATAGTGGAAATCCTTAAAGCAACTAATGCATGCCAAAGAAAATATTATTAAAGGAAGGTTGATGTTTCTTAGGCATTTCACTTAAACCCGGACATTAGGGCATCTGGGCTTGTTAATTCCTGCCACCCCGACACAGATGCCAATTCCCGGACTGACCGGGTCAAACATGGACAGGTAGCAACCCTACAAATACGATTATACTCTGATATGACATTGTGGAAGAAGTTTGTGTTTTTTTTGTTTGTTTGTTTGTTTGTTTTTTTAAGCTGAAGAGAATTCATTTTGTTTTTATTAAGTTCTCACTTCGATATCTGAGTCAGTTATTATTTTATGAGTGAGTAGGTTTAAATGTAGTTTAAATTGCTGTTGTACATTCCCTTTGTTACTGTATGGTGTTTGGAATTGTTCCGTGGTATTCTCTTGTTCTCATACTGTTCTCACTTTTCTCTTGTCTGGTGAGGCTACTTTGAGCTTTACTGGAGAACCCTAAGCGCTTACACACCCTTTCTCTTTTCATTCAAATCATGTCACATTGTTGTGAAAAAGGTTACAATTGCTGTTTTTTTTCAGCCTTTACTTTTTAATTTGTTTGTTTACAAGATTTTGATCCATTGTGTTTATAATTCCTATTAGCCACCACTGCATACATTTAGTTCAGCTTCGATGGAGACCCATGGAGACTAGACCATGTATGTGGATTGCATTAGGTGGTGAAGGATAAAGGGCTTAAGAGGGTGTAAGACAAAGGATTATCCATTGCATCTCTCTATTTATTGACTTAAGAGGGGTTTAGTTGAAAAGTTTTATCATAAGTAATTTTTTATGTTTTAAACACTTTACATAAAATCTGTATTTAGTTATATATCTCTTTCAGTTACTGTGTTACATTCTATCAATATGGATAGTATATTTTTTAAAACTTACAAAATATTTTGTTAGATTGCTACACTTTTCTGCTGTTTTCATGGAAATTAAGTCTCAAAATATGAGTACAAATATCATATATCCTCTAAACTAAATAAACTATTCTGTAAAAAAACATAAGAAATTGTTTATATATACTGAATATATATATATATATATATATATATATATATATATATATATATATATATATATATATATATATTGTAAGGGATTGGTCAGTAAAAACTGGGAAAACAATGTAAACAAACGGGTTGGTAAACACTTCTTATTGTGCAGAGACAATACATGGCGGCATTAGGGCCATGTGGAAGCTACTGGAGATAGGGTTGGCTCCAGTCCAAATTAATTAATAATTCAATTTAATGTTTTATCAATTGTCTTTAACAATGTAATTGATTAGCATTTAAAAACTCTGTGTTTGTGAGTGTTGGACGAGGGAGAACGTGAGGAGTTTGGTTGGTGGGTGGTGGTTGGTTGGTGGTTGGTGGTTGGTGGGTGGTGGTTGGTGGTTGGTTGGTGGTGGTTGGTGGTTGGTTGGTGGTTGGTGGTTGGTGGGTGGTTGGTGGTTGGTGGTTGGTGGTTGGTGGTTGGTTGGTGGTGGTTGGTTGGTGGTGGGTGGTTGGTGGTTGGTGGTTGGTGGTTGGTTGGTGGTTGGTGGTTGGTTGGTGGTTGGTTGGTGGTTGGTGGTTGGTGGTTGGTGGTTGGTTGGTGGTTGGTGGTTGGTGGTTGGTTGGTGGTTGGTGGGTGGTTGGTGGTTGGTGGTTGGTGGTGGTTGGTTGGTGGTTTGTGGTTGGTGGTTGGTGGTGGTTGGTTGGTGGTTGGTGGTTGGTGGTTGGTGGTGGTTGGTTGGTGGTTGGTGGTTGGTGGTGGTTGGTTGGTGGTTGGTGGTTGGTGGTTGGTGGTTGGTGGTGGTTGGTGGTGGTTGGTTGGTGGTTGGTGGTTGGTTGGTGGTTGGTTGGTGG
Organism: Acipenser ruthenus; assembly: GCF_902713425.1. Taxonomy (NCBI): domain Eukaryota; kingdom Metazoa; phylum Chordata; class Actinopteri; order Acipenseriformes; family Acipenseridae; genus Acipenser; species Acipenser ruthenus. The sequence goes on from NC_081196.1 coordinate 58,522,175, forward strand.
TTGGTGGTTGGTGGTTGGTTGGTGGTTGGTGGTTGGTGGTTGGTGGTTGGTTGGTGGTTGGTGGTTGGTGGTTGGTTGGTGGTTGGTGGTTGGTGGTTGGTTGGTGGTTGGTGGTTGGTGGTTGGTGGTGGTTGGTTGGTGGTTGGTGGTTGGTGGTTGGTGGTGGTTGGTTGGTGGTTGGTGGTTGGTGGTGGTTGGTTGGTGGTTGGTGGTTGGTGGTTGGTGGTTGGTGGTGGTTGGTGGTGGTTGGTTGGTGGTTGGTGGTTGGTTGGTGGTTGGTTGGTGGTTGGTGGGTGGTGGTTGGTTGGTGGTTGGTGGGTGGTGGGTGGTTGGTGGGTGGTGGGTGGTGGTTGGTGGTTGGTGGTGGTTGGTTGGTGGTTGGTGGTGGTGGTTGGTGGGTGGTTGGTGGTTGGTGGTTGGTGGTTGGTGGTGGTTGGTGGTTGGTGGGTGGTGGTTGGTGGTTGGTTGGTGGTTGGTGGTTGGTTGGTGGTGGTTGGTGGTTGGTTGGTGGTTGGTGGTTGGTGGGTGGTGGTTGGTGGTTGGTTGGTGGTGGTTGGTGGTTGGTGGTGGTTGGTTGGTGGTTGGTGGTTGGTGGTTGGTTGGTGGTTGGTGGTTGGTGGTGGTGGTTGGTGGTTGGTGGGTGGTGGTTGGTGGTGGTTGGTGGTTGGTGGTTGGTGGTGGTTGGTTGGTGGTTGGTGGTTGGTTGGTGGTTGGTGGTTGGTGGTTGGTGGGTGGTGGTTGGTGGTTGGTTGGTGGTGGTTGGTGGTTGGTGGTTGGTTGGTGGTTGGTGGTTGGTGGGTGGTGGTTGGTGGTTGGTTGGTGGTGGTTGGTGGTTGGTGGGTGGTGGTTGGTGGTTGGTGGTGGGTGGTGGTTGGTGGGTGGTGGTTGGTGGTTGGTGGGTGGTTGGTGGTTGGTGGTTGGTGGTTGGTGGTGGTTGGTGGTTGGTGGTTGGTGGTTGGTTGGTGGTTGGTGGTTGGTTGGTGGGTGGTGGTTGGTTGGTGGTTGGTGGTTGGTTGGTGGTTGGTGGGTGGTGGTTGGTTGGTGGTTGGTGGTTGGTGGTGGTTGGTTGGTGGTTGGTTGGTGGTTGGTGGTGGTTGGTTGGTGGTTGGTGGTTGGTGGTTGGTGGTTGGTGGTGGTTGGTGGTTGGTGGTGGTTGGTTGGTGGTTGGTGGTTGGTGGTTGGTGGTTGGTGGTGGTTGGTTGGTGGTGGTTGGTGGTTGGTGGGTGGTGGTTGGTGGTTGGTGGTGGTTGGTGGGTGGTGGTTGGTGGTTGGTTGGTGGTTGGTGGTTGGTGGTTGGTTGGTGGTTGGTGGGTGGTGGTTGGTGGTGGTTGGTTGGTGGTTGGTGGTTGGTTGGCGGTTGGCGGTTGGTGGTTGGTTGGTGGTTGGTGGGTGGTGGTTGGTGGTTGGTGGTGGTTGGTGGGTGGTGGTTGGTGGTTGGTGGGTGGTGGTTGGTTGGTGGTTGGTGGGTGGTGGTTGGTGGTTGGTGGTTGGTGGTGGTTGGTGGGTGGTTGGTTGGTGGTTGGTGGTTGGTGGGTGGTGGTTGGTTGGTGGTTGGTGGTTGGTGGTTGGTGGGTGGTGGTTGGTGGTTGGTTGGTGGTGGTTGGTGGGTGGTGGTTGGTGGTTGGTGGGTGGTGGTTGGTGGTTGGTTGGTGGTTGGTGGTTGGTGGTTGGTGGTTGGTGGTGGTTGGTGGTTGGTGGTGGTTGGTGGGTGGTGGGTGGTGGGTGGTTGGTGGTTGGTGGTGGTTGGTTGGTGGTTGGTGGTTGGTGGTGGTTGGTGGGTGGTGGTTGGTGGTTGGTTGGTGGTTGGTGGGTGGTGGTTGGTGGTTGGTGGTTGGTGGTGGTTGGTTGGCGGTTGGTGGTTGGTGGTTGGTGGTTGGTGGTTGGTGGTTGGTGGTTGGTGGTGGTTGGTTGGTGGTTGGTTGGTGGTTGGTGGTTGGTGGTTGGTGGTTGGTTGGTTGGTGGTTGGTGGTTGGTGGTTGGTTGGTGGTTGGTGGTTGGTGGTTGGTGGTTGGTTGGTGGTTGGTGGTTGGTGGTTGGTGGGTGGTGGTTGGTGGTTGGTGGTTGGTGGTTGGTGGTGGTTGGTTGGTGGTTGGTGGTGGTTGGTTGGTGGTTGGTTGGTGGTTGGTGGTTGGTGGTGGTTGGTTGGTGGTTGGTGGTTGGTGGTTGGTGGGTGGGTGGTGGTGGTTGGTGGGTGGTGGTGGTTGGTGGGTGGTTGGTGGTGGTTGGTGGGTGGTGGTGGTTGGTGGGTGGTTGGTGGTTGGTGGTTGGTGGTGGTTGGTGGTTGGTGGTTGGTGGGTGGTGGTTGGTGGTTGGTGGTGGTTGGTTGGTGGTTGGTGGTGGTTGGTTGGTGGTTGGTTGGTGGTTGGTGGTTTGTGGTTGGTGGTTGGTGGTGGTTGGTTGGTGGTGGTTGGTGGTGGTTGGTGGTTGGTGGTTGGTGGTGGTTGGTTGGTGGTTGGTGGTTGGTGGTTGGTGGTTGGTTGGTGGTTGGTGGGTGGTGGTTGGTGGTGGTTGGTTGGTGGTTGGTGGTGGGTGGGTGGTGGGTGGTGGGTGCTGGTTGGTGGTTGGTGGTTGGTTGGTGGTTGGTGGTTGGTTGGTGGTTGGTGGGTGGTGGTTGGTGGTGGTTGGTTGGTGGTTGGTGGTTGGTGGTTGGTGGTGGTTGGTTGGTGGTTGGTGGGTGGTGGTTGGTGGTTGGTGGTTGGTGGTTGGTTGGTGGTTGGTGGGTGGTGGTTGGTGGTTGGAAGAAATTATTTGTTATTTGGGTTACTGGTAAACGAACACTGAAACAGGTATTTGGATTTCGACTTTGGATTGTGAATTGGTTTTGATGACAAGGGAACAGGCTTAGACTGCCTCGTATTTAGATAGTATAAACACCTGTTTAGATAGGGCCAGAGAACTGGTTAGGCTTTTGTTTTGTTTTATTTTGTATATTGTAAATAGTAAACACACGCTATGGCGTTTTACCGCATTCTGGCTGTCAAGTCTTTGTTTAAAGGAGAAAAGATCTGTGACTGGAAGGCAATCCATCACTATATATATATATATATATACACACAAACCTGTTGGGGTCCAAGCCTTTTGTTTGTTATAGTAAAAGGACAATCAAAATGATGGATAAACTGTTAGAGTAAGTTAATGAGATGAGAGTGTGAATACAAGTAGAATTACACGTACCTGTTCATCTCATTTATGCAGTATTCTGCCTTTGCTTTATCCTGTTCATTAAAGAATTAAAACACAGTACAGAAAGCACAAGTCCTGAATTGAAGCTGCACATTTATTCACAATCAGTCTGACATGAATCGTTTCAAAGTGCACCAAATCTTAATCCAACATGTAAGAATCCCAAACTGATCTTTTATTCCAAATAATCCCGACATGAAAAGTTTGACATGAAAAGTTCATCAGATCTTAAAGTTTGTTTTTTTTGACTATCTGTATTCACAACAGAGACATGCTTGCATTAGTGCTTTTTTCAAACAGTTAATATAGTTTCCAGCTTATTATTTTTGTTTCGGAGGCATAGATACAGAGCACGCGTTTTTTTATTAAGACAAACTGCGGAGATGGCATCACGTGCGTGCAGACTGGGGTGTTGACAGTGCATGTTTATATGATCCTTTGTTATAGCCGAAGGTTCGTTATAATGAATGCCGTTATAGCAAGGGTGTACCGTGTATATATTCTTATTACTGTGTAAAAATTCTTATTACAATTATTGTTTTTGATAAATATGCAATAAGAGATAACAGGAACCAGTTATTCACTGCAACTACCCAGTGTTCCAAGGAAAGCTATTCACCTTTAAATATTTCAAGAAGACAGTATTAATTCCTTTGCCTTTTAAAAATAAATTCAGACTTGCAGTATAAAGCAAGCTGGTGTTAGTATAACAAGGCCTCAGAGGATGCTGTTTTCGTGTTCTTTGCTGTAATAAATGTTGAGCTTTGTAATGTTGTAGACTTGACGTGATGTAGCTTATACAAAACCCAACTTTAATACTGCTTAAAACAGTCTTGTTAAAAGATTTATGGCATCATGCAACTTTTACACCACTGAGTGCACTAATGGGTTTTAGTGGCGATTCCCATGGGACTCATTGTGCATGTAAAATTCAAAAGGACGGTGAAGCACTTAAGGTAGCAGGAAAACTAGGTTTACATCAAAGTTGTACATAGCTCAACGAAAACTGCTCAAAACTGTTATGCTGAAACAAAACGACTTGTTTGTAAAGTACGGTACAGAAATGTTTTTTCCTTCCCATGTTACAAAGTAATTAAAAGGTAGTAGTCTGTTTGAAACAGCAGAGTGGTCAATTCATTTTGATCAACACATTCAAAGAATCATTACACAAAGAGCTCTGTGAGTCTATTTAGTGTATTTTTTACTTTAAAATTAAGGTAAATGCAATAGTTGCTCCTGTTTAGTATCTAAATTACAGCAGTATTTAGATAAATTGGATTGACCCCAGTAACTTAATATGATGTTTCTCAACAATCTCAACATGGAATGACATCCTACAGCATCTGAACACAACTGTCATTACCACAAAAGGGCACCTGATTGGAGAGGCCTCCTGAACTATATGTCTAGTCATTGACATAAAAAGAATACTGTAACGTATAGGTCAACATTTGTTTTTGGGCAGTTAAGCACAAGTTCCTACAAAAAAGCTGACTTGAATGCAACTGTATATCAGTCATGCTGGTTTTATGAATAAGAGACACGTGAACAAAAAAACACTTTAAAAAAAAGATTCAGATCCACAAACTTAGGATGAAAGTATCGAGGAAGCAAAATGTTGTTGGTACTGTACATACACAAATTATGTTTTACACAGTGCATTTTTCTTATCAAATTCTAAAATAATACAGGTAAGTTAAAGTCTTTCTGCAAAGAACACACAATTTCTTCATAAGGTAACTCACAAGGATAAGGGGCGAAGCAAAAACAGCATTGTCTTATTCACACAACAACATCTCACATTTCTTCAGGTTTCTGTTTCTATATATTCCTAACCTTGTTCACCATCATTACATTGTGTGTCTTACAAGTTAGAGGAAACGCTTATTGATTTCTGGGAGATATAAATGGAGGAACCAGAATCCACAGTTCTTCTTAAGCTTTGGGTTCTGAATTGCAGTTTCAGTTTGATCCTGATCTCATTCTGCCCTGTAATATAAATTACATTCTTAAGACAGGATTTTCCTTCCCATGGTGAACTAGTTAATACTTCAGGTGTCACTATGATTTAGGTCGCTTTTTTGCCACCAGATGTAATAAATCCACAACTGTCCAGAAGAGGAAATAAGACCTCTGATCTGCTTTCTTTATCTATAACATTGCAACATACTTAAATCTACTACAACAAACATCAAAATGCATCTATTTTTCACCCCAACACATCTTTGCATTCAGAGGCAGGTTAGAAAACACTAACATACTTGATGATATAGATCTTCTCTGTTACTATTCAGGATAGCAGATGAAAAAGCAATCCCCCCCCTCCCCCCCCCCATATCATCCTGGGATTCTAAACGATTTTATAACTTTAAAAAGATGTGTAATGCAAACATGTATGCCAGTCCATTCAAATTTAGCACAGGTTTGCATCAGTGACATACAGTACAGTATGATTGTATACATTACACACAAAATTACAAACATTACACTTTACAAACAGATTACTATCCCTTAACTAAACTTTATAATTCTTTAATTCAACATTTTAGATTTTATACTGTGCAGACATGCCTTGGGAATACCCTGAGTAGTGTGGGTTAAGTAATATAAATTAGAGGCTAAATAATAATGCTATGTATGTTGTATAATGGAACTGTTACAGGACTATGTAGGGTCTGAAGCATTGGACTATTAAATCAAGTGTGCTCTTTTCTTGTGCAATGTCTCTCGTTTCAATTTCTGATAAAATCATGTCAAATAAGTAACCCCCCCCCCCCCCCCACACACAAACTACTAAATACTATACTTACAGTGTAATTAAATTGGCCATTACATTATAGTACATACCTCTTCTAGACACAGTTTATTTTTTTCTTCCCTAATTCCCCACTGGTTTCTATTACCACAGGTCATGATTTTTAAATCAACAATATGCCAGTTAGATACACAGCTGAACTAGAAATGCAGAGAGCTTGTGGATACTTAACACTCATAGCACAAGTTCACTTTCCTCTGTGATGCTGTTAGTGACTTAGGCTCTTGAGGGATCAGAGGAACCAATAAATCAACACATGCCCTCCACTGCCAGCCATGCAGCTGTTTGCTGATTAGAACTGAGAGATTGTTGGACAGGCTGGGGGGATGCGGACAGAAGCAGACTGTCCTACATTGTTGAGCAGGGAATGCTGTTTGGTAAAGCAAGTATCACATGTATGGAGGGTTTAACCAAGATAGGCATCATTTTAATAATACAGAAAAGATAAAAGCAAAAAGGTGCTTTTACGTCAGCTTGAGCTGTAAATAAATGGCAAACCTATGCTTGAGAAATTATTGAACATTTTATAATATAACAGTACTCTTCCATGTCATCAAAACTGACACTGTCCCAAATACATCAGTAGCACTGTAGTAGAAACTTCATGTTACAACACATGTCTGACATTTGTTAACCTGATTCTCTATAAAACATCTCAGCAAGTTAAATATTGGCATAAATATTGTGCAATTTCCAACAGTCTAAAAATGTATGTTTTACTTTATAAACAAACCTGTTTCCATTATAATTTTCCATTTCTTACCTAAGTAATATTCATTTTATATGAGTTTTATGTCTTTCTCTAGTGCAGTTTTAGTTTTAATGCTAACCTTTCGTCGAAGATAATACAGATACATGAGCTTTTTGACTGCCAAGGATATTAAAAATGTTTAATTTCCAAAATGTTAGTCCATAGATATATAAATCAATATGTGAATCAAAGTAATTAAAATAATCATACAAAATTGATGGAAGTTGGAATTTACAATTTTGAGGCATGAAACCATGCTATTGTATATGCAGGTTTAACATCTATTCCGTCCAAAGCCTACCACACTGTAAGGGACCCGTCATTTCTGCTTGTAATGTGATGTATTACCTGTCATATATTTTCTGCTGACAATACAGCATTACTAATAATAGTTTACTCAAGAGATTGCAGCCAATATGATACTTCAAAACAACGAACCAATAAAATAGGGAATTAACAGAGCATTAGTCATGCTATGTATATGTCTGTTCCATATTTCTTTGTGGTAAACATAAGTAACTGAGGACCAGTCTGGGGCCAATAAGCTCCTAAGACCTAGCCAAGTGACAATTAAATGTATTTTTTCAATAAAAATACAGATAAATAATTATTTTCAGAATTCTTTATTTTTCACATTGCTGCTGTGTACAGACCAATTCTTTCAGGGTAACCTTTAGTTATTGAGTTCCTTAAATTTTAAAATTACACAGCCATGTTCAGATGTAGACTTACTGTACACATTACAAGTCTGTTAATCGTATTAGTTCTTCTGTTCAAACCTTTAGTTCAAATGATCATGCCATGGACCAGTGGTTTACAAAGTTTTTCGTCTAGGGTGATTAAATAGTTTTTGTGTGTGTCTTGCAGAGGGGGCACAATGGCTGGAATACAAAGTGAAGGTGTGTACTTGCACATATACTCCACAACGTCTGCTAGGGACCAAAATTAGTTTCAAGCAGTACCATGTATTGAATGGTTGGTTTTGTTACTATACACTTACCCTGTGAAAAATAATGCTTAACAAAATGAGTGTGATAATAATAAGAACATAAGAAAGTTTACAAACGAGAGGAGGCCATTCGGCCCATCTTGCTCGTTTGGTTGTTAATAGCTTATTGATCCCAGAATCTCATCAAGCAGCTTCTTGAAGGATCCCAGGGTGTCAGCCTCAACAACATTACTGGGGAGCTGGTTCCAGACCCTCACAATTCTCTGTGTAAAAAAGTGCCTCCTATTTTCTTTTCTGAATGCCCCTTTATCTAATCTCCATTTGTGACCCCTGGTCCCTGCTTCTTTTTTCAGGTTGAAAAAGTACCTTGGGTCGACATTGTCAATACCTTTTAGAATGGAAAATGCCACTTCCTCCAAACAAAGTTTTGTGAAAATTCAAAATCATGAACAAAAAATATAGTCAAGCATGCTCAATAGGGTTCAGATCAATTCTCACTGGCTAATCCATCCTCTCGATTGCTTCTTGTTCAAGATACAGTAAGCAGTGATGGTCCTTGCTCAATATGAGCAGTCATCAACCAAATTGTGGCCCGACTATACCAGAATAAATACTCCTGAAATTGCCTCTGGTTTGGTACAGACTCCACATACAAGAGACCACACTTTGGGAAAGGTTCAGTAATTGAGTAACATGGCATTGAGCTACCCCTTTGTCAAGCATCCCGAAGTCCCTGTCCATTACCTCATTACTTAACCACTGTCTATTTTGTCTCTTGACCATTATTACACGTAATACTTGGACATTTTCTTTAACCAAGCACTCTCACATGTACCAAATTTTGTGGGGATACCAGTCTCCTTTAAAAATGTAAAATGCAGGGTTGCACTATTTTTAACCAAGACCTGCACACAGAGTTCATCAAAACACATGCAATGAGGGATCACAGGTGAAAAGAAAAGCAAAACAAAGCGTCGAGATCAGACACAGACAGGAATTAAATTCAATCAGTACTGACTTTAATTTGACCTAAAAGATTGATACATAGCAAATGTTGGGTAGTATATATTCTTTGAGATTGGCTTCTCTTCACCCCGGAAATGCTAAATGGGTTTGTACGGCTGGTGATGGATGTTTGATTTTTAAAAATTTGAAGAGTATATTTAATTGACAATGTGAGATTTATCCTGGAGTGCAATTTATGTTATCAAAATGTTTCCGATTTAGCACTTTCTTTTACCACAAAATATGGCAGCAGCACTTAAATAATAAGCTTCTCTAACTATATCACTTTTTTGTACCTAGATGTCTGTGGCAAGGAAATTAAACTCTAAATTGTTAAGAAATAGGCAGAAGAATACATCTGTACAGAATAACCCATTTAAAAATGTTATTAAGATCCCCATTATCTGTGCACTTCTAAATAGTATTAATATAATATGATGGAAAGCAGCTGTTAATCATTTCATTATGGGCCGTTTGGTCATCTTGGGCCTCATTACCCAAACGGCCCATAATGCCCGCTAATGCCCGATTTATGCTGTTATATTTCAGAAACACTGAAATTGGGAGAGAAACAGTAAGATGTTAAACCTGTGAACCTATGACAGCTGATGTCATGCACTTAAGAGTTTCAATGGTAGAAACTCAAGTGCAATATGTTGATATCATATATAAATATATATTCCATTTTGAGATTAATTTAACTTTTAAACAATTAAGCAATTCTTATTTTAACATAAGGGTTCACATCATAAGCAAATGCTTAATGTAGTTTATACAATGAAAGTTGTTATGACAAGGACAGCAACAACTCAACTTGAAAAAGCCGTAACTTCATTAAATTGTAATCGCCTACAATACAGCTATTTTGTATCAACACAAATGTATATTCTGGATCAGAGTTGCAAACTAATCTACGCAAGTCTCTTAATTGGCTACTGTACTGCATTTGAAATAGGAAAGCTTCATGGTACATTAAGCTCTTGACTGCCATGGACTTAGATCAACTTCCATTTGCAAATCTAGGCACAATCCAGAACAGAAACATGTATATTGCTAGTTTGCCCTCAGTGATATATAATTGGTATTTATCACAACATTATAAAAATGTTACTCCAATCAGTTTTCTGGAAGTGTAATTAAAATGCATATTTTACATATAGGGAACCCATCATTCAAGGGCGTTTTTTTTTCCTGTCAACTGATAGTGATGAAAATGCCAATCATTATACCATACTACAGGCATTTATTCTTTGTTGAAGCATTTGTTAAATAATGTTTCTTTTAATTGTTCTATAGATCTTACAATTTAGTGTTTTAAAGTTTGAATAATTTATCCTGCAGGCACTGCTGTGTCATTACTAACAGTAATACCTTTAAAATATCCCTTAACTATAAACAGTATAGCTCCAGTAAAAGTATTCTTCAATATATTTTCAGTAAATAAACTTATCTTGCCATAATGTAAATTACATTGAATGACGAATCTACCTGGAAAATGAAACATGTTCATAATAGTGAAAACTGAATGGTTATTCTTTCAGCATTAGTTTACTGTCTGCACTTTATACTAATGGGGTTGTGAATAGCATTGGCCATTAAAACACAACTATTTAAAACATGATATATTATAAGACAGAAATTATTCGTTGATAAGTGTTCTCAGTCCAGTCTGTCTTGATTTGTCACTCCATTGATAGTAGCACTCCATCTCTGTGCCACTGTGCAGGCTGACTAGCAGATTCAAATGATGGAATTAGCATAAATTCAGGTAATTGAACTTAAGAGCTACTTTTCCACTACTCAAGCTTTTATGGGAATAGCCATTTATTCGAGTCAACAGTTAGAAAATAAATATTGTATTTCTTCTCATGGCAAGGACAGTGATTGGATATCGCCTTTAATTTACTTTGCATTGCGTTATATGTTCAGTGTTTTCTGCTGTTTAAACTGACTATCGCTTCTTCAACCTATCATATTTCATAAACCTGATAGGAACTTCATATTTTAGATGTCATGAAAACTCTAACAGCACAGCTCATTTTAACCTGTGATCTGCTGTAATATGCCTCACATATATTGGTCATGGTGGCCAGAAGAAGCAGACCAATCCGATGAAGAAGATCTAAAATCCACAAAGGTACATTCAAATGTATAAGAGCATTTAAAAAAATGTTCCAATAACTATTCTAATATATGCAAATATGTACGGTTTCTGCAGATTGTCAATGATAAATGACCACTTTGAGATGAGTTTATCCTGCGCATGTTTGCATACATTGAAAGTGTCACACTCCCTGTCTTACTAACAGCAAAAAGGTGCACACTGCTCTCTCCTTGCTTATTTAAACAAAAAAGTGTCTTGTTTCTTGAAAAATATGCTGTTTTGTGCTGCATTGAACTTGGCTGAGACATCAGATACATTTTGAAAAGAATATCTACTCTATATTGACTGCTGAAAGAGATATTGACCGGAGTAGAGGCTACAGCGGAAAACTGTTTCCTCAAGGGTTGAAAAAGTTACAGATAGAAACTTATACTTTTCCACTGGATGTCACTATTTAAACAGACCAGGGGTGCTGGAACTAGGAGTGTTGGGGTTGCGGCAGCACCCCCTGGATTGAAGTGAAATGAATGCCTCATTTAATGAAGTGAATCTGCATAACCAACATAATATTGCATGGAATTTACCCCCTACAAAAAAATAACAAATAGAAATGAGGGTAATATACCTTATCATTGGACCCTTACATGATGGATCTTTGTTATGGATTCAAATTGGTTCTGCACACACCTATGCCATATGGATCTTGTTATTGGCTTTTCTTTGATAACATGCTTCAGCATTAAAACTCGCATTGATCTAGACTACACATACGCTACAAAATGTGATTACGGGTGCTCTGCCTCCCTAGCGACTTTAACAATGGCTTTGAGAATCCATGTATTAAAATCAATACAATAGAAGCAATACAGCTGAAATTGAGAGCCGAAGAGAACAGCAAGGCAGGGAATAAAAGGGAAATGGTGATAAAATTACACGTGAACGTAGGAAACAAAGCTCAGAAAAATAAAAGGAATACTACACACGAGGAAATAAAGCATATTCGTAAACCATTTCTGGTGTAGCGAAAAAGGTAGAACTCTATCTGTGCACACTACAGTCTTAAGATCCAAACAATAGCCATTCTTAAAACTGACAGCTTAAAACTAAAATGTGATATTTTGCAGAGCTCATCCCACTATATTTTTTGTTGTGTTTAGTATTCCCCCATCTGACTGGCAGATTATAAATGACGTAACCAATATTACAGAAGGGAGATAAGGCAAAAACGGCAAATTACATACAAAATTATAGTAGAGCCAACATGGATTCAAAATAGGATGATCCTGCATAAATTTTTTAAAGAAGAGTGAATAACATAATATTTATCCTTAATCATGCTAATCAGACCCTTCTTTTTTCACAGAAAGGGTGGTGAACCATTGGAACAGGCTGCTGGATAGAATTGTTGAAGCAAAGACTCTCGGGTCCTTCAAGAATATAGACTGGATGCTGTCATGAACAATATTATATAACCCTCTCTGTGACCACAATAAGACGTTTAGCTTGCCGCCTGGAGGAAGGGCAGTCACTTTAGCCATGGATTCCCAGCGGATACATTTCCCCTACTAACCTGGTTTGGGTTTTTTAGTTTTTTCCACTCCTGAGTGCTAACGGACCAAGCTGGCACCAAAGCGAGCGAGCACAGGTGGCCCGAATGGCCTTTCCTTGTTCTTGAATTTACTATTTTCTTATTACACCTATTATTTATCTTGAATCACAGTGCTAATAACACATCATTAACCAGGAAAAATCATGACTATTATCAAGAAAGTGGAGAGCATAAAAACAAATGTGTTGTCTACAAAACTCCTGCAATATAAAAACACATACAGTGCCTTGCAAAAGTATTCAGACCCCTGACCAATTCTCTCATATTACTGAATTACAAATGGTACATTGAAATTTCATTCTGTTTGATATTTTATTTTAAAACACTGAAACTCAAAATCAATTATTGTAAGGTGACATTGGTTTTATGTTGGGAAATATTTTTAAGAAAAATAAAAAACTGAAATATATTGCTTGCATAAGTATTCAACCCCTGTGCTGTGGAAGCTCCCAGTTTACACCGAAGAAAGAAATTGCCCTAACGAGGACACAATTACCATACCATTGGCCTCCACCTGTGAACCATTAAAGTTGCTGTCACATTTTCTGGATAAAAACCCCACTGTTGAAGGATCATTGGTCAGGCTGTGAATCTGAAGGAAAATGAAGACCAAAGAGCATTCTACAGAAGTTAGAGATAAAATAATACAAATGCATAGATTAGGGAAAGGGTACAAAATAATATCCAAGTGTTTGGATATCCCAGTGAGCACAGTTGGATCAATAATCAGGAAGTGGAAGCTGCATCACACCACCCAGGCACTGCCAAGAAAAGGCTGTCCCTCAAAAGTCAGCGCTCAAATAAGAAGGAGACTTGTGAGAGAAGCCACAGAGAGGCCAACAATCACTTTGAAGGAGCTACAGAGTTCAGTGGCTGGGAGTGGAGTAATGGTGCACCAGTCAACCATATCAAGAGCTCTGCATAACACTGGCCTGTATGGGAGGGTGGCAAGAAAGAAGCCGTTACTCAAAAAGTACCATCTTAAAGCATGTCTGGAGTTTGCCAGAAAGCATGAGAGTGACCCAGCTGCGATGTGGGAAAAGGTTTTGTGGTCAGATGAGACCAAGATAGAGCTTTTTGGCCAAAACTCAAAGCGCTATGTGTGGCGCAAACCTAACACCCATGCCTCAAGACACACCATCCCTACAGTGAAGTATGGTGGTGGCAGCATCATGCTGTGGGGATGCTTCTCATCAGCAGGGACTGGGCATCTTGTTAAAATTGAAGGAAGAATGAATGGAGCAAAATACAGGGAAATACTGCAAGAGAACCTGCTTCAGTCTGCTAAAAAAACTGAAGCTTGGGATGAAATTCACCTTTCAGCAGGACAATGATCCCAAGCACAAGGCCAAAGCAACATTGGAGTGGCTCAAGAACAAAAAGGTGAATGTCCTACAGTGGCCCAGTCAAAGTCCTGATCTCAATCCCATTGAGAATCTGTGGCACTATTTGAAAATTGCAGTCCACATGCGTCGTCCAACCAACCTGAACAACCTGGAGCAAATCTGCCAAGAAGAATGGGCCAAAATCACTCCGACACTGTGTGCAAAGCTGGTACATACTTACTCCAAAAGACTTAAAGCTGTTATTAATTAACAGTAAATATTAATGTGTGGGGATTGAATATTTATGCAAGCAAGATATTTCAGTTTTTCTCTTAAAAATATTTCCCAACATAAAACCAAAGTCACCTTACAATAATTGATTTTGAGTTTCAATGTTTTAAAATAAAATATCAAACAGAACGAAATTTCAATGTACCATTTGTAATTCAGTAATATGAGAGAATTGGTCAGGGGTCTGAATACTTTTGCAAGGCACTGTATATTATTAGAGCAGTGACTGCGCTTTGTAAAACCACCTTAATTATGATGAATTAGTCAATTCAACACAGCTGTTTGGCAAGACTCAAAGTGCTCAATGTACAAAGGATATTGACCTATAGGTAAAACAATAAATCTTTCTCTTGATAGTTAGGGGCATTTTTTGTTTGGGCTCCACACATAATTAATATCTATTTATTTTTGTTTTTCAAAGGTCTCTGTGTTTTTCCAATATAATGAGACATAAATTACCTAGTCATATTGAACAAAATTGATCGAGTTTTTTTTTTTTTTTGTACCTTAATTCTGAAAAGTTGCTCTATACAGCCATGATTTTAAATATTCTAAACAGTAAACTGGTGTTATATGATATAAACTGTATAGTTAAGTGGAAGACACAGGGTTCTATGAAAGATTTTCTGAAAGATATAAACTACAGAATGTCCACAAATTCCTGTTACCCCCAATTTTTATTTTCTACAGTGCACCAACAACTGAAACATGTGAAAGAATGATGATAATTGTATTTAGAAGTACTTAATTGTATTCAGTACAGATCGGTGTGAGCTGCATCATTTTTATGGCAGATCATGATCCACATCTTCCGTAACATGGATGTGGTGACGAGGCGAAATGCATCACTGACAACTTGTTTCAGCTCTTCCGTCATCTCGTATTGCTGTCTTGCACTGTGATCCTTCACAAATCCCCAAAGGGTGTTGCCACACATGGAGAGATCCAGACTTCATGGTGGCCACCGAATGGGAGCTGGCAAATGAGCAGATTCACCACCAATCCAACAGTCCCTAAAGACATCGCTGAGATATTCTCGTACCACCAAGGTGTAGTGGGCTAAAAATTAATTGTAGGAAAACAACATGGGGGTAATAGGACTTTGTGGACACCAATATTATAACGACCTTGCTAGGAGCAGTTAAATTTTTATTGTCTGGGACTGTACCAAAATAGATTTTGTATTGTACAGATATTTCATTATTGAAAACCACATTTGCAAATATAAAATAGAGTTAAAGATCCACCTCTGATCACAAGGTCTATTCAAATAATCTAAATGACCCTGGATAAAAATATATGACTGCTGTCATATTTTGTCATGTCATCACTCCCCCCCCCCCTCCCTTCTCTCTTGCTGCCTTCTTGTTCCTTGTTTCCTTGTTTTTTTTGGTTCCTACTTCATAGTATATATTCCTACAAGCTAATTACAGACAGGCTTTATTATATTAACATACAGGCAAACTAACCAAGCAGAATGTTCCTGTCTGTAGAAACAGAAATAGGTTAATGTTATTTAGATTACAGGTAGGGTGGGGCTATGTCTTCAGTGGACAAATGAGGAAGAACTTCCTACACAGATTCGAACTGATCAGTATAGCAAAACCCATTATAATGTACTTTGTGTTCTTTAAAATCATCTGCAATGATAGTGACGTTCAAATTACACATTACCTGCACACATTTGTAAAACAATTAATCTTTATAATCCAGAAAATGCAATTTCATAGGGGATGAATTTCTCTACAATACTTATCCTTGAATTAACAAGGCTTAGTAAATTTAATTAATACTACTGAGACTAAGCAGAAGTGAGCTGACTTCTTTCTTTTTTACAAGTGTGTAGATTCTATAAATTAATCTGATGTGTTTATATATTTCTTTATCAAACTCGCTTGCTTCCTGGAATTAACCATAGTTTTGCATGTATGTTCCAGGTTTTATTATACAGATACATTTCGTAAATGTACATTTTGCAACATTAAGCTGTGCAATTGGGAAATGTAACCATTGAGCATATCTTTATTATTCAAAAACTTTAAATATTGCAGTGGCAGTCCAATGGTGCATCAATGCCATGGTACACAGTGGTCACGCAGATGGAACAGAAAATAAACAGGACTGTAATCTAGACACAAGTTTCTCTGCAAAGGCCTAATAATATGTATTTCATTTGAAGGATATGGTTCAATGCATTCAAATGTTACTGAGCAGGATGTAGGGTTTAAAATACAATGCATTACTTTCCCTGGCTTCCTGCTTTGTTGAACTAGTATATTGCAACACTACTCATCAAACTGTAGTTTTGACAGGTTACAGACAGGTCTGTATGACATCATCTATCTCCCATGGATGTATCCCAGAACACTGGGGCTTGTAATCTTTAAAAATGATAGGGCGGATTTGAAAGTATTAGCCTTGGAGCAATACAACTTTGAAGGTAGTCTTTAGCAAAGGATATCGTTCACTCCTTCATTGTACTTTTTTCTGGTCACATGGCGCACATGATATATTTATAAATGCTATGACAACTGCACATATAATAAAAGTTTCAACCGTACCACTCCAATGTCGTTTTTTTTAATCTATGGTATACTTGTCCCCCAGAAAATCCATGCACCGGTGTGGAGGCTGTGTGGTCCAGTGGTTAAAGAAAAGGGCTTGTAACCAGATGGTCCCCGGTTCAAATCCCTCCTCAGTCACTGACTCATTGTGTGACCCTGAGCAAGTCAGTTAACCACCTTGTGCTCCGTCTTTCAGGTAAGACGTAATTGTAAGTGACTCTGCAGCTGATGACTAGTTTACACACCCTAGTCTCTGTAAGTCGCCTTGGATAAAGGTGTCTGCTAAATAAACAAATAATAATAATAATTTTCAATCCCATTATCCCTCTCCTGCCCAGCTGTAGTTTATATTGCTTTGGTTCAGACATTGAAACTGCAGCAGTGGTTTATTTTGATGTGTTGGTGTTTATTGAAAATGTATTTTTGGCCACTGAAATGAAAATACTTGCTAAATGACTTGTAAAAAAAGATTTTAATATGACAGCAGAAGGCAAGAAGCTCAACTGCATGTATGATAAGCCTTGTACAGGACTATTTTAAGACATGCTCCAGCTGTCAAACCAGTCAGGGATGAACGGAACTTCTCAGGTGAACTGGTATGGCTCCATGCTCAATCACAGAGAATTGCATGGAAGGAAAATTAGCAAATTGGGATTGCTGGGCCTGGAGAATTAACCCTTCCTGTACAGGACATACTGCATGAAAAGTGAACTACTGTAGCAGTTAAAGGTATTTTAAACCAAGGCTGCAAAAAAAGGGGATTCTAATATACTTCCAAAGTAAATAAAGGTATGATACAATTGAAAATGCATAAAAAAAACATGTGTACCAGTGCAGATAATGTTTTTAATAGGATAGAACATATTTGAGGATTTGGAACCCACTCTCTCTGAAAACAAGCCCTCTCTTGTACTATTTATCAACTTTTATATCCGGGATCGAAGAAGGACAGCCACCTGCATGCTGTCAATATACTCAGAATAAGGAGTTAAAATAATTGGAAATTGAAACATTTAAGTGAGTTGGGTCAATCTAAAACTGTTATAGAAGGAGATGTACTGTAAACAGTGCCTCCTAGACCTCCCTGTGAACCCCGTCATTGAAACACAGTCTCTATTATAAACAAAGAAAATGAGCTCTGATAAATAGAGCATCTCATCCTTGCCTAAGTCAAGTGTAAAAATAATTGGTTTGTAATTTGAACCCGGTCACAGCTGAGTTCACTCTTTCTAACACTGGCTACTGGAGTAGGAAACTAAGACTAGACAGACTGATGTTAAAGAAATGGAAATCAATGATTAGTGTTTTCTTCAAATTGGATAAAGGCGTCTGTCAAATAAATAAATTAATAATAATAATAATAATAATAATAATAATAATAATAATAATAATAATAATAATAATAATAACTCTCAAACCAGTAGAATACACACCTACTGAATTGCTTTTCATAGGGATTTTGTTTGCCATATAGGAAGAAAACCACAGATAATCTTAAATGTACATATTATGGTACTGTACTAATAGAAACCACATAAAAGGTTAATTTTGAATGCAATTAATCAGTAATGCTTTTTCTTGTATTACAGTTTCTATAGGAAATGTTTGAATATAGCAGAATCAATGATTGAAACTATGAAAACATCAAAGGATGAAGTATGGAAGTAGCTGCCTCATTAGAGTTACATTGTTGCTATATCTTTTATGTTTTCCCACTCACAGTAATATGCATAGTTTATTGTGAAACATGAAAAGATTTCAAAAAGACTTGAATGAAAGAAAATCTGATATCCCAGACTGTAAACTTGTTCTGGTGCACTTAGCATACTTTCATTGTAAGACTGCCCATAACTGAGCCCTCTTGCATACTCTTGAATTGCTTTATTGTACATGTATACAGTGTACTGTATAATTAACTATATTATCTTTTGGCTTGCCTACATTGGTAAGTTGAAAAAAGTTCTGAACGTTTTTGAAATGTCAATATTGTATCTAATTTAAAACCCTCTATCTTTATGTTTGATATTGATTGTAATCAGAATGTTTTTTGCATTCATTGCAACTTTACGTTCACATTGTAAAGTAAAGCAACAAAAGCAATTACACTGCAATGTACTTCAGATGGGGACCAACGCAGTGAAATCTGCATCACTCTTCTGACATTATTCAAGTGGAACATCCCTTTTTATATATAATTTGACTGATACAAGAACATTGCTTCAGACCCTTCATATCAAAATGCCACTGCTGGCAGAATGGAATTAGTGCAGTAAACCTGCCTGCTTGATTGCACAAACAACGTTGTCATTTTATAAGTCAAAATCAAAGAACAGCTTTATCACTCTATATGGCAATTAAATTAACTTTGCAAAATAAACCAAGGTCAGAATAAACAAATACATTTTAACTTCTGTTAATCTTGTCATCAATCATGGGGTTTCCATGCAAGTTTTTTTTTTTTAACTCGAGACATTTACAGGAGAAAAATATCTCGTGTAAAATGTTTTTTTGTGTTTCCATTCGCTCAGTTTATTTTACTCGAGTAAACCGGGCTTTTCACCTGACATCATGCAAATGAATGGGAAAGGTGGGGGTTGATATGTAAATTAACTATGCGTAAAGCACTTGTGCTGTTTTTGAAGATTAATAGTGACATTTTGTGAAAATGTGGTTTCCATGTGCAGAGAACTGGTACACGAGTGCATCTAAGCTGCTGTAATAAAGCAAAATACCCTGTGCCTGCTTGGTTAATAATGTGCTTTACTGCTCTTGACCAAGTTGTTTTTCAATTTGAGGAGTCTCGTGCTGTCAGAGATGCTCTCCTTTCTTTTAAGTTGTGTTGGATTTACTGCTGTGTTAAATATTAATGCAAACAAATAAAACACAATCAATACGTTCATTTGCAACATTTGCAACAACTTGGATGTTGCGCTGTTTTGGGCGATCGAGCTGGCTTATGACATCCAGTTCACAAGCGATATTTATTAACGTGGAGGGCAGACGCGGGTTGTCTTTGGACATAGCTGCGATCAAAAAAAGGATGGGAATTAATTCAGTTAAGCAGCTCACTTGCTCTTCGTGTTTAACTTTAGTGTAGTTTTTACAGCTAGGGTTTTCTCAAACAGCTGCTTTAATACTATAACAAATGCGTAATGCAGTTCGTGGTAAGTGGTTTTATACAGAACTGTAAACCCACATGATATATACAACATGAAAGACAAGACACAGCAAAAACCAATAAAAAAAAAAGGCCGCCCGCATTAGCATTAAGGTGAACTACTCCACTGCTAACCATAAAATCGTCCATCAGCCACTATTTTCTGCCGTCTTAGAATCCACAGTAACAACAGATCTGATCCCTTGCAATATTTATAGTTAAGAATAAACATGCTCATTAACATTTATGGGCATGGTTTTCCTGTGTGTTTCATCATTTACACAAGTAAATGAGATTTACCCTATCCCTCTCTTTGGCCGTTTTTTTCGGCCACAAACCTGATTTACCCATCGCCATTTCACGTGTAAATTGACCCGCATGGGCACATGAGCATCGTGTCAGCCTTATTGCTTTCAGCATTTCTCAGCATATCTCCCTTAACAGACAATTTTTGTTTTGATTTTTCATTTTGGAGTTTGTACCTTTTGCAGCTGCATACAGTCTTTGTTGTATTAATCCACTGTTTATTTCTCAAGTCTTTATTTCCTGAGCATTAAAGTACACAGA
Source organism: Acipenser ruthenus (assembly GCF_902713425.1). Classification (NCBI taxonomy): domain Eukaryota; kingdom Metazoa; phylum Chordata; class Actinopteri; order Acipenseriformes; family Acipenseridae; genus Acipenser; species Acipenser ruthenus. The sequence goes on from NC_081196.1 coordinate 58,542,495, forward strand.
GCTAACAAAAGAATCACAATGAATCTTATTCCGAATGTACAGTATTAACAACACTGCAGAATGTTTGTTTTTTATGTCCACCTTTTCAAGACATTCTGTTTTCACCATCAGTGAATTATCAAATAAAAACAACATAAATAAAAGTAAAAATGTCATGTAAAATGTCCCCTTCTTGTCCTGGACAGTGCGATCTTCAGCAGAAATATTTCAGACGTTTGAGGAAGCTGGTGTCTTTCTTGTGGAAGACATTTTTAAAGAAATCTTTGCAACATGTTCAATCATTTACTGGAAGCAAACTAAACCAGCTACCAGGTTTCTGAATGTGACAGGTAGTGCATCAGTAAAGCAAACATTTGTTTAAAAAAAAAAAATATATATATATATATATATATATATATATATATATATATATATATATATTTACGCGGTTCTTTCAGAAATGGGGAACTACATATTACACGGCAATGGGAACATTTCATGGAAATCATGAAATCCATGATAACCATGAAAAAATACAGCCTTATGCATGACTACTGAAATAGTGAACCTCCTGAGAAACTACATGAAGGATTACAGCCCCCCCCCAACCCTGTTTCCCAGCATAGATTATATTTTTAAGAAGGAAATTGCATCACTGTTGGCTGATGAACAAGGGCGTTATATTTTATATTTTCATAAAATATGCCATGTCATGTTAAATTTTACAAAGGAGCATTTTGTCACACATCAATTCTAGTTTTACTCTTTAACAATGTATGTAGCCCGACATAGTGAAAGGACTCTCATCAGCATATTTAGTTACATATTTATCTAATGTATTCTACACCGTTCCATGGTATCAGCTTCAGAGTTTTCTTTGATGCTTGTGGTTTGAAGTACGTCAGTTTCATGTCCTCTTTGATAATGAAGAATCCTGTTGTGTTTGATATGAAAACATCTGTTGGCAAATTTTCATTAGACCATCGGGAAGGAATACTGCTGTTGGCCTAAACAGCCATTTTTAGCTGGCAATTTGTTGTACTAATGATCTTTTCTGACAACATGTAAGTTAAAACATGTTGCCCCATTTTTCTGATAGATTTAAGAGATTGATGTTGCAGGAGGTTGAATCCTTTGTTTGTAATGTTTTCTTCTGTTATTTATAATCTGTTACATAGCATAGTTTCCTGGTTTTGTGAAATGTTCAAATGTTAACAAATAAAAGTTGCCACCTAGAAGGGCATGTTGAGTGACTGTGAATCTGAGCACTACTGTGTTATTATTATTTGTTTATTTAGCAGACACCTTTATCCAAGGCGATTTACAGCAACCAAGGTGTGGGAACTAAGCATCAGCTGCAGAGTCACATACAACAACGTCTCACCGGAAAGACAGAGCACAAGGAGGTTAAGTGAGTTGCTCAGGGTCACACAGTAAGTCAGTGAGTGAGCTAGGATTTGAACCGGGGGGCCTCCTGATTACAAGCCCTTTTCTTTAACCACCGGACCACACAGCCTCTTATACTCGCGTATAGTACTGTGTAAAAGTCATTTTTAATTAAGTTTTGTATTCTCCAGCCAAGGTATAAAAGGGAATGGGACTTTATTCAAAAGGATCAATCCCTTATGATGCTTTTCAATGCTAGAACTGCTACAAATCGATCTATCTACAACTGCTACAGTGAGACAGTAACTAGCATTTACTAGATCTAGAAAAAAAACAGTAAAGGCTACAGCTAATTGCACTACATTTAGAAATATCTCTGTTCACAGTTGTATTTATTGTGATAGTAAAACAACGTCTCAATGACTTTATGCTCCGATATTATTTTTATCGGTCCTGTATGATGGATGTCGAAGACGAGAAAGATTGCTCTAGCAACGAAAGTTAAACTGTAATGATGTGATTATTTTTAAAATATCTGCTTTCTCACCGCTATTGAGACATTGAGAAAATAAAACTAAACAGCAAAATCATATTTTTAAAATATATTTTTTATTTAAAAAACGTTGCATAAAAGCATTTAGACAACTCCAGGGGGTGTAATTGAGACAAGGTTATCTCAACCCTAAAGGTTTAAAGGCTCTCTGATTTGCGTTGTGCTTCGTAACACCTTAGGGGTGTGGTTATCTCATGCACCCCTGCTGTGTCTTAATGCTTAAGGTCTCCATACACTGGACGCGATGTGATTTGTCCTGTGATAAAATGGTACTTTCGCTGCGACACTACCTTTCACACCAGTGGCGACATGCACACCTGATGTGATAAGCGACTCTCCCCTGAATCTATCATCAGTTGGAAAAAATCACAAGTACGATAGTCCTAAAAATGTAGAATACATAATAACTTTTCAGAAAAGGAAAAAAATCTGAAATATTTGTGTAATGTTAACTTCAGAAAAATAGGTAATATATAATAAACATTAAATATTATCTCCATGTTCTGGTTCATGAAATGTCCAGTGAAGCACAATTTAATAATATTTATCATATATACACAGTTTTTTTTATATTTTATTCAAATTGTGGTTTTTGTTTTTTGTTTTTGTTTTTTCTAAATCCAAATATGGAATAGGTTAATAGAATTGAGACATTTCTGCCCAATTTTAGAGTTTGTGAATGTCAGCAGTACTTGTGTATGTGTTTACTTTTTGTTCTGCTGAGAAAGACTTGACTAACAGACTACATCCTACTGATGCTCTGTCTATTATTATTATTATTATTATTATTATTATTATTATTATTATTATTATTATTATTATTATACATGGTGAACGGTAATTTTCCTATAAACTGCTATGTTCCCCCAGCCAATGTTTTAAAAAATAAAATAAATACTTAACTTTAAAATGTATTAATTAATTAATCTTTTGCTGTTCTATCTATTGATTCTGTCCCTTGTCTCAGTTCATTTTAAATAAAATTATGAATCTCTGAATTTAAAACAAATTGTGCACCCAAATTGCTGCAGTGCACTCCCCAGTCATACTGCATTCAATTCGTTCTGCCCTGTTATTATTTACAGGGTATTACATTTAATAATCAGGGTAAATGTGGCATGTTGGGTTTAATGGTCTGTTCATTTAGAGATATTAAAGAGTAAGTAGCGGGGTTACGAAAAATATACATACAATTATACATCCCCACGTGTTGCTAGCAGTGGTCAGCACAAATGAGGCTGGCTGGGCTTTCACAAGCTGGTTTTAACTGAGCCTAAAGGGACACTTGCCACGAGGGTAAATCAGCCTTGTTTAGAGAACGAAGAGACAGGCACTGCCAGCAGTTCAAAACTTATGGTGTTCTGTGAATTTCTAATGATCTGCCTCATGTTTGATTTTATTAGCTCATACAGTGCCGTGGATTGTATTATTATGGTAGTTTGTGCTACACAAAAATGGAGCATATCTCATTAAGAAACACACTTCAGGGAAACTGATTTTCACATGGTAAAATTGCTAGAGCAGAGGGAATTAATTACTTCATTGTGTATATCTACCATAAACTGAATTTAGAGGAAAAAAAGAACCCTTTGTATTATATGGTAAATAGCATTCCTATCATTTTTATTTTCATTGTTAACATCTTTTTACACTAAGTTTAAAGTATGTTTCAAAGCTCTTTTAAATATGGCTGCTGTAGTGCACTTGGGGGGGGGGGGGGGGGGGGTTAGATCTGTCCTCTAAAATCACTGCAGGAAGAGGATTAAAAAAAATGAAAACAAAATAAAAAAATAAAAAAAACATTACAAGTGCTCAGGCTTTTCTGTTCCATACCATGGGTCGTTATTGCTGTGTTATCTGTTTGACAATGTGGGCAATAATCCTTATACTACCAGTGCACTAGAGTGGACATTTTGAAAGTTAGTGACTGAATTCCATTGAGAGTTTTTTGTGTACACCCGTAGCCTGTAATGTAAAGGACAGGTCTATGCTGTAGATATGTATATACTGGTATGCAAGTTCTGCTATATCATATGATGTTTGCTCAGATCAGTAGCTTACGAGCACTGCAGCATCCTCACAACCCTGCCATGTGATGTGAGACAGCGTTACTACTGAAGGCTAACAGTCTCAAAGATAATGATTTTAATAGCTGAGTCCATTCACTGATCATATCCAAAATAGTTAATCCTAAAGAATACTTTTACAATAGTGCGCTTAGAGTGCATAGCAAAATGTCTTACGTAAATGATATATAGTGAGAAAATATGCAGTTTCATTCTGTAACATTGATACCACAAAGCTGACTTATTCATTAATAACAATCAATAAGAACTCACGACAGAGCTACATACTGTATGCTGGTACATATGGTGATGGTCTTATCTAATATATACTGTATATACTCGATACCTATGCAGTATATACCTATATGATACCTACATAAGTATGTTGAGTGATGATTTTGGATCTTGAAGAAAAACACAATCTTTTTATATTTTGGCAACTCAAGGAAAGGTTTAACCAACCTGGTGTTAGATCAGTTAGGAATGCAGGAAGCTCCCTGACTGAAACACAATCTAATCACTGGAGAAACTGACCTTGCAGTAATCCCTACTCTGTAAAGGATAATGCACTCAGGGGCTAAGAAAGGTTCTCGTTCCTTGATGGATCAGTGAGTGCAGATTCTGCTACAAAATGAATTGGTCTCAACAGGCTGTGTTTAAAAAAACTGAAACACTTTCATTTGGAGATTTGAGACTTTGTCCTCCTAAACGCAAGCTTTTAGCAGATTAAATATTTAAAGGATGTGCATTTATTGTCTTTGTGTTAGACTCCGAGTCTGAAAGCCTTTCACGAACACATCAACCTTTTTGAAGGGCACGTAACAAGTATTACAGTTTAAACTGAGACTTACATGCTTGAAAATGTCCGATGTTTAAAAGATTTACTCACAGCTCTACCTAAACAAGCAATACAACGACATTTGTTTCCACAATAGGGCAAAGAACAGAAATGTTTTATATTGGATACAATGGGATCACTTGTTTGTTTGATTGGATGTACAGTACATGTGTTACACGTCTAAGGTAAGTTTAAATTCATACATTTAAAAACAGAAGAGTTTGGATATAGCATTACTGTGCTGAAGAGTCAGAGCATCAGCAATTCTGATATGTCCTTAATATCTTACAGTACATTTCAAACTAGTTTCTCTTATTGTATACTCTCATGGAATTAAATAGTCTTTTTGGAATAGTACAGCTATAAATATTAATAGCGATTGTATTATCATATTATAGTGACTCAGTTTAAATCCCATTTAAATTGCTGCACTCTATGAATCAATACCCCAAATGAATACATAAGCTCACATATGATACACATGCTATATGCCTATTGTGAGATTTCATTACAGTGTTTGTAGCAGTGGTTAGCACAGATTATGCTGGCTGGGGTTTCACAAGCTGGTTTTAACTGAGCCTAAAGGGACACTTGCCACGAGGGTAAATCAGCCTTGTTTAGAGAAGGAAGAGACAGGCACTGCCAGCAGTATAATTATGCCGATTGCAACGTATCATGCAAAACCTACTGAGTCCCTGCACCACAGAGGGATGCAGGAATAGACATGCAGACACAATACAGACTCACTGATATCACTCAAACCTCATCAAAAATTTGGCCTCAGAGGAAAGGTATGAATGAAAAAAAATACAAATAAAAAAAGAATCATCACTGCTTCTAATTTCTGCATTTTTGAAAAGTTCAAAACTTATGGTGTTAACATAAGAACATAAGAAAGTTTACAAACGAGAGGAGGCCATTCAGCCCATCTTGCTTGTTTGGTTGTTAGTAGCTTATTGATCCCAGAATCTCATCAAGCAGCTTCTTGAAGGATCCCAGGATGTCAGCTTCAACAACATTACTGGGGAGCTGGTTCCATACCCTCACAATTCTCTGTGAATTTCTAATTATCTGCCTCATGTTTTAATTTATTAGCTCATGGATTGTATTATTCTGGTAGTCAGTTTTACACAAAAATGGAGCATATCTCATTAATTAAGAAACACACTTCTGCAGGGAAACTGATTTCCAAATTGAAAATTGCTAGAGAAGAGGGGGAATTAATTACTTTTCTGTATATATCTACCACAAACTGAATTTAGAAAAAAAAGAACCCTTTGTATTATATGGTAAATAGCATTCCTATCATTTTTATTTTCATTGTTAACATCTTTTTACACTAAGTTTAAAGTATGTTTCAAAGCTCTTTTAAATATGGCTGCTGTAGTGCACTTGGGGGGGGGGGGGGGGTCAGATCTGTCCTCTAAAATCACTGCAGGAAGAGGATTAAAAAAAATGAAAACAAAATAAAAAAATAAAAAAAACATTACAAGTGCTCAGGCTTTTCTGTTCCATACCATGGGTCGTTATTGCTGTGTTATCTGTTTGACAATGTGGGCAATAATCCTTATACTACCAGTGCACTAGAGTGGACATTTTGAAAGTTAGTGACTGAATTCCATTGAGAGTTTTTTGTGTACACCCGTAGTCTGTAATGTAAAGGACAGTTCTATGCTGTAGATATGTATATACTGGTATACAAGTTCTGCTATATCGTATGATGTATCATTTTTATTATATGGTGTTCACAACAGCAAAATACTATAGTGGTCCAAACTCATAGAGGAACTCACAGTGCATCAAAGAGGAGCATTACACAATTCATTACACTGTCAAAATGTTTGTCTACCAAACTTGTTTAGGTTCTGAATGAATTCGTTTTGCGTTGCTTTGTTCCTTCACCACACCTCAGGGGTCCTCATTGTCGGGTATGCCCTCTCTAAAGAAGCTCTCTGCTGGGACAGAAGAGGCAACCTGGGCCAAATATCAACCTCATATTTATGTGTTTGGGGTGGGGGTGCCCAAGCAATGCATTGAGGAGCATGCTGCTACGACTACAATGAAAACAAACTAACCGCATACCTTTCATTTCAGTTTCAGAAGGGCTTGTGAGTATTCTCAGCAGTCAAAGAACAGGACAAACATGGAAGAACACAATTCTGTGAGAAAGAGGATATTTACATAAGCAGGTTGAACAGGTGATTGGCTGGGGTTATTTCTATATGGTGTGCTTGTGATCAATGCAGTGTCTAGCTCTACAGAGCATTCTTTCAGAACTGTTTCTCAAACCTCTTTCACCCATGGATATCCATTGAAAATTGTTTTCCGAGTGCAGTTTAAGACAGGCAGAGGAAGTTTGCTGTAGTGCCACTTTTATTACAGATTAACTGTACTTCTTTCTCTGAACATGAATTGACCTGACTGGTTAACCACACACCTTTAGGACAGCTCTTACCCAGACTACATTTCAAGTGTAAAACTACATGTAATCAACCTTGTCAGTAACACCTTTACAGTGAATTATAACTTTTATCCTTCATGGTGTGAGCTCTGCTGTTGACCAGGACAGCCTCATATTACACCTTCTCTGAACTGTTCCCTCCTCTGGGGGATGGTTGCATATCCATGGGTGCCTTTTCTGGACAATCATTTTTCAGTATTTTTGGCTTTATTGAATGAATTGGTATACCTTGAGAAAAATTCATATAACTATCAAGTTAGTTGTACCATGCGTCATATGCCATTAATAATATTATATATTACGATGTTAAAAAAAAGAGACATCTGATCCTTATTTTAAACAAGTTTATTTTAAAATAAAAAATGTATGTAAAAACAACAGGCAGATCTTCTTAATGACCACTCCAATAATGAATACTTTTGTATAAGTCCATAGTCCATCTACAAGTCCTTTATAAAGATGGCCAGAACAAACACAAAATAATACATTGCTAAATAGTACAATTTATAACATGCACACATAGACATCAAAAAGCTGGTTTTCAGAGTTGTAGAAAAGTGATACTGGGGTTCAGACAAAAAACAAAAAACTGCCTATACTTGAATGAAAAGGCCCCTGTGCCGGGGTGCCCACGCCTTGTGTATATTTATTAATGTTTTCGTTTGTATTATTATTATATGTGTTTATATGCGGGTGGACAAAGGCCCTCCACTATTGTTTATTATTTGAGACTGGCAGGTCTTATAAGGTATAGTTGGGTGGATGGGGTTAAATCCCTATCCTTATAAAATCTTGTGGGAATGTGGCTGGAGCCTTAATTATTTGATAAATAGGTAATTAAGGCTCCAGCCACAGAATATAAAAGGACCCACTCCGGGCTCATTCGAGGGAGAGCTTGAGAGAGCTTAGAAGACAGAAGTAAATATAGAGAAAGAGCGAATGCTACCCGACTACAGAGTGAAAGGAACTCGTTTTTAGGAACGGTTATTATTGTTTATGTTTGTTTTGTTTCGGTCAATGTGCCCTTTCTTTTGTGTTTTGTAAAAGTGCTTTTGTTTTATTATTTAATAAACATATGGCTGTGGCCGTTTTAGCCCCATACCTCCATCTGTCTGTGTACTGCTTCCCTGGCCTGACATCACCACCCACGCCACATTTAAATGTTACAGTTGGAAGTGGTGTTCAATAACTTACATTGTTCAAAAGGCACAATTTGTGATGTTTAGGTCAAAATTGAATAAACTGGTAGTACCCTATGCAATATTTACTGAATGCCTGTGAAACAATAGTTCATTCTGTCAGAACACCTAAATATCTTATGATTTGTGAAGATATATGGTACATTTTTTCCTACATCCCAGCAAAATGAAGTGGGGCACTGAGTTAACTTAATTAGCAGGCAAGTGACATTTTTATGTTTAGTTTACTGTCTCACAATTGTGCTAGATAGATAACTATAGGCTATTAAAAATAACAAGAGTCTTCTTGACTTAACAAAAAGCATAATGTGATAAGCCATGATTGTTAGAACATGTGATGTACTGAATAGCCTTTTCAAATGTATTACCAAAATCATCTGCTTAATAATATACATTTTTAAAGGAAGTTCCACGGTAAGTAAATTTGCACAATAAAGTTTTCCTTGCTGTCCCCATTCCCCCAATGGTTTTGCTCAGCTTTAGCATGGTCAGAGTTTTATAAAAACAGTATACTTTTGATAATAAACATCAAACAGGGCATTGTAATTGTACACAATGTTTGAAGCAGTTTCAGTTGAAGGTTGTTTGTGTTTGTCTTTAGCCTATATTCCAAGTGTTGTTTTAAAAGTCAACACTGGTAAACAGAATATCACTGAATTACTTGGTGGACATGAGTGCTGTCTTTGAAAATAGGTGTTGTTGAGAGCTGAGATATGTTTATGTGTGAATAATACTGCATATATGAGAAGAGAAAAATGCTTTTACTGTTTTGATTGTTGTAATAATAATAATAATAATAATAATAATAATAATAATAATAAAAATTAAAAAAATTGACACAACCAAACATTTCTTAAGCACTACCTGGGTTTTAAGAAATAAAGCAGTGCTTGTTAGAAACAGTGTTGTTGATTTTTTGAAAGTTCCTAAATCTCAACTGTTACCCTCACTAAGAATGTACTCCAATGCTGTTTTTGATTTCAAAATGTGCAATGTTACAAATGAACCAAGAAATAACTAATGTGGGGCACTTGAATCAACACACTCATTGATTTATGTTATGTTTTTCAATATCACTAGTTCTGGAGTAAACACATGACCATTTTAGAATAAATGCTTTATTGTTCTGCTCGGGGGATACACATACATACATGTACATATGTCACATAGCGTTTTGTATTTACTGTATCTAGAGAACTGGAATGTTGAGTCTGTTTGACTGTCTATCTGTACTGTATGTGATGGCAATCACCTGTAAAACCCAGGAACTCAGCGAGCTACTGGTAAGACAAAGGCCAGCCCTGCAGGCGTCCACTTGAGCTTACCAGGCTTCTGGCCAGTATGGTCCACAGGGTTGCCAACTATTTTTACAAAAACCCGCCCACTTCTTCCTGAAAACCCGCCCAATCAGAAGCGTAAATTGTGACATCACAATCACCGCTGATGTTGTTCCCCATTGTAACAAATAGCACACAATTTGCAATTGTGCTTAATTACCAGGGATCTTAGGAATCCGTTTGCTGTGGAATTACGCAGAAAAACACGGATTGTCTATGCTGTCGGAGAATTTTTTGTTTTACACTTGAAAAAAACATGCAAGGCTTTTTTGGTTGTTTGATAACCAAATCAATACACCTATCATATGTAATCAATATACCTATCATATATAATTAGGGCCTCTGATTTTCAGTTTTAACCAATAAAACCCAATAAAACACTCCCGATACAAAATAAATGAAATCGGTGGACAGCCAATATACACCGGAAAACACCGGAAATGGAAATGGTTAATCAATTCATGTTGACATTACCTTTTTCCCAATAAAACCTACTACAAAAATAATAATAAATACATTTCACAGTGCTGCTGGGCAATGTCCCGCCTTCCTGAGTTGTATCTATCATTGATTAGTTCAGAATATTTTAAACCCGCCCCAACTACTGAGTGACAGCACATTCCTACATTTCTATTGGAGACTCTGCTTGAATGAAGTTGTGCCTCCGTTTTATGTAGGCTAAACAGAAGATTGGAGATGTAGAAATCACTTTTTATAGGGTTTTTAAATTCAGTTCAAGTTTGAAATCGAGTGTTAAGTTTAATAATTTCTAACATTTCAACACAAGAAATAAACAAGTTATACAGTTAATTCAGAACTCCAACAATATATGTGCCGCTAGAGATCTGGGTTTGAATGCGAGCACTGTTCAACCCAATTGCTGATTGAGATCAAAAGTCTGTGATTTGTCAGAGCAATTCATGAAGACTTTGATCCCCATTATAGAGTGTTTTTGCTGTTCCTACAATGAACAAAGGGGTTACAAAAATGACTATCCACCAACAAAAATTTAAAGATTCTTCATGCTGTATATACAGCTATGGCCAAAGGTTTTGCATCATCCTATATAATGAACTCATTTTGCTTCACAAAGTTGAATGAAACCTACTGAATAATATTACGTTAACATTTAATTACATAATGCTTTGTAGTGTTCTATATACTTGACGTAAAACTGATGACAAATGTGACATTTCAAAATAAAATACTGCACAACTATTATGGCTTCCGGTAGTTTCTTTGATTACATTAGGTTAAATTAAAATATCTAAATTATGTTCATATAGTTGTTTTTTTTTCAGTTATGTCTCAATCCTAAAAATTAGAGGTAGTGCAAAACTTTAGGCCATACTGTACAACTGCATTGTGAGATGTTTTTTTTTGCTACAACAGAAAAAAGGAAATCAATAGACGATAGATTTTACACAAAGATGTAAGTTACTTTGTCAACTCCACATACAGCACATTTCCAAGCATCTCTGCCCTCGTGTTATACAAGCTCGTATTCAGCATGCTGTACTGGAGGTAATAATCAGCTTTCACTTTTTCTTTTTGTTAAATAAACTTTCCTTGAATGACAGTTGTGTATTTTTAGGTTGTCAAAGTTTAAAAGATGCAAGTTTCTTTCCTGGTTAACTCTGTTCTTTCCATAGTAACATTATTTTGATGTTCATTGGCGTATTCTTTCCTCAATGCCCATAAAGATTGTTGTTAATTTAGGTTGAACGTTTATCATTCAGTCCTATGTATCCCTTTAAAATGATGCCACGAACAGCTAGAGAATGCATGTTCATTCTCCATTAAAGCTCCTTTCAGGTTGTTTGTGTGCGTGTGTGTCCATGATTCAGAAAATGTGTTATTTTTTTATGCTGGAGAGAGAAGGAAGCAGCAGAGTAATACATCACACAAACAATTAAAGCATTGCTCATTGCTTCAAGCTATTGAAATGACAAAGAGCTCTCAAAAAATGTAACTGTCCTTGAATTACTTTTATTGTTAAACATTAGACCCTGTGATAAATTCTACACCAAGACAATCACTTACAATGGTATCTGTAAAATGTTGTCAGTTGCCTATTTATCTTTATTATTGTCTGTTAACAGGGGCTGGCATAGGATTGATTACCTGAATACAGCGATGGTGCACAGATAGCATTAACAACACATGCATGTCTCATTGTTTCAGAGGAAGACAGATGCCACAGACACACAATCTAAAGATAAGAATGGATAACATGTAACATTAATTTACTTTACCAAACTTTACACATATCAAGCATTAACCTGTACGACTATCTCTCTTAATCTTCATTTATTTTACTGTTTACATTAAGTCTTTATAAGATAGATATTGTGCACCTAGACAAATAGAAAAACCCAGTAATATAATCTAGTAGAAATGTACTATTATTTATCAATTTGGTATTAGTTTAAAAAAACAAAACAAAAAAAGTCACCAAGTCGACTGGGTCCAGATTCGTTTGGGCATTATAACATAACATTCAGTGTACGATTGCTAATTGTGAATTAAATCTCTCCTTATAACATAACATTCAGTGTGCGATTGCTAATTGTGAACTGAATCTCTCTCATTATAGCATTACATTCAGTGTACGATTGCTAATTGTAAACTGCATCTCTCTCATTATAACATTACATTCAGTGCACGATTGCTAATTGTGAACTGCATCTCTCTCATTATAACATTACATTCAGTGCACGATTGCTAATTGTGAACTGCATCTCTCTCATTATAACATTACATTCAGTGCACGATTGCTAATTGTGAACTGCATCTCTCTCATTATAACATTACATTCAGTGCACGATTGCTAATTGTGAACTGCATCTCTCTCATTATAACATTACATTCAGTGCACGATTGCTAATTATGAACTGCATCTCTCTCAGCTTTTCTCTGGGTTTCACTGGTTGGTTTTAACAAGGACATTGTGGCATGCACTATTTTATTATGAATCCTTATGCTGCCACAGACATACCATAAACCAGAATACAGAAATTACAAAAGAATAGTGAATCCCATGATTAGTGAAGTGTTTACAGAAGAACAAATAGAAGAACTGTATTATTGGCGAGGGCTTACAGAGAAAACAGACATCACAAGTACCACTTGCACACAAAATCAAGAGTCCTGGATTAAAACAGAAAACCAGACAACAAGAAAACATATAGACAGTATGATATAACACTTAAAGACATTGAGAAAGTCAATTAGTTCAAATGATTGTTAAGGGATTTATTAAGCTTATTTTACTGTTTCTAAATATAGCCCTTCTAAGTGTTTTACAGTTATGGATGGTAGAACAATTTACAGATACAGACTGTGGTCTTTAAATACCTTGAATAACTATATATTTCCCCCTTTCATTCTTGGGATAATGACATGAAGACATGCTATCTCAAAGTCCTGGGCCATTAGACCTAAGATATATGTATACTGCCATAGATTGTAAAACAAGGTAGGGCTTTTAGAAACGTAAAACATGACAGGGCTGTCAACACAGTAAAAATTAAGAATTGGTTTGGCAGAACATGACATCTAGAAAGGTCTGTAACTTGCATAATCCTTTTGAGTATTGCAAAGGAGACAAGGATTAATTAAGGTGGAAAATCCTTTAAGAGTCAGGTAAAAACAGTTAGAAAAGTTAAAGCAGGGCAGAATATGCTGTTATGTCACCAACTTCCAAATGCCAAACAGTTCCCTGTAACTGTACTGTTCTTGCTTTAGAATGACTCTAAACTCAGAAGGTTGTTACAGTTTATAAAGCAGCACTTAAACACGGTTTTATAGCAAAGTTGTTAAAGCAAAATACTGTAGCGTTCTTGGTTCCCGCAGGCAGGCACATCACACAGGGCGAGGCAATCCACACACAGGCAGAGGGTGGGCGTGAACCCGGGACCTCTCACACTAAAGCATAGCGCCGATACCGCTGTACAAAAGAGCTGGCTTTTGCAAGGAGCGTATATCGGGCTTATGTCTTTGTGTGTAATTATGTCACCTACCAGCCCTACTGCTGCCTTCCCCCGTGCACGCTACACTCTCCCCTGCCAGCCTCAAGTCCGCCTCGGATTTGTAAACAGGCTACAGTCCGACGAGTGCGTGCCAGGGTACCTGCATCCCACTCTGACACCGATGTAGTGATCTTGGTTCCTGCAGGTTCGCGCCCGCCCTCCGCCTGTGTGTGGATCGTCTCGCCCTGTGTGATGCACCTGCCTGATGTCAGACATAAGCCCGATATACGCTCCTTGCAAGGGAGCCGTCTTTTTTGTACAGCGGTATTGGCGCTATGCTTTAGTGTGAGAGGTCCCGAACCAAGATCACTACAATACATTGCATCTGCCTAAACCTCAGCTCCAGTACAGTTTCAGTTGTGCTTGTTTATCAGGGTATAGCAGTTGCATGAGGTACACTGGGTCCTAAATTGTGACCCTTGAAGCAAATAATTCAAATTGTGAGTTGTGTATACATCCTTAGTATTTGTTATATATGAGTTATACTGGTGTACTGGTATACTGGTGTATTATAATATTTATAATGAATGTTTATTGTATTTCATGAATTTAATTTATCAAAAATCTATTAACAATACATATTCACATTTTGGTCATCTAAATGTTCATAAATCCAACTGAACTGTTACATGGAAGTACATCAAGGTATTTCTGCTTGCTGAAACCTGTTGTACCAAACACTATTGTACCACATGTACTATGAATATGTATTGCACCCGATTTACCTGGGCCGGTTCCTATTGAACCATTAGAGGCGACCTTGCACAGAAGAGTCTCCAGTGATACCTGCACGGTTGTTGTTAGGGATTGCATACTGCACTTAGTTATAGCAGCTCAATCTCAGCTGTAGAATGACACTGCTTACCAATGACATGTCCTTGTATTATTAAAGGAGTCTAGGATGGGATCATCTATAACCCTGAGAGAGCAGAGACCTGGCTATCACCACACCATACTTTACAGCAGTATTCTTATATGTTAAAGCCTTAGTGAAATTGTCAAGCAAATTAAATTACCTAACCACTGTACAAAAAGGCAGGGCTGATCAGTCTCAGATCTAAAGTATTGCCTTAAAGTGGCATTCTACAATGTAAGCTGTTTGATGCTTGTATCATTGGCTCCAATTCATAGCCCCATTTTGGCATTACACATACCCTCATAAGCAGCAGGCACAGGAAAACATTCTCACCCAAAAGAATCTCTGCACTACATTTTTATTAGATAGGACCTTGCATCTTAACAAGCTACAATGAATTTATAGTATGCAAACCCCACCAGCAATAACAGTATACTGCCATAACCAATAATGATTTCAAGTGTAGAAGTGGAAGACTTTTACAAATATAGCGTAATATTCTGTAGCATAGAACATCATACATAATTGCAATGGAAGCTATAAACTCCTAGTTTGTATGACATTTGTATTAGAATATATAGCACACTTCACACTGGCTTAATTTCTGCTGTTGTTTATCCAGCAGTCTGCAGAATTAAATCTAACATTGTATATTACATCAGTGTAAAGTTTTCAGCTAAACATTGATGTTCAGTCTTGCTAAAGGGAATTGCCCACTTTACTAGATATATCCCTGATGTCTTCATGAAAATTGTAATTTTTATTCAAATTAGAGCAAACGTATAGCATTTCATGATATAATGCATTTCACGAGGACATTTCTATATAATTTGCTCAGTATATTTCCAATGTTATGTTTTATTTAGTAAAGTAATTTGTGTCTGGTTTATTTTTACTGGGCTCAGTATGTGATCTTTGGAAGAAATATGACATGTGATAGATTGAAGTAATACATTACAAATAAGGTACAGCTCAGCTTCACACGTTGCAATTCTGCAATTAAAAATACATTGCAATCCATATATTATACAGTACCTCTCTTATAATTGATATAGTATAAACTAAAAACCTCGACTATCATTCGCTAAAATCTCATAAAAATACATCATGACAGGAGTATACCAGAGATGTCAATGGCAGGTTTTCCATGCAGTTTGCACATTCCTCACACTATAGGAAGTGCAGAGCCAAAATGGTACGACTTAAAAGGGTTCTAAATCGCCTACTCACGCTAAACAGCATGGAAACAACTTCATCAGTGAAGATCCCGTTGTGACGTGACCCGCACACATTTCTTCTATAACTAAAGGTCGGACCAAGCAAGTCTTTATTAATAACTAAGATCTGCTGAAAGTAACCCTGGCAATGGTTAAATTAGTCAATCCCTAGGGAATTAGACACATTTTAATGTATCTAATTATAGTAACTTTAGTAAATACAAACCTTGCAAAAATGAACCCATCTTTATGATTACTAAAGGTTTCAAGTGTAGTGGGAATAAAAAATAAACTATGATAAATTGTTCTTAAGATCATGAAGTAGATACACAAGTTCATGCATATAGGACTTCGTTATCTATATACAGAATGTGTCTGATATTGGGTAAATGAAAGCAACACCAATTATTTTCTCAGAATCAGGACAAAACAAATGTGAGAAAAAAACAATTACAAGCTGTAGCCACAATGGGAAATATTACATTAAATTCCCCTGTAAAAATCAGAAAAACAGGGTTGGGAATTACAAGCTAATGTGTCACTTCCTAACATAAGTGCCTGTTCAGAGTCAACTCTTTCTCCATTGTAGTCGGAGGTGTGCAACACTAGTATTGGAAGGATTGCCTGTCAGGGTGAGGTACCCCACAGTGGGACTTTAGTTTCATGTCAACTTTAATAATGGTAGCTTTGAAGGCCGATAGGACCCTGACAGACAATGCTTTATTTGCATAGGGAGGACTTATTGCATCAGTGTTCTATGATAACATGTGTGGCACATAGAAGACTCGCAGCTGGTTTCACAGACCGAAATTAGAAATAATCATGGACTACCTCATGTAGGTTATTATTATTATTATTATTATTATTATTATTATTATTATTATTATTATTATTTATTTCTTAGCAGACGCCCTTATCCAGGGCGACTTACAATTGTTACAAGATATCACATTATTCTTTACATACAATTACCCATTTATACAGTTGGGTTTTTACTGGAGCAATCTAGGTAAAGTACCTTGCTCAAGGGTACAGCAGCAGTGTCCCCTACCAGGGATTGAACCCACGACCCTCCGGTCAAGAGTCCAGAGCCCTAACCACTACTCCACACTGCTGCCCTGTACAGTATTATGTACAGTAAAGTAAGGCAGCCCAATACCAGTGCTCATTGGGAGGCAAAGAATCTTGTTGAGAGGCCCAAGATACACAAACAAATAGAAAATACAATTTCAGTTTTCAAAAATGTGCAAGCAAACTGTTTACAGAGAAAAGAAAAGAAACACAAATATCTCTGTGAATTTAAATACAATGAAAACCACTGTAATATACATGCAGTCGGGTATGATGCATAGATTGTATATGTATAGCCTCCATATGAAGTCTACCATTTCTTTAAAAAACATTGACTGGATTGAAGTGACATTACAGTAACTCCTATAGTGTATTAGGCTGCAAATACAGAGCTGGCCTCACTTTTCCTGATCTCTTTCTGCCCTCCTCCAGTTTTACAGATTGATACTGACAAGGACAACAGCATTTATCACTAGCTCAATCACTTGTCTGTATAAAAATTACAGATATCAGGATGAAAACAAATAATTACATTGTATTCCAATTGTATTCAGGTCATTGTTCAGGTCATGAAATAATTAATACTTTTTTTTTTGTTTGTCTGATTGACCTTGTCTGACTTTGTCCTTATCCTTATGCTCAGAACACTTAACCATCGGCACTTTCAATTACAGCAGCTAGACAAAAAAACTGAAAGACTTTTCAGAGAGTTTGAGGGAGTCTAATGGGGGCACAAGAACCATGGGTACAAATGTCATTCAGTCTTAAATCTGAAATAGACTGACATAGACCTAGTTTCATTTTTTTAAAAAAACAACGTTATTTTATTTATTTTTTACCAAAAATAAACTGGGAATAAAACAAAAAAGCAGGAGAACTCAAATGAAAGTCCGGGCATCCAACACCAAGAAAACACACAATTCCTGAAAAGTCCCGCATTCACTTGAGAAGAAGCAATATTGAGCAGGTATATCACAGTTATAAGTATAACACAAAACAAAGCAAATAAAGTTGCAGACAAGGCCAATTATAGTAATATATAGGTGGATACAAAGAACAGGAAATCTAGATTCCCTATCTTCCAATACACAGAATGTGGTATATTTAGAGATGAGTATAACTAGTTCATTGAATTTCCTTAAATAGCTTGCTGTATACTGTAACTTTGTTTTTGGTTTTATAAATATCTAAATAAGGCCTGTGAAATATGTCAATAGTTATAGTAGAAATATTACATAAAGGTATTAAAATCCAAGACGGTGTGGAAGAAAGGGCAAAAAACCTGCTACCATATCAGAAGGCTGATGACTTGGTGTCAGTAGACTAGATAGATAGGGGGTTGTTAACCTTGTGACACGTTTAAATACAAATCAAGTTCCCTTTACTGAGTTAATGAAGGCCACTTCAAGGTAGACAGCACTGTGCAATGGTGTGTATTAAAGCTATAATTCATTACAAAGCTAGCGATCTAATTATATACAGCATTGAGCTCAGATTTTTTTGTTTGTTCATTACTGTATTTACAAAAAAATTATTTAACCTTTTACAGTTATATGGAAAACAACAATTGAAATAAGCATCCTTTTGAGATGTTTGCGTGATATTTAGTATACGTATTAGTCACTAAAGTACAAATTAGTGCAACAGTTTGCCAAAAACTAGGAAGCCTTAGAAACAACATTTAGTTCAACATAGCCAAAAGCCAGCTCAGTGAGAACTGCATCCAGCCATTGATCTTCACAAAGTAAATGTATTGTGCAAGTTATTTACACGGCTGTGTTGATTGTATGCATTATGCAAATAAAAAATAAACATTTGTGTAAGAGCACAGGGTGCATTATGTGATAATACCTGTACATTAAAAAATAGCTTACAGTAGCAGAATGTGCTTGCAATCTGTATAGTCTTGTCATCTTTTTGTGAATGTGATGAAATTATGGAGATATTTAATTAACTATAACTCTTTCTCCCTACCATTAAATAACAATTTCCCCTTCGATAAATCATATTGGCTAAACTTATTAGGACGGAGTCCACCTTTCCCACAATGTTGTGAGACTTTCTCCTCCACTTCCGCACTCCCTCCTTTGCAGCTGTATCTCATTTTCAGGGCGTCAATGGTCCTCCATCGCCCAGCCTTGGTTGGCCTTTGACTGTTGGAGGTCACACCTCAATTGAGATAGGCTCCCGCTTGACCAACCTGTCTAATCATTCTGTGCTACATTCATCTGTTAAATCTATCAAAGATGTGCCTTGAATGGTGAGCAGGATAAATGATGGAATCTATAGATTTATGTTTTTCATCTATACATAGAAAAAATATTTATTGTACAATGATATGCTAAGAACTATCTGCATAACATTAACAGGGCTTAGAAACTAAGGAATGCTATAAAGCATCCTTTAAGAGAGAAATCACCAGGCCTTATAGTTTACAGACAGATGAAAATCAGTCCCAAAATCATCATAATCAAACAGTCAGTAATAGGGGCAGCAGTGTGGAGTAGTGGTTAGGGCTCTGGACTCTTGACCGGAGGGTCGTGGGTTCAAATCCCGGTGGGGACACTGCTGCTGTACCCTTGAGCAAGGTACTTTACCTAGATTGCTCCAGTAAAAACCCAACTGTATAAATGGGTAATTGTATGTAAAAAAATAATGTGATATCTTGTAACAATTGTAAGTCGCCCTGGATAAGGGCGTCAGCTAAGAAATAAATAATAATAATAATAATAAATGTCGACCTATGAATATTATGTAAGCAAAGCTAAAACAACAACAACTCTCTCAAATGTGTCCACATTAGAAAAGCAGATTGCCACACAGGACATTATTTTAAAAAAAATCATCAAATGTCTAATTCAGGGTTAACATTTCATTGTATTAAGAATAATGTTATTGCTGGGTCCAGGAGATTAACTGAAATTTCACCCATACCTCTGAAAGGGACACAAGCTACAAAGCTATTAAATGATATCCATACTGCAGGAACAGCTGTCTAAGATGTGATTAAAACTGAGATAATTTATTCTAGACAATTTCATAAGCTTTGGTCTGGAAAAAAATAGTGATATATGTTGGTTGTTTAATGGTGATCATTTTGGATGAGATATCACCTCTGTTGTGTAATCACCTATTTGTACTTTGTCTCATTTTATTTAAATTTGATTAAATCAGTTGAATATCTCATCTTTTCTTTACAGTGAGCTTTTGAAGTAGAAATACTGGGTAGAATCAAATTGTGTTCAAGGAGCACTCTGTGTATTTATCTAAATTAATTGCTATGGAAATTAATAAATAAGCAAATCCACCTTTACCATTGCTTTTTCTGTATATTAGATGTCTATGTTATACAACCACCAGTGCAACTGGAAATGATCTTGGTAAAGTCTGTTGATAGAATCTCAAGTGAGAAAGACCAGTATTCTTGTTACAGCTAAAACAGGTACATTTCAAATAGAAATGTGAAATGCTGAATATACTTAACTCAATTGGGTTGTTGTGTATTAATATGAATAATCTAAATGACCCAACCAACTCACAATGAAACAAAGGCAATGCTGTAAAGCATCTTAGAAGTATGCTATATAAACTATTTGGAATCAGAGTGCAAAAATGTATTTTAGAATTGTGTTCACATATAAAGCATCCACTATGCACTGCACATATTCTTCAATGGCCAGCAAATGAATGTTCATAGCCGTGAGAATAGAACATGCATCCTAACAGTAATAAATAGTGCATGGCATTTTAAAGATTCTCCATATAAAATAACACTTCTTGAATGTATGGGCATTTGTCAAGCATGCAAGTAGCTCAGTTAACATGGTTATTTCTAAGCACAGTTATTCAGTTGTTATTTAGAAAATGTATCGGTGAACAGTTACACATGCACACCCATGACTGTGAGCAGTTTTTTTTTTTTTTTTTTTACTTTATTGGCATGGGCTACATTAGAAATGTAATTGATGAAACTTGAGAGAAAATAAGAAAGGAAGCTGGAGCACTGCACATTCAGGAAATGCCCAGTTTGCTGCAGGAAACATCACTAGCTGTTGCATTGGCATATGTAATTTTGCTTTGTGACAGTGCACTGGAAAAAAAAGTAATGTATTACTCGTTTCTTCAGAAAAAAACGAATATAATGGCCTTACTTATTACTTTAAAAAAAGTAGTTATATTATTTTTTGCGAAATGTAACTGTAATTAGAAAACGATTCGGTACCGTCAGCCAATCAGCTTCCAGCTCTAGCGGGCTCTAATAGACGGTAGATGTCCGCTGAAACGTCTCAGCACCAACTGTGAATCAAATTTAAAATCAATCCACGTGTATACCGGCTTTTTAAAATTACATTCCTGCTTTTAGTTAAACTGACAACATTATATCTGACGTTAGTCTGGAGACAAGAGAAATCATGTCTGTAACAAGACACCGTAAGGTAAGATCAATTCGCAACTATTGGACAGCAAATATTCAGCAAAAACACAATTGGTCTACTATACTATCCTCGGCTGGATCCTCCAAACAAGGCTCAAAACCAACCAATCAAGCAGTAAATCGTGTTCTTGTCACTACCGCACCAGCCAATCCACTCCCTGTCAGCTCAAATGATGCTCCAATAACAAGCAGTTCAGACTCCAGCGTAAACGCACTGTTCAGTAATTGCTCCATTCGTTTCTCAGGCAATGTCCTGATTATAAATAGGGAGTTAAAACCCTAACAAGTTAATACAAAATAAAAATCAATTTACTAAATTAAAACAAATTGTTTTTCTCTTTATATACAATATGTCATCCTTGTTTTTTATTTAAAAAATGTTCCGGACTATTTTCTTAGATTAGAACGTCTTTACTCAATGGAAAGGTACCTGACTAATCAGTACAGGTTCAAGGTAAATTTAGGTTTTAAGGTGGTTTTTGAAGAAAACAATGGTAAAAATAATTTTTTAATAGCGCCTCTTAATTATGGATCTACCGTGTGATAGTTGACTTTCATTAGCACCCTTGCTTTCAGCTCGGGACATATAACTGCCATCAC
The DNA here is from genome assembly GCF_902713425.1 of Acipenser ruthenus. Classification (NCBI taxonomy): domain Eukaryota; kingdom Metazoa; phylum Chordata; class Actinopteri; order Acipenseriformes; family Acipenseridae; genus Acipenser; species Acipenser ruthenus. The sequence goes on from NC_081196.1 coordinate 58,564,524, forward strand.
AGTCAACTATCACAACTGTACTTGTTTGTTTAAACACACGTATTTGGGCTTTTGAGAGACACTATATGTATGGTAATGGAGGAGATCGACACATCTAAAGTACGATTTTTTTTTTCATCTCAAATTAGAAATCGCACATTGTCACAGTGCGCACCTTGTGGAGTCCAATATCATGAGTCTTTTACCTTCAAATATTGCTTGAAAGGTGCAGTTTACAAAACATGGAGTTTGTCGTGCATGTTCATAAACCTGTTCGCCCATTTGAACCTGTGCATGTCCTGAAGCGAGTTTACAAGGACAGAGGATATGTGAATAAAAAAAAAAGTTAAATAGTTAAAGAGAAAGATAGGTGGACAACCAGCTGGGGCAGAAGAGGCAGCTCTGCAAAACTAATTAATGTTGAACAACTTCCAGCAGTTTTGAGCTCTTATGGGAAATATGATCAAAATATCATTAGGGGATCTTGAATTATGCCAACTTTCATTGTTGCACTTGACAAGGTCTTTGTGCTTCAGCTTATACCCAAGAAAGCCCAAAGAGAAATCATCAGCCCCTGGCCGCACAGCTGAATTTCATCTCAGTATTTCAAAGTTCTCTCTGGGAATCATGTTAACAAGAAAACACAGACTCACTCAGGGAACATGTAAAACATAATCAAATGCTCTGTACTAATAATTAAATACCAGATGCCTGTTGGGATTACACAGTGAACTTTTGCACCTCACGAAAATAATAAATATATCCAATATTGTACGAAGTTACTATAAACCATATTGTTCATTTGTTTGCAAAAGTCTTAGGACTGAACTGCAGATTAAGACATTGTATAAAGCAAGGGCAGGGCCGTTCTGTTTTGTTCTTTGGGGTGTGAGATGTGGTCAGGGTTCAAGGTAAATTTAATTATGTTTGAGCCCATCTGCAAGAGTGCAGTGGTTCAGAACAAATAAAGAAAAATGTGACATTATCTTGCAATTATTTTTGCACTGACAAGAATGCAACATCCAGGTTGAAATACAATCCTTACAGAGGTACACAGTTTGACTGTTAATATTGCCTTTAGGTGATAAATAATGTCCTGCAGTCATGGAATTCGTGTGACCTAACAACTTGAAATAGTTCACAAACATTTTCACAAGCTTCCTGATTTATTATATATTAGCTCAAAGAACCAGCTGCCCAACGTTTCAATATGTTGTACATATCTTTCTCAAGGGAACCTGTGTTTGAATCAAAACATTGGAGGTATTTATAGGTGTTTGACGGCATGACAACTACTTGTTATTGTTTATATTCAAATCCATAATGGTGTTCTATATATTGTGACATCATTTTTGAATCTGTATTAATTATAATTAACATTACTTTATATAAACTTATATTTATATTGTCATGCAATGCTAGCTCTGAGGATCAGTCTTGATTTGGCCTCCCCAGCGCATCAGCATGCACAACTTTTGAATGAATTGTGTTTATTTATTTATTTAAATGTTATATATTTATTGAAGTTAATTAGTTCATTCTTTTCTGTTCAGTCTCGCTAGCATAATCGTGTTCAGTCTATTTATCCATTTACTTTCTTTTATTCTTCTATATGTCGCATTGTTCTAATATATATATATATATATATATATATATATATATATATATATATATTAAAACTTCAATCAATACTTACTGATGAGATAACTCTCAAAACAAAATCTAATTAACAGTTGATATATAATGATCTTTGTAACAGTAGGATATTTGTGTTCACTATGACTAGTTAATCAGTAGATCTACTCTATAGCTTTGCAAACACCCATTTCTGCTAATTCACTAGCCGCACATTCCCTGAGGTTAATTATTTTTGCACATTAAGAATATAATGTAGTGTCTTAAATACGAATTCATTTTTTCACAATCATATGAAATTATCTTGAATTAACGGACTATTGATATTAACTGTTTATGCATTTACATTATGACTATGTGTGCAGTTTCTGATTTTGATAACATGTTTGCATGAATAGTGATCTGGCTTGTTAACATTTGTGTGCAGATGTGCTGTCACAACTTCTACTGTAAAAGTTGTATGTCTGTGTTGGCTCCACTAGACTGCATCTACTCAGTGGCTGCAGATATGTTGTAGATGCTTGCATGGGGATATTGTGCACATTTAATGACTGCAGTTTGTAATTTTATTAAGTTACACATATCAGTCGTTTTATATGTACAACCCAATGCATCTCATGCTGGGTTTACCAAGCAGGCAAATTTTATTACTTAATATATATATATATATATATATATATATATATATATATATATATATATATATATATATTGAGAGAGCAAGACAAGTATAGCATGACATATTCATTCTGTACTGCCTTCTCTCATACAATACTGCACAGGATACAGACGGAATGGGGATGTGGATTACCAGGACAACAGGACCCTATTTAACAATAGGTGTAAAGGCAAAGTTTAAGATTAGCAAGACAAACCTTAGTTGCCTCTAGAATCAGATAAATTATTGTTCTGATCAATTCCTTGTGAGTTTTATATTGTAAATTCCTTCTGAACCTATCATTCTAAAGTTATTTAAAATGGAAATAAATACGTTAATACAGAATCATAGATGAATACAATTAAATAATCTCAACATTCCATATGTTTATTTCTCATTTTCTATTTTATGGACTTCTCAATACCAATAACATGACCGTTAGAGATTGATTAGACTTTATGTAGTTAAAATTCTGGTTACCTGTATACCTTTGTTTGTCTCAGGTTACAGTATGTAATGAATTGGCATCTCAGCCTACTGAATTGAATGGAAAGGCAAGGACTGGACACGAACCGCAAACCATACATTTCAAAGATGAATGTCCTACCATTCAACTGAGGAGCAAGCTCTGTAGTCGAGAGGCAAGTACGTATCTTATGCTGATGTCAGTATTATTAACTGAGCCGCTAGGAGGAGATCCGTTACAAGTACCACATACAGTAGATTATTTTGGTTGGAGGGATTGATAAAACCATTGAGTTGTGTAACATGTATTCCAATGTTATAACATCCAATCAAATTAATAAATAAGATGTCATGTTTCAATTAGATCTTAATTAAAGATATAACCTATTATTGCTAATATAACCAAGTACCAGTACTTAATTTAAAAAAAAGCATAAAAAGATTAAACAAAAAGATTATGTGCTTGGGTTAAATAAAATACAAAGCTGAATGGCATGTGGATTCTTTATATAATCATGAAAGATTTCATCATTAATTCTATAATGGCATTACCATGCATTACAATAGGACTTGCACAAAAGATAAATCATTGTTCACATTGCAATTATGACACTAAAAGCTTGTAGGGCTTTATAGATTGTTTTCAAAGAAAAATGATCCCCATTGCTGTTACTTCATGAAAAGGACTTTATCTTTGAAAATCCTTTTTTCAGTGTCTCTTGTACTCCTTCATTCCAGCACTCTCTCTTTTTTGAATTATGGGTTCATACTTTTTTGTCCCAGTAGTGCGCATATAAAAGAGAAAACATTATGGGGTAGATGTACTATGATGGGCCAGTCACAGTGCAAACATACCGCAGTTTGCATTTTCTTTACAACAATTCACAAAGAAAAAATATGTTAATGAAGAGAGCCACAATATACGAATTTAGTATTATTTGCGTCATCTTAGCAAGATCTCTAGCGAGAGTTGTGCGACATTTTTTCAAATAAAATTGCGGCAGTTGAGTTGTGGTTTGCTGCAACAAAGGGTGCCTGAAGGATAACGTCTATACATGAAAGGGTGCAAGAAAGGGTATAAAAATGAAAGGCAGTTTAATCCGATCAGATTCTATAGTGGGGCCCCAACCTTCAGCCCCAAAAAGCTTTTCATAATCATACAGTAGCCCCTCGCTAAACCGGACATATTTGTCCAACATAAGGAGGTGTCAGGTTTAAAAACAACACAATAAAATCGCACACACATACATTTACAGTTCTCAATGTATTGTAAATATAAATCATTGCGCTGAAATAACACTCATGTGTTTTGGGTAGGGTACACATTACATTATGTAAAAATATAAATCTGTACAGTTGGCCTATACAGTATACAGTACAGTAGTAAAATCAAATTAATACCTAGTGCACTTTTTTTGTACTTTAGCCTACTGGTAACACAAAATAAATCATGCTGCTGCATTGTATGCATTGGTGTACAATGCGAATAAAAGATTATTTTAAATTGAAACTAAATGATTTTAGGGTTTTTTTTTAATTTAATTTTAATTATTATTATTTTTAACTTGGTCTACTTAGTAGCCTAGATAATTAACAAACAATAGATCCTGGTCCTATACAGATGCTCAGGGTTAGTGGCACATGTGTGCAGTCTATTACTCCCAACATGCTGGGAAAACCAGAAATGTCATAGAAATTTATTTTTAAGGCTTGTAAATATACCCTGACTTTAGTAAAAATTAGGTACTTGGATGTTCGTCTCAAAAATACACTGAGCACAACTGGCAACACACAAGAAAAAGTGGACTGGGAAATGCCAGTAACAATTGTGACTGTTTAAAACATGCTTTCAAAAGTTCTTAACAAATTGATGCAATTGTAAGTATCGCAATTGCCCGCAGCTTTGGTACATCTCATTATAATATTTTTGATCCCTCATCTCCACCCTGTTTTTGGGAATTTCTGCAGGAATGCCCAGAATTACACATTCATTTAAGGCTGAAGCACAAATAAGAACTGCAGCTGCAAAGCATTCCTTAAAATGATGCTAACAGCGTTGTGTTTGTTTAGTACATTTCACGCTACACTTCCGACTGGTTTTATTGTGTGTTCAGTAGCTATTGCAATAGCGTTTGCTTTTTGATAAGATCTGCTAGTCAGAGGTTATTTTAAAATGCAAAGCCAAACCTGTATCCCGGCTTGAAAATTGTTCATGTGAACATGATAATGAGGCCACTCTCAGAATGTTTGACTGACACCTGGCAGTAGCGCAGGAATGAAAACTGGCAAAACACAGTACCAACAGGCAAAACACAGTACCAAAATAATTTCACAAGGCAAAATCTGACTGCACTGGTTTGCACCCACCTAGCGCCCCATAATCAGGTGCTAATTGCCTTGGCGTTGTGCATTGCCCTGTGATCAAACTTGGCCCCATAGGCTGTTATATATGAAAACATTTCTAACAGATAACTTGTTACTCGGGTTGGTAATGGTTTGTCTTCAATAAGTATTAAGTTACTACTTAAACTCCTTTCACACTGGCATGCTCTGCCCAGGTCGTAGACTTTTTGAAGAAGCAGGGTTGACCTAGGGTGACAGAAGCAAGTACGCAATGCCCCAGAAGCAGCAGTGTTCACATGACCACACTTTCATCTGTATTTAATCTGTCTCTGCACTGGACTGGCATCCTGTGAAATAAAAGTTTAAGACAACCTCTCGCAAACTGTTTGGAAGACGAGCTTGTTACAGACGCTTCCATCCAATCGTCTCTAGATTGAATCGTTGGCCCAAACATTGATTAGAGCAAATGTTTCTCAATCGCTTCACGCCATCCCTGCAGCAATCTGGCCCGTGGTGTATTTCAATCAACAAATTCTAAATAAAAAAAATGGCTTGCAAGTTCCTAGCGGAAGTAAAACCTTTGTTTAGCTCGACCTAGGTCAAAGAGTGTCGACCCACATCCTGAGGAGTGCCAGTGTGGAAAGGGCTTCAGTAAAAAAAAAAACTATTGAATAGAGTACTGTACATGTGACGTTAACAGAATGAATGGCACATTCCTCCATTTTTAAAACTTAACCCTAAATCTAACATTAATCGTATAATGAACACACAAGCTATGAGTCAATAACAGCAGTAGGCGTTGAATGTATCATCAATATACAGTATGCATGTCTACTTCATAATAATCGCCTAAGAGAATTAGATTTAGAACATTTGTAAATAAATTGGTGGAACATAAAATTGAAGACAAACTTCTAGTTGAAATGTTTGCCAAATAATTTTACTATTTCTTTTAGTTATAATACAAATTCTACTACAGTATTAGTTACAGACGTCTTCCAGATATTACATTTCAGCTACCATTATATTCTCTTTTTTTGTAACTGCTTTTTTGAGATAGGGTCATTGAGATGCCACTGTTCCCTGGTGAGTGTCTTATTTGAGGCTTTATGAAGGATTCTAGTTTTAATTAATAGTGTATTGCATGTTGGACAGCAGCTTATGAATAGATCATACATGAAATATAACTACTATTGAGCAGACATGAACCTTTATTAATTCATGAGCATTTATATTTAATTAAGCTTTAGCTCTGTACTTCTGTAATTAACAGTTACATTCAACAGCTCATGATAAATGATTATTAAAAATGGTTTGAAACACTTAATTTAAAGTGTAACCATTATATCTCATGTCATTACACAAGATTTTTGAGTTCAATTTACCACGGATTTATATATTGCAAATTGCACTGCTGAAATAACCCAGTATCTTTTGTAAGACAGCGTGTTGTGTGAGACAGCAGGGAGGGGGTTAAAACCTCCCTGAAGAAGAAAAAAAGAAAACAAATGCACCTTGTTGTTTGATTGTGTTGCTTTATTGTTTTGTTAATTGTCTTATTGTTTAGTTTAATTGTTTTATTATTCAATTATCCCCTGCACCAGGTGCAGGGTATTTGAGAGGAGCGGTTAGGCTGCTAAGGGCTGCTGAGTAGAAGGAAGCAGAAGAGAGGTGCTCTGCTTCCGAGCAGTCAGAAAAAGTAATGCTGTGTTAGCATTTGTGTTCGGTGTCAGGTAAACGGCTTGGCCGTCCTGCAAGTTAGGCAGGGAATAACCTGTGTAGTAAGTACTCCAAAACGGAGTTAGGTTTTGTGTTTGTGTTTATTTTGTGTTTATTAAAAATAGCGCAACCACGCTTAAAATCAAGTTCCTGTGTGCTGGGTCGTATTTTTAAAGGGACAACAAACCCGAGTGGGTGCAATCGTTTACACTTTATATAGGCAACCAAAGAAAGTAGTGGTAATATGAGCTTCCCCTAAGAACATTGACTTCTATTTTACATGCTATTTATATTTGTTTTGTAATCCTCATTGATTGCAGAAGCCAATCACCTGTTGATCTCTTATCTTAGATTCTTGGAACCTTAGTTCAGAGTGCATTCATTTTAAATGTCTTTAAACACAAAATTATTGTGGATTTATTACAGAAATAATACCCAAATGGCAACCTTACATGTACTGTATGTGTTACAATAATACACATTTTTCATAAGTCTTTTCAATATGTCTTGTCTGGTATGTGGCTATACCATGGCATACTTTCAAAAGAGAGCAGGACATTAACCCCAGTGAACCCTCTGATACACCATTCAGCCATTTGATACGCAATTCATTCCAATGAAGACTTCTAGAACACACGGTTGTATTTTTAGGGGAGTATTGATTTCCAATCACTTCAAAAAGTTCTCCTGGAATAAACGATCATAGGCCTGGAAACACAGCAGCCAAAAAAAAAAACAACTAATATTACCACTACAGATATGAAAAAGAGACTGGAATTTGCAATGGAACACAAAGACTGTCAAAAAGGTACAGGATGATGTGAGTTAGCTGGTTAGAAACTAAATGGAACTTAAAGGGTAATCTGCTTATTAATTCTTTCAGGAGATGTTTTAAAGTGATGTAAAATTGATAGTCCCCTAATAACTCAATCCTGTTTTCCTTGGGCATCCTGCCCTTGGTCAGTTGAAAGTTCTTCCTTTGATTTAGTAGTTGCTTTGACATTCTTTTCAAAGCTCAATGGTAATCAGCAGGCAAATGGTTGTAGTCCCAATTTCTATGTGTAAAAAAAGTGCCTCCTATTTTCTGTTCTGAATGCCCCTTTATCTAATCTCCATTTGTGACCTCTGGTCTTTGTTTCTTTTTTCAGGTTGAAAAAGTCCCTTGGGTCAATACCTTTTAGAATTTTGAATGCTTGAATCAGATCGTCGTGTATTTTCTTTATTCAAGACTGAATAGATTTAATTCTTTTAGCCTGTCTGCATAAGACATGCCTTTTAAACCCAGAATAATTCTGGTTGTTTTTCTTTGCAATCTTTCTAGAGCAGCAATATCATTTTTGTAGCGAGGAGACCAGAACTGAACACAATATACTAGATGAAGTCTTACTAATGCATTGTAACGTTTTAACATTACTTCCCTTGATTTAAATACAACACTTTTCACTATATATCCGAGCATTTTGTTGGCCTATTTTATAGCTTCCCCATATTGTCTAATTATGGCAATTTATTTTGTAAAAGGGTTCAATAAAAAAAAAATTGAATATTAGTGGGTTAAAGGTTAATATTACCATAAATAAGTACATGTGTTACAGCATTTTTAAGTTGTAGATATATACTGGTTTTAGTGGCATCAATATTGTATTTATCTTTTAAATTGCGTAGCGAAGGGATTTTTTTTTTTTTTTGCTCAAATGTTTTATTAGAGAATCAAGAGAACAATACAAACAATGCGACATAAATAACAGTTCCCCAAGTTTTTCATTTTCTTGAAAGTGAGGACCTTATTATGGTTCTCCATTGTTCCTTAACGCTCCTTTGGGTTTGCTGTTACATTGACCTAAGGTCCAATTGCTCTACTGCGTATTACTTAGATTTAGCAGTAATTTTGATTCAAATGTCAAGGCTTTACAGGGTATTATCATTGTTTAGCTGGTGCATGACTCAGAATCACTGTACCTTGGTTTAAAGACATTAACAGAAGACAAGTCAAGCAGCCTCCAGTGTTTCCCAAACTACTTCCATGCAATTTTTGAGAGAGATTGCTTTTTATTGCAATATCAGTCCCTTTCATTTGTAAGTGCATACCTTTTTTCTTCTAAAAGTAGAATATGACAGTGCCACTATTGAGAGTTTACACAATATAAATGGCTGCCATACATATAAAAGTATTAGCCAAGCATAAAATATTCTAATAATAGGGAAGGAAGGGTAGAGTGGTTGACGATGTATAACTTGAATTTACTTAACCTGAGTGTTTTTTTTAGATTTAGTACTCTTTAGTAGACTGTTTTATTTGGTGTCAAAATACTACTTAATGACTTTAAAATTACCTTATGGATCACAGTTAGCTGTTCGGATTCATGGGTCTCTGCACGAGGATGCAGCTGGCACTGGATGTATAAGCTCTTTGTAATTGAGCATGAAGCTCAGTGCATAACTGTAAATTGCTGCTTAGATGCTATGCAACTAATGGCATGTGAACAAATAAGTAACAGACATGTAAATAAATCTTAGAGTAACAATGCAGTGCCTTGGCTAATTGTTAAGAGGGTTAAGTTGCTTTAGATTGGTTTTAAACTAAATACATGTGGTGTACAAAGGTCCCATTACTCTTATCCATACTGATACTCTGAGATGTCATACACGTAAGGTACTCGTAGGTGAGTCGTACTTGGACAAAGTTATTGGGGGTAAAAGTGCCCTAAAATACATTTACTTATAAAGCCTATCGTGCCTTACTTTCTGCAGTACAAGCCAGGGCCAGGGTTACATCTACACTAACCAGTCAAGCTGCGTACCTGAAAAAGGGAGTGGTACCATATGCAAATGAACTGTTTCACCTGGAAAATGCAGATGAATCATTTCTGACCAAATTACATTTAAATTGTATTTAAATGCACTTGGTCGCGCAGTTTGTCAGTCTGTGTGCTGACATCATCGTGGAGGTAATGGTACTTTGTGCGCTGCCGTCTCTCAAAGCACAGTCATTGCCCACTCTCCGATGATTGACCGGAAAAATACACAGCAACTGCTGATCTTTCTGGACACACTGCATGATCGCCTTGTCCAACCTGGCGAAGAAAACTGGGAAGGCAGTGAAGGAGCCGAGCCCATGAATTTTGTCATCATTTGGGACAATGTCAGATTTCATAGAGCAGTGCCTGTGCGGGAATGGTTTAATGCACATCAATGCTTTGCCTTACTTTTCCTTCCAGTCTACCCCTCCTTTCTTAATCCAATCGAGGAGCTTTTCACCCCTTGGTGGTGGAAGGTTGACTACAACCCCCATGAGAAGGTCACACTTCTCGAAGCTATGGACTTGTGTCAGTCTTTTTGCATTCTTTATGTAAGTACACAATTGTATCAGAAAAGGGTCAGTGCTAGGGTTAGGGATAGTGTTAGGGTTAGGGTTAGGGATAAGTTTAGGGATATGCCTGACAGATTATAACAAATGTAGACAATCTACAATGAATGACCATCTTTACGGTAAGAAATACCCCACTGTCCATCTAATTGACATTTTCACGTGTTTCTCCACAGAGTTAAAGGTGGCAGAGACACATTTACAACCCCGTCTATAAATAACTGTTCCTACAGACACATACCGATACAATTTTAGAAACAGCGCCTGTATCTCAGAGATAACTGTGTAGCAATGTTTTGTAGATGTTAAATAAGGTGTTCACAATATAGCTTTGTAAACTTACAGCATTTTCAGGAAAACACTATCCTGTAAGAATCTGCACAAATAACCCTATTATTTTCTCGCAAAGTGTAGCCTAAGCATAAATACATACAGGGAGAGCCTGGGAGGGGAGTAAAAAGAGATACTGAGAGAAAGAGCCTGAGAAGGGAAAGGTGGGAGTCAGTGAGTGAAGGAAAGATTGGTTCTTTTATTATTTTTGTGGCGTGGTCTTGGCCCAAACAAGGTCCATGTTAATTCAACTAATAAATTGGTTGTCCATTACACCTGGCAACGCCTCCATCTGCTGCTTTATCCTCCAAGGGTAGGAGTCATTACAATATATTTTATGAGAAAAATAATCTAATTAAATGATGTTACTAAAAAAAAAAATGCTACTGATACTGGTTACCATGGCAAATATAGATTGTATTGATGAAAATAAACAATCTGGTGTCCAGACATTAATAAGAGTTTATTTTGTACCCCAAGGGATTCCAGGCATATATTTCCTTTTTAAAAATCTGCAAACTAATAAATATAAATTCTGTATTATTTAGATTTTCTTTTGGGGAGATCTTGAATCCATCCCAGTAAAAGCCACATAGTTTTGCAGAGCTCCTTCTATATTTTCATGAAACCAGCTGTTAGAAAAGAGGCTAAGTACTATCCCTGCAAAAATCCCACGTGCGGAATGTGGTCAGACTCAAATTGTTTAATCAATTGCCAATTTGAGTTGGACCACATGTATAAAAGAAGAGCCATGCCCTGTGTTCTAGGGTCACTTAGGACAGCATGCCAGAGGATGTTACAGCACTGAGATAGCAAAGCTTGGGTATGTCATTTTTTAGATTTTTTTGTTTGTTTGTTTCAATCTTTTTTTTGGAAATATTACAGTGTGCTTTAAGGGCTTTTTGAACTGCAATGTTCTGTCTCCTGCCTTTGCTATTCCTGCCATTGGCCTTGACCGCAAAATCTACCCTTCCACACAGTTTATATAATGATAATTTATATCCTCCATCCTTTCATTCATAACTTCAGAATGCTCAGCAGAATTCCAGCAAAGAACTACAAGAACATAAACATTCCTCTGTACGCGTAATGAAAGCATGTTTTAAAATGTGTGATAATCACCAAACTTGTGTCCTAGACCTGTTAATTGGTGCGATGACTTGCTTTATTAGCTTAATTAGGATTTTTAGTTCTTTGTACTTCAAAGATTTCAAGCATGAATGTGAAACTTGTGTGAAATGTTAAAGCAAGTTAAGATGCAAGTGTCACCCATATGTTAAATCTTAACCCAGAATAACAGAACCTAAAACACCTAAGTATCTACATGTAGCTCCCAGTGACTACTTGCACCCAATTAAATGAAAGGCAAGGACACCAACGTATGGTTCAAGCACAAGGTAATCATTGCTATTGAATAATGGGCCTAAAATTGTCAATTTTCTGAATTCGATTCTAGAAAAAAATAACAAGTAGCTTTAACTATTGTAAGGAAGTTTTGAAATGAAAAGGGATACCAAGATTGGAGTGGGGAGGGGGCAGAATGTGGGTAAAATAATGAACCTCAGAGGAGCTATCATCAACTATCACAAAGGACAGGACAAGAAACTGTGATGGATCTTCATCTTTAGCGATTACCTTGACCCTTATGCGTCAAAAACAGTGTGATGGACTGAATAACTTTCAGACGTGGGCGTAATCAATAAAATATTTTATAATGATCATGCAATACAAGTTTCTGGGGAAAAAAAGAAAAATACCTCAAAGTATTATTATTATTATAATGAATAGCAATTATGCCATGCATAGACTATTTGATTAAAATGTAAATGAAAGTTATGTTTTGATAGCACTGGCCTTTCTTCCTCTGATTCAGTACTCACTGTATTCTACCTTCTTAAGTGCACTTGTTAAATGCAAGAATGGGTTTCATCAGCTTGCAGTGTGTTGCCATAACAACATCAGCAGTTTGTGTTGTGTTGGTTACAGAAATGTTGATGTCATCATCTACCCATCATTGTCTTGTATCTAAAAACTACATAACACCATATTTCGATTACCAGGTCTGTACATTTTGTTTCACACATTCTCATTATGTTTGTCTAAAGTGTATTTATTCCTCATTCTCTCACATTATTTTTTGACTATGCCGTTAATGGAAGAATGGATTGATAGGTCTAACTGGTTGTTTCCTTGACTACCTTCTACAAATGTGCAGCTTATTCTTTTGTTTCTTGGGTATTGGGTTGTAACAGGGACAAAGTACCGCATCAGACGCTGCCAGCTGTGTTTTTTGTTTACAGGGAATCGCAGCTGAGGATTGGTTGGCTGCGGTTCCTTTACCGGCTGATGGGCGTGACATTTTTGTAACATGTATCTAAAAAGTTTTTGTTCCATGTGCATAATAGCTTGTTTAAACTGATATAGGCCCTTATTTATAATACATATTTCAAAACGTATAGGCTTCCAAGCCGTAGGCTGGGGAAGCCTATTGTTTTTGTTAGGATTATTATTATTTATTTATTTATTTATTTATTTATTTATTTATTTATTTATTTATTTATTTATTTTTTCTGCCAAAACATGCTCAAAAACTCATGATATTCAGTACACTGGTAGATGCCTATGGATGATAGTCGGTGATATTCAGCAAATTTGCTCAAGTCACATGGTTCGGCAGCCATATTGGATTTTGTGGAATTTGTTAAAACGCCTATGTATCGGAAACCGCTTACTGCAGAGTTCTGAAAATTGCTATACATGTTGAGGGATAGTCCATGATTAACTGTTGTTAATATGAAGCTGATTGGTTCTGTGGTTTGGCAACCACATTGATTAATGACATAAAATGACCATAAAAATATAAAATCATCAAAATTCAAACATCTTCTTTTCTGAAACCGATAATCCGATTGAAACAAAAATTGGAATAAAATATCTCAGTATGGTCATCTGTTACACTTGTTCAAAGGAAGTTGCTACTATGAAAATCATGGCGTCCACGCTGCATGACATCATCAACATACGCAACTGGCTATAAAACTGCGTATAACTTCTTATCGGCTGTACCAAAACGCACAAAATTTGACACGGATGTTGAGGACTACGTGATGTTGTATCGTGGTCAATATGGTGGCCTTTGGTCACATAGTGTGGCAGCCATCTTGGATTTAATGAAAAGTTTGGACAATATTCAAGTCTTCTTCTCATGAATGGTAAATAGTACAGCTGTGATTTTTTTTACATAGTGCGCTCATGTCCACAATTGATTCTACTTAATATGTTGGATTTTGCGTGAAACGCTTAAACAACAACTCCTCATGAGCCCTTTGGCCGATTAATGTGAATCTTGGTTATACGTTATCTTTGTACTGTCATCTAAAAAAAAATAGTCAGGAAAAAGTTCCTACATCAACAAACATGACCACCATGAGCCAATCAATATGGGTGACATGCCAGTTTGCCCATATTTTACCCTGAAATGACACATGCCCACCACTAGGGGCAGCTGTTTACATGGAAAACCCAGCCAGGTAAGAAAAAAAAATCCTAAAGCAGCCATTTTTTGCTGGTACAGTTTTACTAACACATGTAACTTAAAAAACAGTAATTACAGTGGAAAGTATTATATTTAGACGTACACATAGTACAGTATACAGACACATACTGTAAACTAAGAAAACATTTTTTTAAGAACTGTTGCAACTGCATCCACGCGAAAAATAAAATTGCACTATGCTTTTTAAACTAACACAATCAAAACAATTAAATGAATAAAACATCAGCTTTACAAGTCACATGAATATAGTTTGCTTAAAAATCGTTATATAATTATTTTTACGACTGAACTGTGGTCAAACACAGTCACAAATCCTGAATCTGTTGAAACATAACCGCGTGTGTAATCCATTTAAAAGATGCATGTGAGATGGGGGGAGGGGGCGACATTGGGGCCGTATCTTTCATTGAAATATTTATTTTTGGTAATCAAATGTGTTGACAGAATGCTTCACAATCGCTTGCTCTATAAAATAGCATTGTAACTGTAAATATCACATAGTTATTCATGGAGAATCCCCCCAAAAAGCAGACATTTTAGTATAATTCAAGTTTACCAGCTTCTCAGCCGTAATGCTGTTTGTTTACTTATAATCTTGTGGACATGCAGGCAATACTGATACACACAAAGAATTTGAAAAAAAATTACCGTCTTCTCGGGCTGTACAAAAATGTTCTGTAATCACATTTTTTTTTTTTACAACGCTGTCGTAGCTGAACAGAAGCCAAAAAAAATGCACTACTCGTTTTACTGATATGGCGTCTGTTTTTTTTTTTAATTTCATAACCACAGTGATAGTTATAATTATTAAGACTAAACTGATAAAACAACAATCGCAAATTCTGAATATGTGGCAACGAAGCCGGGCACCCCAGATAGCCAATTGTTACACTATTATCACTTTCTATTGCTTTACGAATGCACATTAAATGATAGTGGCATTAAAATATACAATAACCAGTAGTGTCTCTCTGGGTTCTGTTCCAGCTTCTTCTCTCCTCTGTCCTGTTTATAATTCCTCGGCATAGGATTCGAGTGGTGTTACTCATAAATCGTGCACATGTTATGTCCTAGTAGCGGTTTGGTGACAATTAAATATAGTGAATTGTGTATTTGCCAGGCATCCCTGATAGCCAATCGTTACACTATCACTTTCTATTGCTTTAAAAATGCACATTAAATGATAGTGGCATTAAAATATACAAGAACCAATACATGCTGTAGACTTTATTTTATATTGCAAAATTAAGAATAGGTCACCACACGCACACATGCACACAAACTCAAACAGAGCGATTTCGAATTTAGAATAATGTTAGCCTCTTATATGCATTATTTTCAAAGTATATGACTGCATACTATTTAGAATTTTGTGTGCATCCAAATCAAATTTAAATTGGCTACTAACCAATAATTCCAATATTTGTGCCAAAATTAACATAGTTAGCACGGTTGTGATGATAGCGCTTCATCTATAATAACCAATGCGCTTAAATTTTACAATAACTGCTTGGAAGCCGTAAAGTTGCTCGCAACTCTAGTTGGCTGTTATTACTGTCCGCTGTTCCTAAAATGTTGTTAAAATAAGTAAGAGTGGTGCACCTCGGTCATGCTATTACAGCCCTTCTATAAATGAAGTTTACACCAGCTTCTTATTGTTGTTATTTTTTTGGAATTAAAGATAGCCATACTGCCATACAGAATTAAACTGCTCATTATATCCACACCCTACAATAGTGAAGTATATTTCGGAACAACGCTCAGAACATTTACACAGCAATTTGCCCACTTTGCAGTAATTATGTTGATTCAGA
Organism: Acipenser ruthenus; assembly: GCF_902713425.1. Taxonomy (NCBI): domain Eukaryota; kingdom Metazoa; phylum Chordata; class Actinopteri; order Acipenseriformes; family Acipenseridae; genus Acipenser; species Acipenser ruthenus. The sequence continues at coordinate 58,580,390 of NC_081196.1, forward strand.
GTAAAGAAGACTATTGCCTCTGTTGGATCACAGAGATGGAGCTACTACGCCTACATAGGAATTCATTGCCCTGATTAGGATCGTCTCTATAGCACTTATCGCTTCAGTCTATGAGCTAAATCAGGCAATTACCTGTAGGTAGCTCCATTGAAACAAATCCTCAGATCTTTGTCCTTTTATATATCTATATACAAAGGCAGGACTGGCTATGCATTTACACCTTGGGATGTTATCCCCCATGGGGTACAGTTGTCTTATTACAACTACACATCTTGAAGAGCCTTTATACCTGTAAGCATTTGTGTACATTCAATGTAAAACAAAAGATTAATCATTTAAATGACTTTGGAGATGTACAAATCTTCTGAACAAAAAAACAAGGTCCAGAGAGACTGTGTTAGATGTTTGTTAGTGAGTGTAACTGAAACAGATAAGATACATATTGACACCCTTGTATCTTTGCGTGTGAAAAATGCTCTAACTGACACACTGTATGCATGCACTATATGTGGGAATTCTCTTCAAGACTTGTAGTTTTCAATTATAGAAAGACAGAATGTACTGTATAAAACATCTATATTTAAACTTCACATTTAATTTTGGCTTCATAATGTAAATTGAAGCATTTTGCATTAAAAAAAGGATGCAAATACATTTTGGCATTACCGTATAATATAATAAACAGAAGCAGTAATAGTAAAAACATTAAAAACATTAGCATGTATTATACATTAGCATGTATTATACATTATGTGTACTACATTATGTTACTAAAAAAAACATTGTTCTTGGGCCATAGCTTAGTCTGTTGCCAGTTGTAAATTGAATCGCAGAGAGAGGCTGCCAATACATGATCACTTTTCTTTATTGAAGTATTATTGTTCTTTTTTACTAATGGTAAAAATATATATTTGTGTTTTGTCAGGTAAATGAATGTCTTAAACAACCAGGTTTCATTATTTACACACACACACGCACAGAGTGACCCTCTTGCAGTTTACTGTCATCCACTTTCCTCTTGTGGATTAATTTGTCATAAACATTATGGATACCAAGGCTCCCATGAAAACCATTGGATTTGTAGCCAAAGGACAACAGGGATTTAATGTGGAAATTCCAGCTTTGTATAAATTACCAAACATTTTGAAATTTGAGCTCAGCTGTTGTTGTTCAAAGTGATAGACACCTGTCTGTTTAATCTGAAGTCCCAACTGGGGTCTTTAAATGTCAAAAGATGCAAGAGTGTCTATAAACTAATATTACAGCAGAGATGGGAAAGAAACCTTGAGGATCTCAGAAGTGGCATGACCACATTCACAAATCAATGCACTAATCAATAATTAGTCCCTTCACAGTTTTGAGTAGCTTACAGGTACTTAGAAGTAATGCTGAAAAGACACATTAGCGGCTAATTTAACACCAATATTATCATCTATTTACGGTTACATTTACATAAATAAAGAAGAGACAGTATTTTGTTGATTGGCGTGTTTTTTTGGTTGAAGCTTTTATTCTTTGTCCCTGTGCCTTGTTTACTGTGTTCCTGTTTGTGTTAATAAACATACTCACAGCCTCTGAGTCTTCTTCCTGCCGGTAACAGCCTGGGCCATGACGCTACCATGCTACACTGAAGTTAGTGGATATGTCACTAGAACACTCTTGGAAACAAGTTTTGAGTTTAATCGTTTCATGAAGCTTTGTGTCTTGAAAAGCTAGCTTTGTTGTGCCCAGCTGCCCAACAGGTACATGCAGATATTCATATTTTTTAAAATAAATAAAGCAATAAGTTTCTATTTTGGATATAATTTTGTATAATTGAAGTCAGGGACAAACATAGTTCCTGGTGCAGTTCATTCAAACAAGCCACTTAAAAGCTGTAGGGTTTTACACCACGAAATATAATTACAATTTCCAAAGCAAGTGATTTCATTTTACATTATCTCCACAGCCAACTCCAATGACTTGTTGTGCTGCAGGTAAAGTCCATCCAACAATACATGTACACGGCATTAAAATAATAGTGTTATCTTAAAGTATGACTGTGATTAGAAAATACATCAAGACTCTTTCCAACCAGGAACAACTTGTTGAGCATATTCTACTGGAGTTTATGTTGTGTTCATGTGACAATACTATCTGAAACCACAAACTCCAATGAAGAGAAAGCAATTGCTGGATGGTCTGGAGAAATCTTTAAATATATATTTAAAATATGTTACCCTCCCACACACACAGACACAGTCTATTACCCCTTTCAGCTACATTATATAATGTTGTTTAATACAGTACCTTGGTTTTAAACTATAATATGCCATGTAATTTGTATATACAGTAAAAGCCCACTAGTATTTTAAAAAGTTATCACCAAGTTCTATAGACCATCTTTTGGTTGCCATAGTGACATTGCAGTGAGTAATGTATCCTTAGCATTGAACTCAGTCATTCTGTATTGTTAGATGGTACAACATTATAATATTTAGGGGAATAATTGCACTTGTGGGACATTTTTCCCATTGCCCACTCAAATCTTTTGCATGTATTGGAAGATCGGACAATAACCTGTTCAGGGATATGAAGGCATTAGCGAGCAATGTGTGAGTGAAGTGCAATAAAAGTCTCATCCAGTCATTCTACAAGCCTACAAAACAGTTAACATGTTGAGGTATTGCAGCCGCTAAGCATTTAGGTTACATATATGTATAAGCCAGTTTTACAGCTAGTGTTTGTCTTTCACTTTCTTTATGCTCAGTCAGTGGATATGCACTTATGTCAATGTTTAAACGTTTTTTAGGCTAATATATTTTCCAGTGTGGAGTAACTCATTATAGAGATGTTTACATTGTGACCTATTTTTATGCTCATATTCTACGACTACGGCTACTACGACTGCTAATAAAAACGTTGCTTGTGTCGTTGGTTTAAACTAACAAGTTTTAAGAATGGAAGGTTTTTATTTATCTAAGTGGCAGCACAAGAAAGCGTGTCTGGTTTATACAATGCTGTATTTAACCACTTTACAAAAAGAAATTACTTCTCTTACCCACAACAGTTTGCTAATTTTCGCATCTGTGTGGAGTAGTGGTTAGGGCTCTGGACTCTTGACCGGAGGGTCGTGGGTTCAATACCTGGTGGGGGACACTGCTGCTGTACCCTTGAGCAAGGTACTTTACCTAGATTGCTCCAGTAAAAACCCAACTGTATAAATGGGTAATTGTGTGTAAAAAAAATAATGTAATTGTATGTAAAAATAATGTGATATCTTTTTAACAATTGTAAGTTGCACTGGATAAGGGTGTCTGCTAAGAAATAATAATAATAATAATAATCTGTTAAGTTTGAGGGACTACATTTCTGTTATAGAATGTACATAAACTGGACAACATTGTCTGTTTCTAGTGAAGTTGATTGCACAGGTGGATAAACTGTAGAATACTGGTAGTTTAGTAAATAGCCAACACAGCCCATAGCCAATATTCGGTTGTATACACTTAATCATGATCTGGGCTGTATTTTGTCATGGTAAAACATTGCTTATTTCACAGCACATCACAGTCTAAAAATAGATATTTTATGATTAAATCTAATACTTATTAAAGCAGAAAAAATGGTGTTATCACATTCAAAATTTGGTCATTTTTCTCTACAGTTATTAGACAACAAACTTGCCAACCTGAACAACAGTAAATGCTAAATTGCAGAGTGTTTTTTTTATGTCCACCTTTTAAAGACATTCTGTTTTTTTTTTATATAAAAAAAAAACAAAACAAAACATAACAAATAAAAACAACACCAGACACATAAAATTGCCCCTTGTTCTAGATAGAACAATCTTTAGTAGAAATATTTCCTGTCTTTCATGAAATTTCCGTATTTTTAAAATCGTTTGCTATATGTTTTTATTTCCTAAAGATGTGTATTTACACTATTCTTTCAGAAATGGTCATTTTCACAGGGAACATATTGCCCGAATAACTGTGAAAAAATACCGCCTTGAAAAAAATCAAGATTGTGGATGTAGCAGCTTTGATTACATAGGTACTTCAAAGCATCACAGCACCCTGTTTTAATGAATTTACTACCGAATTCAAAATCTTGTTGACAGGTGTGTTCATAAAAACAAACAATGCATTGCCAGTGTCCATAGCCGGGTTGATTCTATTAGTTTAATTTGACAGTGCGTGCGAGCGAATGATGAAACTAACTGTGAAATTCCATTCCTTTACAAAACAGATCACATGTCATCACATTGTCTGTCTTCCACCTTGCGTAATATATGTTAGTCAGTCGTTGCTGTATAATGAGCCTGCATTTTACTGTTTTTTTTTTCTTACTCATTTTCAACTTCTTTAGGCAAGTTGCATGTGAAAAAAAGACCACAGATTCACCTTCAATGGCAATGACATGAAGATGCTTAATACATACAGCTCGTTGTGTTTGGGCCATGGACGTTTCATTTTCTTTTCTTTTCCTCTGGGGTACAATCTGATGCTCTTTTGTATATTCTGTTGATAACTAAGAATGTGATGATAGCTGATTTGATATGTTCATGTCACCTGTCTTTCTAGCTCTCTAGTAAGGAAAAATAAGTCTGTATACTATTTGTCACTCATTATTCCTTTGGAGTTTCAGTCAAGCATCCTCCAAAGTTTATTAAAAGCACATTTATTAAAAGCCTGCCCAACATTCAATAATCTTTTTCGAAATCTATATGCAGGATTAAACACAAATATTGAGAACACTTGCTTGTTAAGCTCTTTCTGAACTTGTATTGTCATAAGAAGATTATTTAAAAAAAAATATTTAATTAGATGAAAGTCTTAGCAAAGTGAATTTCAATAAACTATTAAAAATGCATTCACTTGTGTTAACTACAGTAGAACATCAATTGCCACCTTAAGCTATAGATAGCAATGTTGCAGCTATTTTCTGTTTCATTGGTCCTGTTTTTTTTATGTCACGGACAGATTGATTAATTGTACACTAAATTAATTACTACCTACTGTGTCTTATCTGGCAGTTGGCTTTTTTCAACATTTTATTTCTGCTGTTCCAATTCCCTTTTGTACCATAGAGAAAATATTCAGCAAATAAATAAGTTATAATTGTATAACCTATACTCATGCAAGTTAAAAGCATAATGAATTTCTAATGTAAATCGACTGCGTGACAATAAATTCACTTTTACTTTGAGGAATGGCTCATCTTTCTCAGTACACATTTTCTTACTCATAGTAGACTACAGTAAAACCCAGCCCCTCCACATTCTGTATAATTCAGCCTGATTTTTAGATCTCGACTAAATCCCTACTAAAAGTAATGGTGTGATACCCTTTACAATCCAGAACCTGTCTAGTTTTGTCATTTTACCCTTTTTTAGGTACAGTATTAGCTTTCTTTATCCAGTAACTCTGTAAAATCTGATCAGGCACAATTTTCCGGTCGCAAACAACATCGGATTGGACAGGTTTTACTGTATATGGTACAAAAATGCAAAACTGCATACTTCTGTTAATCTGTTAACAAATATCCTCCTGTTTTATACAGCAAGCCTCTGTTGCACTGAAAAAAAAGTTGTTCAACAACTTCATACGTTCTATTCATAAAAGGAATGCACATTTCCTGTTCTGATTACCCATTTCAATATGATACAATTTTACATGATCAATACAGCAATTTACAAGGTGTCAAAACATTCAAATACAGATGGGTAGCAGACGATAGTGGCCACAGAAAACTCACTGAGAACGCAAGGTTTTAAAATATTTTCCAACCATCTTCAATTTTACTCTGGTAGCTTTAACAAGTTATTTCCCTCAGTAAGCATTCGTTTTCATTAGCCGTCTTGGTGTTGACAGAAAATCAAAACTACCCCAGCCAGTGTGTCCCAAAAGAGAAATTATAATTTGACAAGTAGCTCTCAAGTGTTGTAGCTGAAGGTGAAAATAATACAATAATCAAACAATTATGGGGTCATATATTGTGCCAAAAATATGAAGAAAGTCACTTGAAATTGCTGTTACAGTAAAAAAAGGCAATGAACTGCAGCTCTTATGAGTGGGGCACTAAATGCTGTGGGTTTAGACTTATGAAATATTAGTTCATACTGTTAATATTGCCTGGCTTATAGTGTACAGAAATGGTTTATTTTTAAGATCCGAGACACAAGGAACTCTCAACCTATATGTTTCAGTGTCTGATCTGCCTTATTTGACATTACAGGCGTCTTTTTTGCCATTAGTGTTTAAATCAAAATATTTATTTTAAAAAAACCTATTAGTGGCCAACGTAAACAATGCACCTATTAAACATTTTTATAGGGGAAGCAGCTGATTGGTTATTCACAGGAAAGAAGCCAGTGAGGGTGTGGGGACAATTTCAGTCTGCAGGTGATATGATCCAGAAAGTACAAGACAGAGAATATTTTTTAACCTAGTTTAGTACCAGATATCATGCTTTGAAATGAAAATGAATGTTTGCTATAACATGTGTTTCTTTCAAAATTGTACATTTGCGACCTACAAAATGAATAGATGTGCATGACAGAGACATTTTATGGAACTATTTTGTTTGCTACAATTACTTTAAAGGAGTGCTAACCAGGGTTATTATATTACCACTGGTTACAAGCCTAACCCCAGAGACTAGAGTACTGAGTGTATAGAATGGGTTACCAAGCCATGTTGCTGCTGTAGAATTATTTGCACCGACATGTTCTGGGATGAATCAGATACTAGGAACCAGACCAGCATTGACCAGCTACATGGTCTCTACTCATTCAAAGCTTTTCTTATGCTCTCATGTTCTTATTTGTCCATATGCATATTCTTTTCCTTTTTCACTGGATAATTGGCTTCAAGTATACATTCCACTGGGGAGTGCTGTGATGAAGTGTACATCACATATGATGTCTGTGAATTGTACGCTTTTTAAATTTGAATTAGTTATTACTTTATATGAGTAAACAATTTAATTGGTAGCTGCGGTCATCATCACTGTGACATTATTGTAACAGTGCAACCTACTCTTAATTTTACACATGCCAGCAAAGTATCAAAACAATTGCTAATAGACACCTCATTTCATTACATACTGTGCAGATGTTGTGAAATGTTCAGATAATCAACACCTTGCTGGCCTGGAAGCAGATGTAAAAACAACTTGCTTTTAACAGCCAGTAAAGAAATGTGATTCACTTCTGTATTAACTGTATTAATTTGAAAGTTTCATTTAACACATTCTCTCCCACCAAAATAGTTGTTTGTTAAGTATAAACTTTAGAAACGGGTTGTTTTTTGTGAAGGAAGTGTGGAGGCCACTAGGAATAAGGCAAATGTCCCTGTAAATTCACCTTTTTAACAGTAAAGCAGAATACAGTTACAGAATAGCTGGGTTATATCGTACACAATATTCTCTTGAAGACAAGAAGAGGGTAAAGACAGACAACGAGTAAGAAACCTATTATACTCAGGGGTTAAAGCTTGAATAGAAAAGGAACATATTGGCTCTGACAGAAACACATCTGCACCTGTTAAAAATGAAAAGGTTACATTCTATTATTAATTAATTATTATTATTATTAATTTCTTAGCAGACACCCTTATACACATTATTTTTACATACAATTACCCATTTATACAGTTGGGTTTTTACTGGAGCAATCTAGGTAAAGTACCTTGCTCAAGGGTACAACAGCAGTGTCCACCAGCTGGGATTGAACCCACAACCCTCCAGTCAAGAGTCCAGAGCCCTAACCACTGCTTCACACTGCTGCCCCTAACCCTGTGTATTTACACAGCAGATGTGGAATACACAGCATCACAAAGCTGAAAACAAAAAAAAATGGTTTGGGGGGTATTTATAAATATATACAGTAGCTGCTCATACTGCCTCTAGTTAGTTTTGTAAAAAAAAAAAAAAAGATAATTGAAAACTTCACAAAAATATATGTATGTCTTTGATTGTTATTTTATCTTCTTTTCAATGACCTGAGGTGCAGATAGTTTACATCATATCTTGTTTGAGCCATTTAAAAAAGCGATAAACATTTTTTTTATTATTATTATTTCTCGATATCACATTGGAGAAAATACTGTTTATCAGCAAGATAACCCATTGTTTATATGGACCATGGTTCCATGCTGTGGATACAGATCAGCCACCCAAAAACCCTGATTAGTTTTCAATAAAAAAAAAATATATATAAAGTGTGCTATTTTAAAATTATATTGTGACCCTATTATTAATTTCACTACATAAAATGAACAGTGCAAAGAGGTTTGCAAAAAATCATGTTTATTTTATCAAAGTGCATTGAGGTCTTGTGACAGAGAGCGAGTGAATCCAAGTCCAGTGAGGGCGTTGTATAACAGGAACAATGTGCCCTGGACTGGATGAGTTGGCAATTCACTCCAGGGAAAGTCGGAAGTCGGCCATCCAGAAAGGGAGCGGAGTCACAATACCAGAAGTCATTGCCTTAATGCAGTAGGCGATGTGGCAATCGCAAATTGGATCTGTTCCTTTGTTATGGATGTGAAAAGACCTGTAAAGGACGGTACAAGTAAAAAATAACCGTGAGTGTTTTCGTGTTGTAACTGCCTGTCACATTTTTATTAATTGTCACATTTTTAATTTATAGACGACTAAAATCCGGGAGCTGTTGCTATCAGCCAGCCAAACTCGGACTACACTGCACTACTGTTTCACCATTGCTGTATAATTCACCACTTGCACTAGGAGCCCTCACTGTTGGAATTTGTGATCGTGTATGTGTATAGTGTGTGTGATGATTATTTCGGGACTGAGCTCCGTGGGGTGTAGGGCCAGTTATTATTATTTGCAGCACAATAAAAGAGCTGTTTTTCACCGTGAACTGTGTTGTGTTTGTTATTACTGAGCACTGCACACCACTTTGCCACTGGTCTACATAACCCTGAAACCCCTTTTTTGTCTGTAAGGAACACATATTAACTATATTAACTCGTCTGTCATTCTCAATTACAGAAATGTCATTTTATTTTTATCTGTAACACCCATACTTATCTGTAGGTTATAGATTTTACTTGGGGTGTCTTTTTATTTGCCAATGTTGCAGTATGTGCTCGAAGGTCAGACCGATTACTGGAATATTGTATGAAGGACCCTTCATATTCAAACTCAGCTTTGTTCCTTTGGTGTCTCTCACAACCATACCTTTTCAGTGACCCTGACGGAATATCACGCAGGCGACATCCACTCTGCTAACCTGTGACTGTGATCTATTCCACTGCAGTAGCTAATGAATTTTGCATGAACTATCCTTTGAGAAAAGCTATTAAGAATGTGAGCAAAAAGGCTACATCCCTAAAAGTGCTTTCTGAGGGCTTTTAGTCACTGCCATGTGGTCACAGGTTACTTGAGATGGTTTGATCATGCTAAAGGTCTGTGTGACTTCACTTTATACATGTGGGTGAATGCATTTCTGAGAAGCAAGACTGTTGTGAACATGTCTAAATAAGAGTAGATAAATGACGATGATGTCCCCTTTGTAAAGAGCAATAACACGGTAGAAAAAAAAAAAATCTTATGGAATTAAATATGAATTTGTATTTTACTGTTTTATTCACCACTGTTTGCATGTTACTACAATGGTTTCTAAGTGAAATGCATATCCTTTGGTACAATGCATCACGAATGGGAGGCAGGAGACTAGCCAAGGCATGCTTTCCAGAATCAATGTCAAGGTGCTTTCTTCTTTTACTGTGTTATATTTGTGGTGGATATTTCAAAAGTTGTTAAACTAAATAAGTAGTAATTCAAATGGGTGTATTTTGAGCCAGGTGAGATAATGAATACAGTCTGTGTTTTTGAAGGAAATATGTGAAATTAAAAATCCATGAGTATTTGGGCTATGAAACAGTAAATTGCCTCCCTTCCTCAACTTGACCAAGGTTGTAACCACATTCTGACTGAGCTTTTGGACTCCATCTTGTTAAATTCTGAAGACAAAACAACTCCATCCATTATATAGCCCTCAAATCATAGGCACATGATGAATGACCCAGGTAGACAGCAAGGGAAAGACTGGGTGTAAACAATCAACCTATCATAAATCATATGGACAACAGAGTCTTACCTAACCACAGTCTAGAACAGATTAGGGACATGCTAGATGCTTTGCTTTTAGGAACTGATGAGTACAGTCGAGTCTAGAGACCATACATAAAACCACTTTGGTGTCTGTTGTACCATTTGATTTAGCGGCACTTTGTGTAATAGTGAAAATGTTTTAGAGAAGTCACAGGTGGTGATTTAGCTGGTGTCTGGTTAAAGCTGACTACCACTCAGTTCATTCGTAAATTTCACGACAAGGGGAAATGCAAAACAAATTAAGAGAAACAGAAAAGGAGGACCTGCTGAAGTTACTGTAGATGTCCCAGATTCCTTTATGCCTGAAAGAGATACACATCCAAAAATGATATGCCTGCCAAACAACTGGAAACCACAATGGTAAGAGAGAATGGACATACAGCAGATACTATTTTGAATAGTATTTTACTGCATTTAATCCTGTACCTCAGAATATTGTAATCTCCCAAGTGTTTAATCTGTAGTATTTTGTACTTAATCATATCCTGATGTAACTATCACTACTTAATCATATCCTGATGTAACTTTCACTATTATCTGCTGTATTATTGAATTGTGGTTTGTCACACTTGAGAATTATTGTATTTCTTGTTCTTATTGTATGACTTATATTGTAACACTTGAATGTATTTGTATTTGCTTGCGATTGTAAGTCGCCCTGGATAAGGGCGTCTGCTAAGAAATAAATAAATAATGATAATGAATATAAACATGCACACGCACAGGTGGTATGCAGGGTGAATTGTGTTTAATGTCTCTAATCTCGTTACAATATTTGATTAATTAAATCCCAGTTTTCAGCTACTTTAGAAAGAATACCTGCACAATTCATAAAACCATTCAATATTCCCCGGTCCCAGATCTTTTCAAATCAACTTGATTAGAAATAAGTTGGTAACTTTTTTTCTAACACTTTCAACGAAAAAAAGTGTGCCTGATCTAAATAATATATGACTGCTGAGGTTAAATGACCCAGGAAGTGCCAGTATAACATATTTCCTGTAACAAAAAAGGCAGGGAATTCCTTTAAACTTCCTTTAAACAGATTTGAGATACATGTCTTAAAATGAAAATACATTTTTGCTATAGCAAAACTGCACATTTGAGACCTGACCTGTGTCGCTAATGGAAGTGCAAAACAGGTAAGATTTTTTAAATTATTTTGTTAGATACAATTACTTTAACATATAGTTGACATAAACTATATACTGTATAGCCTTTGACAAATTCTTTAAAGCACGATTCATTCTTTGGTTTACCATCTGTGTAGAGGTTAATTTATAATAACACTTGACCAAAATATTCCTGAGGCACTAGTAACAATGAAATAAAAGGGGAAAGGCAGACTTCAAGGTGAACTTGCTGAGTGTCTAGAGGTGTTAGCGATTGGCAAAACTGTCAATAATGTATTCAGTGGTAGGAAGTATAAATGTGTTAGAAAAAGAAAACAACTCTGGGTTAAGCTAAGTCACCTCATATATTACATGTTGTGTCTACAAAATTAGACTTGCTTTCTGCTACTTTCTTTTTATTCAGTCACAGAAATATTCTAATGCACATTAAAAGTAGTCAGGTGCCCATAGCCCAACTGTGTGATGGTTTTGTGACATGTGCTACTGTTAACTGAGAGCTTATTTAGGACAGACCAACTCTTTACTACTGTGACCAAAGGCCTGCATTGCTTTATGTGAATGAGAACTCAGGGCTTTGAGTTTCAACTAAAAACCTGCATAACTGCACCAGCATAGATATTCACTTTGATTTAAATAATAATTATAACAGAATACATTTATTAAATAAAATAAATACATATTGTTAGCACATACTTTTTTTTTAAACTAAGTGAATTAGGTATTATCTTTATTACTATTAGAACCATCTGGAATTATAATGTATTACTTGTAGTGCATTGTATTGTTACGGATAAAAATGGTTGAAATGGTTTATAAAACGTTATTCTCCAGAGGTTTCCCATTGAAAATAATATCCTACTGAATGTTTCCACCATGAACTATTATAAGATAAAGATAAATAATACAATGGCAAGGATCCTTTTATTCCTTTCTATGTAACGTTATAGCCTTCTCTTTAAACCTATATTTGTTCAGTGTTTTCAATTTCAATTGTACAATATGGTACAGCATACCCTGCGGTGCCATATGCGTAATGACTGTTATGGAGGATATACTAGTTAACTAGTATAACTGAAAAAAATATATTGTTGAATATGTATTGTATCTGGATCATGTAGCCTGCTTGAAAAATATTCTGTGTTTTAATGTTAGTTAAAATATGCCTTTGTGTGGGTTACCGGTACTTGATAATAAGTTAACAAATAAGATCTTCCTACTGGAGTTGACAATAAATATTAAAGCTTTGGGACACTGAAAGCTATACTTTATTCGTAAATAATACAAAAAGCACTTCGCATGTGAAAGACTAATGTGGACTCACTTTTCATGAAGCTCACAATTAAATAAAAAATGCCCAGTATTTTCCTTCTACCCCATGTTGTAGTCTATTTTAACTCCATGGCCAGTCATCGTGGATGACATTACTTGGTTTGTATAAAAGTGTTTCTAATTCTGTCTTTCAAAGCATAGGACTGTTGTTTATTTCAATCCATTTTTAATGTGATACATCTCCCACCCTATTTTTGGCTCATGTCACAAAAAGGGACAAAGTAAATTACTGATGCATTACATGAGAAATCAAATAAGAGACAAAGTAAAACTGGCCTGTGTAAAGGCAGAAACATTTTGTGAGAGGAAAATAAAAAAAAAAGAGATTTGAATAGTTCCTTGCTTATACTGGGTACATTTTTTGTATTCTTCAACCAGGTCTTTTGCTACTGGAGTCAAGGTCTAGAATTTGTTGCATCTTAGTTTTAGCACAAATACAATGCATTGTTATACATACTGTATCATGCAGTATGCTGTTTGTATTTATTGATTTGTTGTTGATATTAAAAGGTGCTGATCTCCGGTTCTTGACTCATTCAGCAGTGTGGAAAAGCCAAACAACGTTCTCCAGGAAAAGAAGGCATATACACTATAGGGATTGATCATTTCTGGTCCCTTTTATCTGAAATAACTCTTTCTTTATATATATAGATTTAGCTTTTGTCAATTTTTGGTGTAATTAACTTTATCACCTTTCTAGCTATTTTAAAATACCATTGCAGCTGTCAACAAAATAATATGATAGGGTCACAACCTCAATCTCCCATATCCCCCCGTGGCTGCTGGTCTTGCTGTTGCCTTCTGAAAATGTTATTTTAACAATATATCATCATGTTTTACCCATCTTCTTTCTGATTGTAAAGTTTTTTTTTATTATTTTTTTTTTTTTTTTTTTTTATATATAGTATGATGTAGAGTAGCACAAGATCTTTAGAATCAACACCAGTTACCAAAATATCGATTTTTTAAAAAATTAACCATGATTTTAGTTTAGTGCATCAAAGGGCAATAACTTAATAATCTTTCTATTTTGATCTCCCTCCCTCATTTTGTGCTGTCCATTATACATTCGATTATACATTATACGAAAGGTACCACCCACTGGTAGCCAAGAACGCATTTCTGCCAACAAAAGCGCACATAGTACTGCCATACCGCCAAATGGGAAACAGTGAGTGTTCAGAATTCATTTGGAACTGTTAACTTAATGCTTTTTTTTCGTATGAATAGTAAGTTATTTCAATGTAGTCTAAAGCATCACTTAATACAATGCTTTACACAACTCTAGGGGGAGGATGACTGTTACATTGTGTTTGGTGCAATTGACAACATCTTTAAAACTTGCCCGGGAGATGTTTGGTTCATTGTAATTATAATTTCCTTCAGACTTTCATTAATATCCTCCATACTAACCACACAATCATCAACAGTTACTGGATAATGATATACAGTAACATTGGGATTAACCCACATGGTCAATTGCCAATAAACTAACATTATGGTACTGTGAATGATCCTGTGGGTAGTATGGAGTACAGTGCTAATGACAGGATAGTTTCAATTGCAAAAAAATCGAGCGTCTTCAGAGAGGCTGCATTAGGTTTTTATGACGTTCTAAGATGGGGGTTCCCAAACTGGGGGTCGGGGAATCAGCACTTCTCTCCCAGATGACAGTGACAAAGCAATGTTCCCCGGACCGGGGGATCAATCATTTACACGAACGCTCCTGTTCCAATGTAACACTGGTTGCTTTTACCTTACTGTCGGAGCTTACCGAACATTTTTTGTACAGTAAAAACATGGTCATTGATATTATATGCTCAAGCTTAAAGTGTACCAGTAGTAATCAGGAGATGGTATTCCTATTTTCTATTACATAGGTGTGATGGTTACATATTTGGTATATTTTTATTTGGTGGGAGATTTTTGTATCACCCATTGGATTTGTTATTTTTAATATTTAATATTTTCCATTTACTTTTATTGGAGACAAAGTTACACATCCTTTTTCAACAACTGATATCTCCCTGTGTTTTCTTTCCAATCGTAGATACAGACCGCTGGAACTGAGAGGCTCTGACCCACACTTGCTATTCTTAAAGTTTTAGACCCTCAGGGATAAGAATGGAGGGGCCTCATTAACTACACAGTGTTGAGGGTATTCTTGTCATATTTGTTGCAGACTTATGTAGTAAAATAAACAATTTGACATTTACAGATTTCTTACAATTTTCTAATTTGAGTGCTAAAAATAAAATAAAATAAACACCTTAATTGTCATAAAAACTATTTTGGGAAGGAATAAGTAAATGCATATTGTATTTGGTCTTACTAAAACCTATGCTTGTATTATTGAGAAATGGACTTAGGCTAAGGCTACAGAAATATAGTCGAGATAATAGAATGTGTACTGTAGTATATATGTTCAGCAGCACTGGGAATTCTAGAGCCCTAAAACAATGATATTGAGTATGTGACACTCATGAATGGTGTTTCATGGATTTTACTGTTAACTGTTAGTGACAGTGCTTTTACATGTCACTGCTTGTGTTGTGTGGCTTTCTGGAGAAAGGACCCCAGTGAAGAGGTGCTTCAGAAAAGGGCAGGTATCGTTTCTATGGTATTTCTGTCCTGACTTTTCTGGGGTTTTTTTCCTTACCGTGTTTACAAATTTAAACTCCTCTGACAAACCTCTAGGGGGCCACATATTCATTATGAGTTTGAAATATATATTCCGTAGCTCCATATTTGAGATGTAAAGCATTGAATGATATAAATAAAAGTGTTTGAAAGAGTACAAACCCATCATTTCATTGGGTAATTACAATTTCAACAATGCACAACCATAGCCCTTAGTAATTGTTTGAATAAAATGGTATTTCTTGTCACAATATTGGTGACTGTTAATTTTAATGGATAATCTTATAAAAGGGTAAATAATAGGGTCAAGTAAAATCCACAATCCAAGTATCAATGTACAAGATACCATAGAGTTTTATAATTTTAATGAAGTGAATTTCCAGGGATATGTGTCCTCCTATGTGCTACGTTTGTAATTTGCTGTGTAAATTGCTTGTTTAGTAAAAAATCAATATTGTTAGTGTGTTCCTGACTTACAGGCTTTTAGGCCCCCACAGAGAGATTATCTGAATGCACATAGCCAATGTTTCACAGGAGACTGTCAGCTGCAGGTCATCCCAAACAACTGTCTCATGTTTCAATACAAATGCATTTGAGGTATCCTTTACCCTATTTGAATCAACCACGTAGGCCAAATTAAAATGTTTACCTTTGAAATGCAGAGTGCCCTGTCAAATAACTACAGTGGTGAATGTCTCAAGAGACATTGCTAATTAAATATTTTATTTAAATCAATGCTGTCTCAATCTATTTCAGTTTTAAAAGTGAATATGTGTTTGTCTTAGCCAGTGTGGGGTACTCACTCTTAAATGTAATTATTTACTGTATTCTTTATTTTTGATCTTATTTGCTACTGATTTTATTGTACTTTATAACTGCTCTTATCTGTAATGCGATATTCTGTACTGTGATAACAATTGTAAGTCGCCCTGGATAAGGGCGTCTGCTAAGAAAATAAATAAATAATAATAATATACACACACACACACGCATTTCAGCCTTATATTTAAGACTTACATTTTTAGACTCTTACATTTTTAGACCCTGACCATGCCTCCTTACACTTATTAGCCAATTAGGATTTTCAAAAAATGAATTCAGGACTTTGAAGCATTAAGGTACTGAAAATATTAAAGACTATAAGAATATAAGAGGAACCATAGTAAAGAGAGAATGCATCTACCAAGCTCCATATGCCAGTTTTTGTATTTATTTTTCAAGCTATGAGGTTTTTTGTTATATCAAGGACTCCCACAGGTCAGAGTGAAAGAAACATGCGATTAAGACAAGTACTAAAAAAAGAAAAAAAAAGTCAGTACCCTTCAGTACAACATTTTAACCCTGTGTTGCAGACTTCAAACCCCAAACATGCCATTACATGCCACCATTGATAGTTTATCATTGTCTTGGCTCAACAAAAGGACTTCAGCATATAACATACATACATAATAGGAAATGCATAGAAATACGGTATAGAGTTCTGTTGTTACTCACCCTCCTTTTTCCAATACACACAGTCAGTTGAAAACTGTATTTAAGTTGTGATTATACAGCAGATTCAATATTGTATTAGTTTTGAAGACAACATCCGTTTAACAGTTTAACATTTAGTTCAGAAGATACGTCCTTGGGGACTTTTCTTCCAGCTTGCAAATATCATCTGACTGCACAAAAAGAAATATTGATTCCACTCTTGATTTTTAAATAACCTTTGTGTTGGCCTGCAGCCACTACAGAAGACAGAAGATGACAGCCTATCAAAACAGACCCTGTAGCACCTGTGGAAACATTTAATTAATTATATTGAGTATTGCATCAGATTAAACGGAAAAAGAAACAGAAAAGAAAAGGGGGTATATTAAGGTGCAATGGATAAATAGTTTAAATCAGTACTGTTGTTACAAAAATCAGACATCACCACTGTGACCAGATTAGATATTGATCCACAAGACATTTTGTGACTATTAAAATTGACCCCATACCAGGCTTGGGCAAAATACTTAAGTAAATGTATCAAAACACAAATTACAAACTACTTTGGAAACACTGTATTTTCAATACAAAATATAATTGTATTTGGAAAAAACAATTTGAAATTACAAAATATCTTTAAAAAACAAACCAAGATTTTCATAGGTCATCCAGAAAAAAAACAAACAACTTTTTTGTCAATAAAGGAACTTAAACAATTAACAAGTTTCAAGCTACATTAAGCACACATGCAACGTGTGCTTGTTTCCACCAGGGGACCCAATATCTAATAGAGTGTAGGTCGTTCTTGCCCTTTTACTAAATACTGGCCACTACATTTTGATAGATATCTGGTGGAATATTATGCCAATTCTCCTTCGAAGCGTTTTACATTTCAGCAAAGGTTGGTGGTCTGGTGCCTAAGGTGGCATTTCATAACGTCCCACAGTGGTTGGATGGAGTTTAGGTTGTCACTGTCTAACACCTGGAGTCTTCCAGTGGAAAAAGAGCACCTAGGATCACGTGGCTTGGAAGGCCGCAGCGGGTCCAGAGCTCCTCAGGCTGACAGAAGGAAGCTCGACTGAGAGACTGATGTACATAGAATTAGGCACCACTAAAATCGATAGGAAAACAGAAAAAAAAACGATTGGGCACACTAAATAAAAATAAATAAATAAATAAAGGAGACTACAGTGGCTGTTCTCCATCAGTTCTCCTTTAACAAAACAAGTTTCAGAAGAAGTCATCCGACAGTCAGCGTCTTCGGGGGCTGAAAATCTTCCCAGCAAAAGAGAACAGATGCTCAACAGGAGCAGATGAAGGAGGAAGAATAGTATTAAAGACTTTCTTTATGAAAGGGTATTGCTCTAAAGATGCCACATCCTTCCTAGTGTCTTCAAAAAAATGAAGGCTCTCCACTCAGCTTTGTTGTTGCTTGTTGTTGAGGGAGTCATTATCTGGGAAACATCTTTGCTATCACTGAAAACAAAGAAGCTGTCCTTTTCCTCTTCATTGGGTCTCCCACAAGCAAATTCAGATACAAGACCCAGCTCTTCAGCAGCATGACACATAAGCTAATGGAATACCTTTTCTTATTTCAGCAAAATGGTGTGGCAGCCATCGCATCTTGAACAATGGATCGATGGCCAAAATTGATTAATTAACCTCAATCATCAGCTCAAAAAACTGCAGAATCGTTTCTGGGATCCAGTCATGATGGCCTGTAGTAGATGGGAGCAGTGGCGTGGGTTCGTGGCCAGCAATAATGTTGACTCCACAGCAAGATCACCATAGTAACAGGTTTTCTGATACTGAAGGCAATCTATAACAGAGGCAATGGTCTTCAGCACTCAGCAGTGAATGCTCATCAAGGAAGTCTAACTCCATTTTCTTAAAGCTAGGACATTGGAGTTGTTCCATCAACTGGGGAACTTTCTCACAGATATCAATTAGTAAGTTCAAACTGTCATACAATGAATTCCATTGCGTAAGGCATGGACTAATCAATTGACAATGGAAGATTTCCAGAATTATTTCTGAAGTTTCTGGTCGACCAGGTGCAGTTCAATTGAACTGTGCAGCGTTTTCTCTCCTTAAATCGAAATATGTACTTGAACAAAGTATGGTTTTCTTTTAGTTTTTCTACTATTATCTATGTATTTATCTTTTTATATTACTACCCACCTACTTCGATGGGAATGCAATCAGATATATTATTTTTAAGAAAACACGGTTGATGTTAACTCACATTGGCCTTTGTTATTATTAAAATGAAATGAAAAGTACAAATTTTGCAAGCGGCACATCTTTATTTTAAACTTTACGTTCATTCCCTTTGGGTGTTCAGGTTTTTTTTTTACATAGTTTTTTTAAATATTGAACACAATTATAGATAAAACCTAATAATAATAATAATAATAATAATAATAATAATAATAATAATAATAAACTACTGTACATAACATACATAACATACATTTTTCTTACCTAATGTGCTGACAGTTTTCTTTGGGCTGGTGTACGCAAGGAAGAATTTTGGGGAAAATGTTGCTTTTAAATAAGATAATATATTTTTGTATACAAAACGTTGTTTACAAAAATATGTTGTGTTCTTACAACAAAAAGGTTGTTTGCATCTGAAGTCCTGCAATGAATTTCGCTCCAGATGGCACAACAGCAATGTATTTTTGAGCATTTTGAAATTACATTATAGTGTACATTGGACAATACGCAATCTAAAAGCATGCTTTGCCTCTGTCAAAATGAGAGCTATAAAAAAAGAAAGAAAAAAAATAGTTACTCAAACGTAGGACTATGGGTTTAGAAATGTTTTATGTTACCACTGTACCAAGGTCATTTTCTTTCATAGTACACAGAATCTTTTCAAAGTGCATAGAATAGATTTCAAAGACAAGCACTACCTAGGAGCAGGAGATGGACCAGCGGGAGAGGATTGCTTCTGTTTGATGTGATTAGTCTGTGTGTACTTGCAGGATCTCCTAGGGACAGAGGCCTATAGTAAGCTGCATGGGGGACCAAATATGTAGCTCCACTACACTACCAGTCTTATACTAGTGAATTATTAAGATGTATTTACCACATTTAATTAAAAAACTGCATTTACAGAACTCTGGTGAGCTGCTAGGGTATAATTAGTTTAAAAAAAAAATAGATCAATGCGAGGATTAAACAGTCAACATGTTTAATTTAACAAACACCAGGGGACAGGAGGCTCAATCCAGATTGGATAATGAATATTTTAACAGTCAGTTACTACAATAAATTAGCATCTTCAAAAGAATTACAAGGTTGCAATAGGATGCTTTCCAGGACAAATGTATAAGCAATATATCTGATATATAAGTGATACAGATAATAATTTAGAATAAATAATAATAACAATAATAATAACTGAATTCTAACACATAGGAATATCAACATAAATCACAAGTATGAAACAGTATGAGAACACAATAAAACCACAAACGCGCAAATTGCAAACCTTGTAAATAATTTATAATTAACTATACCAATAGTCACATCCAAAAAGGCTATATAAATCCATCAGGCCAACACAATACAAATAGGTTAACCAAACAATGTACAAACATGCAAACAGTTAAAAAATACCAGTACATGTTTCTTTCTTTAATAAAAAAGAACATCAATTAAAAATAACCCAAACCCTCTCGCTGTCTACAATTAAAAATAACCCAAACCCTCTCTCTGTCTAAGTTATACACACAGACTTTTGGGGAACCCACCAAATATACAAAACGTTTGTATCACTGTAAGGATGCAAACTTTATACAATGTTTTGAACAGTACATTTACAAGCAACTCAACCAAACTGTGGCTGCAGCTAAATAAACATACAATCAAAAAGGCAAATTAGATTGACTCACAATTATCCCTGGATTAGATCATCTGCTACTCCGATGGCAATCATTTACAGGATTCAGGGATGGGAAGGGGAAATTGTAATGAGACTGTCCTATAAAAATAAAACACAAATCAACTAGCAAAAGACATTTGAAACAATTAGCAGGTTACCAACCTGTTACACCCTTTTATTAAATGTATGAAGCAGCTTTATTAATTTTTACCACTGTTACTGGGTCACTCTTGTAAAAGACGTAAATACCCAATAAAACATGTTCTCTTACTGTAAATACATAATCTGAAATATGTTTGTATGGGGAATTCTCTTATGAATCAGAAATCATTTTCTCTTAATATGCTGATTAAAGTGTTACAGAATGCTGCAGTTCTTTCAAGAAACACATGACTGTAACAAAGGTAAATTAATGCATTTACTGTGAACACTATAGGGTACTCTGCAACATATTAAAGTCTTACTTAAGAAAAAGCCACTTCATAGTATATTGGATTCCACCAGTTGTCAATCACCCCATGTCAAACTGAGTGAGCCCTATGGGAACATTGATTAATTTGATAAATGTTTACATTTCTTGCATTTCTCCATCTTCCTTGACATATTAAGCATGCAAGGTTCATTAGTCAATTGGCTTGCAAATAGTGATGCCATTACCTTCTGTCAAAAAAGCATGCTAAACCCTGGTTTATACTGTGTGTTTGGCACAGTTGCAGAGCACCAGGTAAAATACAACAAACATGGAAGCTGCAACAAGGAAAAATGGAAGAATGATATATTAAGTAATAAACAAATGTGAAGCGTGTGTATATTTATACTAAATTGTCATATTATTGGCATAAAGGAATTACTTTCTAAGAAATAAAATAATAAATAATACTGTGAGTTCATGCTAATTTGGAGATAAATGCAGTCATTTATACAAGTTTTCAGCATTTTGAGGTCAGCGGACTAACAATACATTTTCACCAGAGCTGGCACTGTAAAGACAGGACATTGCTCTTGGGGAACAACTTTGACTTTTGGGTACAGTATGAGATTTCTGATATGTCACCAACCTCAGACCTATAAAATATATAAGATTTATAACACTGATGACTCGTGATGCAGAAGACCTGTGGCATTTCGAGTCCTCAGCATTGACGTTAGTTGTGTTAATATATTCAGATCCATACATTTGTACTAATTACAGGATTTGTATTACTAATCGTACTATACTGTAAATTAAAATATATCCTTCCTGAACCACCACTTTGCTAAATTTCCAATGTTTCTGTATCACTAATTCTCCTCCATAAAGCTCTTGGATCCTCCAGCAGCATTATATAAACCCTTAAGGGCCTTTTTTATATTGAACCCACTGAAAGGAACCCCTGTAGGTCTTTTTAGAACAAAAATAAAATAGAAATATGTAAAAAACCAAATGGTTTGAATGCCCAGGAACCCATTTTCAGAAGTGAAGGATTTATTTTACAATCTACAATTATTATTTATTATTAGTACTTTTAAATAATGGCAATTCGTTGTATTGACCAATTTGCCACTAAGACACATTAAAAGATGTTTCATCTCTAAATGAATTTTTCTTGAGATTGTTGCTTCACTTCAGTATTCTTTGAAGTAAAGTCTTATATATTCACTTGACACTGCCATGAAAGATGTCAGTATACAACTGACAAAAGATTGATGACATTCTATAACTGTGGTTTAGAGTACAGAATTCTAAGACAAAAAAAGCTGTGATTTTCACCAAGCTGTTATTTTATAGATAAATCAATTTGATTGTGTTATACAATGTTTTCACGTCATGACCTGATACATCACAAAATCTATCTATAAGAAAAGCAACTGGGAGACCACATGTTGTTCCCATATCATATTGATAATGTAAGATGCATTTTTTTCTGCAATCCTTTATAGATCGATATCCTGGTATATGAGATCGCTCTCTGAAACAAACTGTGCCTTAGGGACTTTATCAGGAACAGATTCAGGAACAGATTTAATTGGACTGTCTTTTTTTGTTATGTCTACAGCAATGTACTACTATACCCTAGTGTAATGGGATTTTCAGTGTGACAAATATGGGCACAATTTCAAAATCTCTATAGACAGTCAATAGCAGGAGAGTCAAACTGAACTGTCACAGCCACAGCAGCTGCAACTGCCATGTCGGAATTAGGAGATACCTCAAACTATAATGTGTGATGTTGCCCACAAGCTCTTAATGAAAGCAACATATGGGCCGTTGTTTAGTTTTTTTTTTACTTTTTACACATTTTTTCTATTTCCTGTGCTAAACTTGGCAAAAGTTATTTTATAACAGGGCTGAATGAAAAATAAAATACAGATCAGAACCACTTAAGAGCAAAAACTCTTTTTTTTTGGGGGGGGGGGGGGGGGGGGTGATGCCTTTGCCACAGCAAAATAAAACAAAAAATAAACCACTGCTTCTTTTAACCAAACTTCATGGGGTGATATTTTTTAAGTTTAACCCTTTAAATAATGTACTGTAGTTATTTAGAAAATACAAGGTTTATACTAACACAGTATATATTAACATTAATCAAGTCCTTTTTAACAGAAATGTATGCTGTCTGAAAGCCCATTTGAAAATTTCAAAATTGAAACAAAACTAAACTGAATTCTGGAGATTCATAAATGAATTAGTTCAAGTAGCCTTTCAGACAGAAAATTCTGAAAACTAAAATCTCACCACATAGAAACCTTTCAGTCCCCTCAAGTTTGTCTTCTAGAGCCAGTTGGAATCATTAAAAGTGTCACCCACAGAGCAGTGTAAGAAATGGTGGATAGGATTGCAAGACAACAGCCTTTAGCATTACATCAGCCAGTTCATTTTTAGGAGGAAGAATATTTGAAGTAAATATTCTGCTCCATCATTTCTTTAAATATAGGAATGCATCAGAAAAATGTGTTGGTTTCAATTTAACCCCTACTGGATGTTATTTTAAAAATGATTCCCTATTCCCAATTTGAGTCAGTCTGACTTTGAATTGACATTTCAGTCATGTTAACTGAATGCCAATGAATAATTAGAGATAAAGAGTTATTAATAAGGAAGAATTAGAAGTATAAATCATTAATGCTTTCATTTATTTTCATCATCTTGTAAAATCTACTCAATTCTGTGCTAAATCATCTTTTAAAGCAGAACAATCTTTTTATTTAAAATGTGAATTGAAATGTAAATGAATGCAAGCACACTTAACCAGCACAGAAGACAATGCAGATGCGTACTAGGTATTTGATAGCTGACTGACAAAGAACTATTAAAGATCAATAGATACCCAGTTAACAAGGGATCTAACACGAGCACAAAATAAACTTGCATTGGAATACCTTAAAATGATTGTTACTGATGACACTCAAAAAATGGGTTTGATATTGAGAGAGAGCTTTCTTTCAGGGCTTGATGAACAAGATTATTCATTTTTTCAAGGTTATTAAGTGCCTGGTGCTGGCTGTTTAAAACATTTAAAAAAAAAAAAATTACAAGACAAGCACCCTTGGAGTGTTGACAAGTGTCTGTTTAATTTACTGCACATGATATCAATCTGTATCGCATTGGTAAACAGCCTACAGCAATGCAGTACTGTTACAACATAAATTACTTTGTTTTCAGCAAACAACTGTGCCTTTACAGATGATATACGTTACCTGTGCAAGTGTCCTGTAAAATAATCCAAAGGAAACAATCCCAGTACTGCAATTCACTCCATCCAAGTACAAATGTCAGCTCTTTCTGTAGCAAAACAATAACAGTCAGCACGTTGTCAATCATGGGGTTTCCATGTGAGTTTTTTTTTAACTTGAGACATTTACATGAGAAAAATATCTCGTGTAAAATGTTTTTTTGTGTTTCCTTTTGCTCAGTTTATTTTATTTGTATAAACTGGGCTTTTCACCTGACGTCATGCAAATGAATGGAAAAAGTGGGGGTTGATATGTAAATTAGCTATGCGTAAAGTACTCGTGCTGTTTTTGAAGATTACTAGTGAAATTTTGTGAAAATGTAGTTTCCATACGCAGAGAACTGGTACACGAGTGAATCTAAGCTGCTGTAATAAAGCAAAATACCCTGTGCCTGCTTGGTTAATAATGTGTTTTACTGCTCTTGCCCAAATTGTTTTTCAAATGTCATTAGTACTGTTTCAAATAATTTATCTTACAACTCATTAATTAAAAATAAACTCGGAGGCATAAAATGAAACTGATATTGCAGATCACCATGGCTGAAAACCGACCATTCACGCAATACAGCACACAGGGGATCAGGTGATGCTGCGTATACTACCCTGGCTTAAAAACTCTACCCGTCCGGACGGCTGTCAGCTGCTGAGGAAGCATTCAACACCATGCTTGGGCAAATACGGGTAGTGGGCACTTGAAAGGGAGGTGGCAGATACTGATGAAACAGACTGAAGTGCATTAATTCGTTCCCAAAATTGCCACTGCCTGCTGTATTCTGCACAAACTCTTGTCAACAACAAAATGAGGTGTTCAGTGGCTGCCTGTGAAACAGAAGGTGAAGGTTAAAGTCTCATGAGTCTCACAACAAGCCCAAAACAAGCGCAACCCGTATTAGAGTGGGTGTTTTTGCAAATTACAACCTGTGACACTCAGAAAACAAGCCCAATTCCGCTTATTATAATTCATTAACATTTACACGTGAAATGCGGGTTTCAATGCGAAACTGGGCATGGATTTTCCCTTGTGTTTCATCATTTACACGAGTAAATGAGATTTACCGTATCCCTCTCTTTGGCCGTTTTTTTCAGCCACAAACCTAATTTACACTAATTCCCCTAAACGTGCAAGCACATCACCATTTTACATGTAAATTGACCTGCATGGAAACCCTATGAATGTTGTTTGGCACTATACCATTGAGTAAGTCTACTTAAAAAAAAAAAGCCAGGGAAGGTATTTAAGGGCCATGTAAAAAAACACCAAAAGTGGATGTTGAATGTTGTGTTTTTCAAGAAAAGTGGACAGATCAATTATTTTTTGTGCCTCATCAAGGAAAATCAGTGTGTCTCATTTGCAAAGAAACAGTTGCCATGTGGAAGGAATATAATATCAAGCAACAAAAGACACAGGGGAAAGTATGATGAATAGAAGGGTGCACACCGAACTGCAAAGATCACGTCTTTGAAAAAAGAGGTCGGAGGTGTACAGCAAATGGTAAGAAGAAAATGAAGCAGTAGTGAAGATAAGCTGCCATGTTGCTCATTTACTGGGGACACAATGCAAATATTTTTCTGATGGCGAGTTCATAAAAAAAAAGTATATGAATGTGATCATGGCGGATCACATTCATATACTCGCCATGTCTCGACCAGACCATGACTCAAAGTATAAAAGATATCGATAAGGTTTTAAAATTACAGCTCCATGAAAAAATCCAACATTGAGAATTTTTCAGTAGCTTTGGATGAAAGCAACGACATTATTGACAGTGCTCAGCTGCTAATTTTCATTCATGCAATACATGAGGCGTTTCAAATTACTGAGGAGTTTGCAGCGCTCCAGACACTTCATGGGAAAACTAAAGGTGAAGAGTTGTTTCAGAGACTTGCCGATACCATTAAAGACCTCATCTCTCTTGGAATCAACTTGGCAGAGTGACAATGGATGGCGCTAATAACATGGTAGGGAACAAGACTGGGCTGATTGGGCGAGTGCGTAAGGAAGCTGATTCATGTAATGCTGAAAGGCGATGGAGTTGCATTGCTTTATTCACCAGCAGGCACTGTGTGGTTCTAAACTTGGAAAATGTAATGAAAAGCATGGTGGCCACTGTAAACTCAATCAGGGCACATGGGTTAAATCACCGCTCAATTCAAGCATTCCTGAAGGAAACTGAGTCAGAATATAAGATTGTGCTTTACCACAGTGAGGTCCGCTGACTTAGCTGCGGAAATGTGCTCAAATGGTTCTTCATCTTGCAGAGAAAAGTCTTCTAGCCTACAAGTTTCAGATTGCATTTCACTATACCCTTGTGCTTATTATGGGATTAGGAAGACCCCCTGTATGAGCCTGGTTTGAATGTGCTATAAATAAATAACCAATGCAGCAGTGTGGTGTGTCTAATTTGTTCAGGGGTGAACATCGGCAACATCTAAAACTTCTGGTGATCCTGCTGGGGAAGGATCTCTCTTACTGGGTAAAACCAAGCAACAATCCCATTACTGCTGCTTGAATTGCAGTCAGCAGGTGCTTCCTTTTCAAAAGGCCTCATCAGGTGGCCCAGGGGGTGCCAGACAGTATAGCTTATCACTTGCTACGTGGTCAAATCTGTCCTCTAAGGCATGTAAATGTAGCAGATTTCCAATGACTAAGATCTGGAATTTCAATTTTTGAAGGTAATCAACATGGTTAACCTCTGCAGAAAAAAAAAAAAAAGATTCTAATAAAATACAGTATATGGTATTTTTGGTATTAGTTATATATATATTGAAAACAATGTTGTTGGAAGCTATATAGATGTGAAATATATTTTGCCATTATGATCTAAGTGTTTTTTTTTAAATTTTTTTATTTCATTTAGAGTATAGTGTAAATCTTTTTCGTCCCAGTCAGTGAAGGGCATTTTAAAAATGAGTCTCTTTTTAAAAACAGTATAAATATCTACAATTTAGTGTTCACGAGGAGTTGTTAAATTAGTTGGGCAGGATTGCAGGTTGACAGTTTGTTCCTGGAAATTAAGATCAATGCCAGATAAAGACTTGTTCTATGCAAAATGCACTAATTGGCATCTAATTTGGCATCCAAATGTCAGGAGTCCAGAAGGACAGAGTACAGCAGGGGAAAATGCAAATATGAACAAGCAGATGGTGCTCTCTGGAGGTTAGGGCTGAAGTACATGAACTGGACAGAGAAAGTGAAAACCTATATTTTTCCGATCTATGTTAGATCTGACCTTCACAGCATTTTGTTATCAGTTTATTCATTCTGGCCACGTTATGTGTTTTAAAGTTATGTTTACAAAGTTTGTTTGCCTGTCTTCAATTGTATCAAATTATTTACTTAAAAAGCTGGTTGTGCTGCACATAAAGACGTCTTCAGTCACCTTTTCTGTAAGATCCCCCAGGGCCAACCCTTGCTGTTTTTTTTAAAGGTGCATAGAGGTTTTTTTTATTGATTTAAATTGGGACTATTTTGTATCCTTTCCGCAGTATTTACTGATCGTTATTGTCATGTCAGTGTTTTACTTTTGGTTCCATGACTGTAAGAAGTTGTATTTAGTTGGAAGTGGCCTCTCTCTGAAGCAGTGGCAGCATTCCTATTTCAAAGGTCCTAGTGCAACAATGTTATATCAGGAATAAAAAGTTATAGCAATACAGAATTAAATAATGAATATAGAATTTATATTTATAATTAACTTGTGTATCATTCCCATGTGATTGTTACAAAGTACCTGCACATTTCTAGTATATAACTGAAATGCCAAACTGTACAAACGAATACCCTGCCATGAGGCTCTTGACTTTCTTGGATGCTGACATACAGCGTGGTATGTGGGTTTTAATTAGAGACTTGAGATTTCCAACAGATCTGCCTGTCATGACTGAAGCTACTTTATTCACCCTGGTTATTTAACCATCTGCCTGATGACTTGCTTAAAAAGAAAGAAAAAAGAAAACAAACATGTCGACAGGTTTTAAACTGTAGTTTCAAGAATCTTCTAAACCCTTAAATGGTATTTTATTTACTATTTTTCTTACTATCCTTATTGTCCTGTGAATTTTCTTTTTAACTCTGTGTCTCGTAATATCTGTTGTACACCCCTTCTATAAATCTGAAGTCTGGTTGAATTTCCTTGATATTTGTATGATGATTCCCTCTGAACTCCTGCCTTTTTATTTTCCCTCTCTTATTAGTGAAACCTCTGGAATTATTACATTACATGGTACAATATATCAGTGTTGTTTTGTCCTTTTACAATAGTTGACCTTCTCATCCTTTCTCTCTTTATATATGGCTCGGGCCAACATTTAAATATTCAGCTCTTTTAATATCAAAAGCTCTGGCCACCTGAGCGAGGCTAGAGAGAGAGAAAGAATAAGGTTAGAGACCAGATACTTAACCTGACATGAAAAAGAAACACTACACAATAACTAAAATATCAATTAATATCCTGACACAAAAAGAAAAGTGGAGAATAAGATAGAAAAGAAGCACCACCTTCAATAAGTAAAAGAACACATTATGATCCCTGACTTCGGGCCGGACCAAATCAAAGTTAGCACTTCAGTGAACAAGGACACGAAAGCATTCGCGGTAATAAAACACAAGAAAAATTCCAAGCGAAATCTCGCAGAACCAAAACAAGCCCTTTTCGCAGGACCGGATTTTATAGTCAACTTCGAACTTGTCAAGCTATTAAGCAAATAGTAAAGAAAATAACACTAAACATCCTGATATTTGCAAAAGAAAAAAAAAAAACAGTGCATGCCTCAAGATGCTCCACTGACGTCATATACCGAACACTTGCACACAACACTGAATAATTTAAAATTAATAATTTACAATATCAAATATCAGTATATGTATTATTATCATAATATATGTTGTGTTTGCAGCCTTAAACGAAACATGGACAAGACAGTTTTTTTCTTTAGCCTACTACTTTTTTTCGCCACAGTTCGAGTTAAATGTTTAATAAAGTAACACGTATTATTTCTTTAATACGTTCAAACAATAAACTCTTTTTTACTCACGGAGAGGTTTGCTTGAAGCAGTGTCTCTTTCAGTGATGGGAAAGCTTTTTAGATATATTTTCTTTTATTTCTTATCTTTGTAGTAAGTTACAACTACAGACAGTACACTTTTTTTAAGTCCATGGACATATTCACACGTCATCTGTCATCACATCTTGTAACAACAGATTGCAGGTAAGCGTGTCATAATATATTTATATAGGTAGAGGATGTAAACTGTATGGTTAATTAGAGGTGTGGTCGGCTCGCGTCTTCAGACAGCCATCTAGTGTCTTGATTCTTCTTTTTTTAACTTAAGCAAGTTCCTTCATCCAAACTCCTGTTGACTCAGCAGCTAGGTTTCCTAGAGGTCGCATGTGTTAATGTAGGGCAAGCTTCCTGAAATGTATTTGTCACCAGCAGCTCAATTCTCTATTCTTATCCACTGCAGCCTGATATCCCAGAAACTGGTACAACCTCTTTAACCTTAGCGCTAGAGTTTGGTACACCATCCAGTCTTGCATTTCATGAAATCAGTCCTTGAAATCTGTTGCTTGAGAATGGATTTTACTCTATCAAATTCCTTTAGGCAAACTTGTTCTCTGCATATCAGTCTCTTGGACAATGGGAAGTGATCTTCATTTTCAGTCCCTTAACCTTTTTGTTTAAAGGAGAAAGTCATCCTCTGTTTGAAGCTTTTTGAGTAATATGTTTCAATACTGATCTTTTCAAAACAGTGGTGTCAAACATACTTTAAGACCCAGGAGTTCCCCTGAACATTATGTAGTACTATATAAAAGGATGTTATTACCTGCAGGACAATATTCATGTGTTCCTTCAAATATAGCATCTTTAAGGCTATTGGTGCCTTAGTTCAGGTCAAGTATTCAGCAACCAATTATTCTTACATTTTTAGTCCTCTAAAGATCAACAGAGATTCAGAATGTTAATTATTTATTTTCTGTATGTGTTAAGGCACAGAAAAAAATGTACATCTGAGATATCAGTATTCAAACAATCCAATTTCCCACTACAATAAATTCATTTTTAGTCCATTATAGTTTTTAATGCTATATTAAAACCGATTGTGAGTGAAAGCTAGACCAAGACAAACCTGCTCGGATGGGACACTAAAATAGACTCATATAATGCAACATCTTTTTAATATATAGACTATAGAGACAGAGTGATTGTGTAGTATAGTGTTCAAGGTGTTTTTCGTTGTTTTAGTGTCCTGTCTGGGCAGGTTTGTCTTGATCTGCAGCTGCATTGCTTTTAGTGGAAGAGATTATTATTATTATTTGTTTATTTAGCAGATGCCTTTATCCAAGGCAACTTACAGAGACTAGGGTGTGTGAACTACGCATCAGCTGCAGAGTCATTTACAATTACGTTTCACCCAAAAGATGGAGCACAAGGAGGTTAAGTGACTTCAAATCCCAGCTCAGCCACTGACAATGAGTCAGTGGCTGAGCTGGGATTTGAACCGAGGACCTCCTGGTTACAAGCCCTTTTCTTTAACCACTGAACCACACAGCCTCCTTGAACAATTGAATATGGCCAATCAAGGAGAGACATAATTTTGGAAATCAAACCTGAAGAAAATAAATGCTGTTCGTCAAACAAAAAGAACAGCAAGTGATATAAAAATAAAAAAAAACATGGACTGCCTTAAATCGAAAAAAGTATTTAACTCCTCTGGAAATAAAAAGACCAATCAGTTATGAACATGGAATGTATCAAAGGAATTGGGGGAACAGATATGGCATTCAGTCCTTGGGCAGTCATTAATGGTATGTACTGTATCTCCAGATTTACAGTAGAGAAGGGAGAGAACACCTTTCATCCAAAGTTTGAAGGTGGTTATCTTAAAGAAAGGGTAAATAATGGTAATTCATTTTTAGCAGTATCTGGAGACCAGTAGAAACTGATTTTTAGCATATTTTCCCCTTTGCATTTCTGAGAAATCCTGGACTTATCAAAGTAACAGATTGGCAGTATACACTCAAATGTTTTTGGTAGTTATATTTTCAGTAATCATAATTTGATTAAACCATTCAAACTGTTATTGCTCTCAGATTTGATTCAAAAGTAACAAATTGTGTTAAACCTGTCATCTTTGTGGGGACCAGATTTCCTGTATGAGAACACATGTTGCACCTCATTTGGGACAGTAAATGCTGAGCGTTGCTTTTCTCCCTCAGGACCGTCCTTGATTAGGTTATATATAATACTGCTGCAATCTGTACACTTGGAATATTGACTTGGAACATAATACTTCTACTGTGTTCCATGGAAATAACTTACTACTTGATTCACATTAACCATGGACAAGATGGAGGTGGATCTGATAACTCTGCAAATCTTTTTGATCTAGCCTTTATTACTGTATATGACTATGGGTGTTACCTCCAGAAATGAGGACGCAATTCTGGAAATTATAATGACATTAAGAGGCTATAAAGAAATTGGTGAATACTTCATATTTGGTAATTATTGTAAACATCTTAAAAAAAACTGGTTATTATCATTAAAACAAACTTGTCTAACACAATTTCCCTCATATGATTTTTTAAAGTCCCAACAGGTAAGAATCAATAACAATGTATTTGTATAAGAGGTAATAATGTCAAACACCAAAATAACTGATTGGAAGGATATTAAATGCACCTTATAAATTTGAAAGGTTTCTGGGGTTAGATGCAGTTTCATCCATCAATAAAAAAGATTATTGTTGCCTAATGGTTTTCATTTTTGCTCAGGTGCCATCTATTATCAATTTACTTTGGCATATACAGCAAACTCTCTCGTGTTTAACTTTCTGGGTCTTCTAGACAAGGATGTCTAGTTACTAGTTCCATTTTTCATTTAGAGTTTACCTATTGTGTGGATGTTGTCTATACATACGGCATATCACACTTTCAATCCCGGTTTTCACCCCCAGAAGGATTTAAATGTGGTTCTATAAAATGAATATATTTGCCCTTGAGCCCATGGTTACTTGTGAAATGCAATTCCTGAAATCTTTGTAGAAATTGCTTCTGCTTGTCGCATCAGTGAATTGCAGGCTCTAGTGATAGCTACTCCCTGCACACATTTCTTTTTAGGCAGAGTTATATTATTTCCTAATCCGTGTTTCCTCCCTAAGGTATTTTAACCTTTCATTTGTCTCTGGAGATTACAATATCTCCCAGCAGTTCTTTTCCCATGCTAATGTGAATGGCCTTTCAGTTCGACAATGTTGACACAAAATGCATAGTTTGTTTTTATATTCGCTGTGCTAAACAGGGAATCGGGGGGGAAAAAAGTCTTCTGCGCTGGTATGGTAACATATTGTAGCTGTAGCTAACGACAAACAGTAGATCGTAGACTCAAATGTGTACATTTCAAATAAACACATGTTACAGCACACATGTATTTTACCCGCATGGAAACTTCATGATTGTCAATACTGCTTTACACAGGCCATTTAAATAATGTAATGTCAAAATGTAAGAATGTTTCTAATGTCTTTTTCTATTTATATGTTAGATAGGCCAGTTGTGCTTCTAGGGGATAGCTATAAAATCAATTACCTAAGTGAGAATTATGTGTAAAATACATCAGCTATCTTCAATTGATGTCACATGCTGTATATAATTTAATAATACCCATTATTTACTTCCAGGAGGTCACTAGTACAAAGACAAGAGTTTACTTCTCTTGAAGAATTGCACATTATTTTGGAGGATTATGGTTTCTCAGTGCACCAGGTGCCAAACATTAAAACTTGTTTTTTTATTGTGTTTTTATGGTAGAGAACCAGAATAAGAAAAATAATAATAACAACAAAGTTGCTCATTAAAAAAAAAAAATGATAATAATAATAATAATAATAATAATAATAATAATAATAATAATAATAATAATTAGAGGAAGTTCACATTTAATTCCAATAATTAAATACAAGGCAGAACTTGAAAACTAGACTAGCCAGACGCCCTAACGTTGTTGAGTCTATTAGATTCGGTAGCAACCAATCACAAAGACCTGTCAACAGAATTCAGTCCACCTCAAAATGCCTTTTCTTTAAAACATTGCCCTGTTCTTTGGTGTTAGCCAATAGCTTTCCATACAGATAGGGAACCCCCTTCAGTTAACATAAATGCTGATTTCTTAAGCTGGCGTTCCTTTTTCATTGTTCAGGGATCTATTCTCATATATACTCATTTGCTATAAAACTGCTACTGTATTTAAATTATATACTATGTACAATTTGTCTGAAAAATCACAATGTCACATTTGGGTACATGGTAAATAGCTTTTTAAGTCATTTTCTGATTCTGTGATTCTGTAATGAAAAAAAAAACAACTTTATATGGTCATGATATATGGGATCCCCTATACATATTTTTAGATACAGATTCCTCTATGATTTGGCAGATTTGTTTTTAAATGTTCAGTTATGTTCCCTTACCAGCCTTCAACAGGGAAGCCAATTATGCAGCACAATGAAAATGAAAAAATGCCATAAGAAAGCAGATGAAAACATTCAGCGCTGTACATGATCTACAGTAGAGAAATTTCACTACAGTCAAATAATTTAAGGATAACCTTTTAATTATGTGTAATTAATTGTTATAAAGCATCCAAATATATATTTTTAAGTATTTCATTTTACAGTTTCTCTGTAAACTAGCACCCTGGTTAATCCAGCACAATATTCCAAGTCCCAAGTGATCCCACTGGGTTTGTAGGCAAAATCGTCAGGGATGGCTACTCCTCACCACGATACATAAGAACATAAGAAAGGTTACAAACGAGAGGAGGCCATTCGGCCCATCTTGCTCGTTTGGTTGCTAGTAGCTTATTGATCCCATAATTTCATCAAGCACCTTCTTGAAGGATCCCAGGGTGTCAGCTTCAACAACATTACTGGGGAGTTGGTTCCAGACCCTCACAATTCTCTGTCTAAAAAAGTGCCTCCTATTTTCTGTTCTGAATGCCCCTTTATCTAATCTCCATTTGTGACCCCTGGTCCTTGTTTCTTTTTTCATTTAAAAAAAGTCCCCTGGGTTGACATTGTCTATACCTTTTAGGATTTTGAATGCTTGAATCAGATCACCGCGTAGTCTTCTTTGTTCAAGACTGAACAGATTCAGTTCTTTTAGCCTGTCTGCATACGACATGCCTTTTAAACCCGGGATAATTCTGGTTGTTCTTCTTTGCAGTCTTTCTAGAGCAGCAATATCCTTTTTGTAATGAGGTGACCAGAACTGAACACAATATTTTAGGTGAGGTCTTACTAATGCATTGTAAAGTTTTAACATTACTTCCCTTGATTTAAATTCAACACTTTTCACAATATATCCGAGCATCTTGTTGGCCTTTTTTATAGCTTCCCCACATTATCTACATTTCTGAGTCAACATAAACTCCTAGGTCTTTTTCATAGTTCCCTTCAATTTCAGTATCTCCCATATGATATTTATAATGCACATTTTTATTGCCTGCATGCAATACTTTACACTTTACTCTATTAAATTTAATTTGCCATGTGTCTGCCCAGTTCTGAATGCTGTCTAAATCATTTTAAATGACCTTTGCTGCTGCAACAGTGCTTGCCACTCCTCCTATTTTTGTGTCTTCTGCAAATTTAACAAGTTTGCTTACTATACCAGTAGACCATAGTGGACAGGCACTTGGTGAGTTCAAGCAGCTACCTTCAGAGCTGGCCTGTGTCTTACCGACATCTGTTGTCGACCTCCTGGCTGTAAAGAGGCAACTGGATTGGTCATGGTCATGTACGCCCACTCAATTATCCTTTTGGCACGCCCAGTCTCTGAAAGAATTAACTTTCAAAGGAACATAACTCTCACCAAATATTTTATTATTTTCCTATCTTTACATACTAAATATGTGACAGTGTGTTCTAGTCTTGAAGTTTAACCAACTGTCTTTAAGACTTAGCAGTTTACTGAAGGTAAGTTATTTTAATTGTCAGTGAATATGAGTAAACTCATGTTTTAAGTTAATGAAGCTTTTTATATCCTGAAGTTATAACAATATACTTTTTTTTAATTTTCCAGTCTGTATCTTCTGATAAAATTCCAATAAAGTTTTAGTTTAATAAAACAATACGGCTACACCATCATATATACAAATAATAAATCACTACAATAATAATAATAATAAAAAACAAAACAAATACAAAATTATAAATTGCGCAGGGGCGGAGGGGTACCCTATTCTAAAATAAACAAATAATACATTTTCATGTGCAGGGCTGCTAGCCCTGTCACACACCCCTAGTAAATCTACTGCTAATTGCTCTAATTGTCTAATTATATGTACCTAAAAAGTCACAATAAATTAGGTACAGTAGGTATTTCTTAAGAAAGCCACATTGCTGAAGGTCTGGATGTGACAATGTGCTGTTATGTTCAGAGATTAAAATGTCACTATCTTCAAGGTCCAGAGTGCTTTAATTGAAAAGCTCACTTGAAGCACATGACAGTTATCTCTGTGTGGCTGCTTATTGTTACTGCCAGCTACTGATTGCTGAGATCAGGTGTAAAACAGTCAATTTGCTCTTGGAACCTGACAGTGGGTTTAAAGAGCCTTTGACATGGAATTTGACTTTTACCAAAAATATAAACAATAATATTAACAGGCCTCACTTAAACATATAATCACATTAATTTTACTAAATTATGTTTAATCGCGCTACAATGAATCAAATAATACCCGGAAATACACAGAGGGCGATCTCCATTTCCTGGTTTGGAGCTAGGAGACTGACGTCACAGAGGGAGATACCCGCAGGCTACTTGCATTTGCCAGCATGGCTGACAGCGACAGTGAAAGTGTGAGTAGCCTAATTTTATTAGTTTCAGACATCTCTTATGAATGTGAATTATGTAGTGATGGATCTGACTTAGAGAGAGAAAACAGGGATTGTCTCCCGTATCAATTCGAGCAGGGTCAAACTCGGAGAGAGACTCCGACAACACCAACGCAATGGACTGGAGGGATAGAAGATGTCCGCGGAGAATCAGTATCTTGGCAACACAGAATGGATAATAAAAACCCTTACATTTAACATAGATTGATACTTAAAATGTGTCATATTACCCATAATTGTATAGTTATGTCAGTCCTTGATACATAAATTACTGATACTAGCAGAATAACCGTACGCTGTGGATTACTAGTGGCATGTATTTAACATATCTCTCTATATATACATATGTACAGTGTCACAGGTAGCCTTGGCGTGTCCCTTGTGCTATAAATCATTGGAACCCTTTGCATGGCAGGACTCAGTTGCTAGGGTGGACAACATGACATCTATCAAGGAAACAGTTATAGATCCAGAACCATTGTTCATGGTACAGTGCTGACTCTGAGCAGAGCAGAGCAGTTGAAAGCAATCCTTTTCTAATGTGTGGATGTGACAAGTGCAGAGGTGGATCACCAATGACCAGGTCCAAACCTTGCCCAACCTGTAGTCACTTACTCAGACACTGTTGAATTCTGTTTGAATGTAATAGTTCTGAAGGGATTTTCACACTTGAATGTAGACCCACGTGATGTAAAGAGAATTGAATGTGTGGGTTGTGAAAGTGGTCATCCAGTGACATAGGCTCATTTGGGTAAGATAGAATGTGAGGAGGGTGTTCCTGCCAAACGTGTACAAGTGTCTTGCAGGTATCAAGTGTAGACCCTGGTGGCCCACACCTGTGATGTAAAGTGTTGGATGAAAAGGCCTGTCGTGGTGTTCACAGAACCAGTCCAAGCTGAGCCTGGTGCAGAGTTCGAATCCTGCTGGGAATGTGCCGATTTGTTAGACATGAATTGGATGCTTTAAACTAAAATGTATTGATTGAAATAATATGATATACTCTTTGTCAATAATAATAATATTAACATTGTCTGTACTCTTTTTGAATAGATCTGTATACCAAGTAGGAAATATTGTAAGTAGCTTTTGTGTGCAGCTTGTGTGAAGGAGCCTGTTGAAGAGGTCGAGCTGACCCGCTCCTGGCAGGCTCTTATCAGATGAAAGCAACTCTTTGAATGAAAGCAACTCTTGTTAGCACATGTGTGTTTTACGAGTGCAGGATTTTAAAGTAATAAGAATGGAAGTCTTATAATAGGGAAACTAGAAAACCAGTATACAGTTTAACTAGTTCTAGAACAGACTCAGACTTTATTTAAAGAAATAAGTAAATTTGATTTAAAGACAGTGTTTAATCTAAAAGCAAGTACTCTAAAGTAATGGAAACAGAATACTTGAACCAACAACCTAAGTCTTAATACTGCTGCTATATGTCTTAGAGTTAAACAAACATATAGTTTAAATGGATTAGCAGTCATGTATCTTATTTTTAATAAGTAGTAAGACTTGATCTAAAAGGAGCCCTTGAGTTAATAAAATAAAATAGTATAAACTGTAACTTTTATATACAGTAAACCGATAGAAGAAAAATAACTAATTTTGTGACCTTGTCCTTACCTAGTAAAAGCAGTGTTGGAGATGACTAATTGGTCTTGGCTGATGAAGCAGGATTTTTTGATGGCCAGCAATTTAGAAGCCAAGGTCCTTTCTATAATGAGTGATCTCGTTAATATTAACAAATGAAATACCTTTCGGATAACAGAAGGTAGGAGTTTATATTAAAATAAAAAAAACGTTCTACATATCACAGAAATTAATCAGAACCTGGCAAGAAAAGATGAGAGCATAAAGCGTAGGATGGTTTTCTGAGTTAAGCTAAAATTTGGTTTAAAATAATTAGAAAATACTTACGGTGGTTGGCAAGAGGGTAGGTTGTCTTAAAACCTGCTTCAACTAGATTTTGTATGAACAGATAAAGAAGTCAGACTTAGTTCAGTCACTATAAGAATATTACATTCTCATATGTTAATAGTAGCCTGATTTAGATGAACATAACTGGACCTTCCACTGAAAACTTAAATGACTTAATAACAAAAGCATATGGCAAAACCCCCTACAATTACTATTAAATATCCTGTTAACACATACCTGTATATGAAAGTAAACTAATCTGAAAAGGTGATAAGATATGCTGCTCAGAGGGAATATATTGTAAGAATGCTTTCAAAAAGAGACATGTTAATAGTTTATATTTATCAATTAACAAAATGCAAAGTGAGTGAACAGAAGAAAAATCTACATCAAATCTGTTTTGAAGGCAAAGGGTGGTCACACCAAATATGGATTTGATTTAGATTTTTCTTCTGTTCACTCACTTTGCATTTAGTTAATTGATAAATATAATCTATTAACATGTCTATTTTTGAAAGCATTCTTACTTTACACATTTTTCACACCTGCCTAAAACTTTTGCACAGTACTATATATATATATATATATATATATATATATATATATATATATAACAACATCTCTTTTAATACACATATAAACTTGTATTGTACTTGGTAGCAAAGGATCCTGTGAACTTTAGTGAATGGGGTTGCAGACCTAAATATGCGGTGGTCCTGAAGCGGCCCCTGAGACGGCCCTGGGCCTGCACTGTAGTGTGAACGGGGTCATAGAAGCATCTTCACATTAACAGCAAAAAAAACAAAAACAACAAAAAATACATGAAAATAATACCTCAGTACAGTAGACGTTCTAGTACTTAAGTAGGGTAATGTCACTTATAAAAGTTGACCATAGTAAAAACATAGCAAAGTGTAATACAGCATATGAAAACATGGTAACGCATATTAATATACATGGCAAATCAGAGTAAACTAACTGGGAAAGGCATGTACCTGTAACTAGCAAATGCTTCATTTTTATTCTGACTTGAACAACTCTAGTAACATTTAGTGGTATTTAATAAAAACTAAGTTTGCACATGTGGCTACATAGTAATTACATTGTATAAGTACAGTGTTATTACAAAACATGCAAATTACACAATGGTCTTTTCCAACTAGTGCATTTATCACCTGGATGACATTATGGCTGATTGGCAAGCACCCACCGCATCTCCCAAAGTGGCCTGCATGTAATACGAATGCAATGCACTGCACACCTTTGTTTCAACAAAGTTGAGAGCACCTTTAACAGTATGATATAACATTATTGGTTAAACATCATTTTCCATCAAACAGTATAAAGGCTATATTAAACCATTAATATTAGACATACTAATTACCATGTATATTATATCAACCATTCTGCAATGCATATTGGATTGTCTACAGCATTTGGTTCTAATACATGCTGATGAACCCCCAAATAGCATGACTTGTTATGGAGATAAATATGACCCAGGACAGCGAAATCAGTCACTTGGTCAAAAATTTCAAAAACTGTTTTATTGTGGCAATGGATTGGACATATAATAAGCTTTAAAATAATACCAAACTTATTGATATATCTCAAATGGGGCCCGAGATATGACATTTTGAAATCAGCAAAGTCAGAAGACGCCATTTTGAGAAAATGAAGTTGAAACATGGGACACCTACTTTCCAGCTATTTCCTTAGCATCCATTATGTTAGAATTCTGACACATACACCAAATGTTCACCAATAACTCCTCATACCTTTCTGCAAAATAGGACAAAGAAATTATATGATACAAATATTTATTTTTCATTTATTGAAACATAGAAAAATTCTTGTAATTTTTTACAATTCATAGCGATTTTTTTTTTTAAACAAAAATGTAAATGCTTTTAAATTAAAAGTGCTGAACTATTTACATTTACATTTACTATTTACATTTCACTTGGTATTTGCATATTCTGAAATACATATCTTGGACTACCTTACCTCAGTTAATATTAGCTAGTCCAGGATTAGTGCTAATCGGTATGTTGAACCAGCCATTTAAGAGTTAAAAATCATTCAAAAGCTCTGATTAGGCAAATTAATTACTGCAGCATGCGTAAGCAGCCTGACATCTGTTGCTTGCCTGCCTCCTGACTTCTTGTACCGAGGTACCAAACCAAATTGTTTGTAATGCTTCAGCAGTGCTGTCAGCTTATCCTGGCTGATGCTGAAAAAGATTAATACAAATCATTTTCATAGTAATTTAAATTCAGAATTTTTTTCAGAAAGTTTTCAATGGTAAAGTGCTTACCAGTGTAGAAACTTAAACGCTTCTCTGCAAACACGATGGCCCTGTATGTAGTAGGTTGTTCTTTGGTGTTTTCTAGGCATCTGTTCTTTTCTTTTTGAGTTTGTAGTTATTATTATTATTATTATTTATTTCTTAGCAGACGCCCTTATCCAGGGCGACTTACAATTGTTACAAGGTATCACATTATACATTATTTCACATTATACAGATATCACATTATTTTTACATACAATTACCCATTTATACAGTTGGGTTTTTACTGGAGCAATCTAGGTAAAGTACCTTGCTCAAGGGTACAACAGCAGTGTCCCCCACTGGGGATTGAACCCACAACCCTCCGGTCAAGAGTCCAGAGCCCTAACCACTACGCCACACTGCTACTCCACACTTGTCATTGCTGATAGTGGCGCTGATTTTTCCTAAGAGAATCAGATCTCGTAGTCTGGCAAATAACCCATTGATGTCCTCAGGTCAAGTATATGTTCATCAGAAAATGCCTTAACACAGGGTTTCCCGTCATTCAGTTTGAAGCTGTATTTAGATGACTTATTTACACAGCTGTAATTATGTATTTTTTGCAACTCGGTTCTAGTATTGTTATCAATAACAATGTCAGCGACATGATTCTCCATCACCACAGCTACTTCATCAATGACAGCCGCGTCGTCATCACTATCGGCACTGAAACGATCACTTTCGCTTATGCTGTCAACATTATCAGGGTCATCTACATCACCACTCTCACTGTCAGACTCAGACAAGCACGCACCATCACAAAAATATTCCGAAACCAGCTGCATCCACTGTCTGTCAGTTGCAGCAGATTCCATGTTGCTGGATCGTAAAATGTTAAGAGAATTTGCAACATCCTGTTCTTTTGATAAAGACATAATTCGCCTATGATTTTTTATATTTTTTTATTTTTTATTTATTTATTTATTTTTTGCCGGGGTTTAATATCACAAGTTCTCTGCGTTCACAACCACAGCAATGCCGCTGTCCCAGAAGTCAAAGCGCGTGGAGGCATTCAGCCAATCGGTGGATACTACAGAAGCCAAATGACGTCACGCATAGCAACAAGCAGAACTGTTTACACTGCAACCACTTCTTAAAACCGTTTTCATTGGCTAAATAAGATGTCAGTCTATTAATGACCTAGATAGCAGGAAAGAGGGAAACTACAGCTTTCAAAAGATACCCGGATGATGTGTATGCGTGGAAGGACGCTGTTGCTGTGATTCCGTGAATTGTACGGATTTTAGTCTTTGTTTCAGCTACTTTTGACAATCTGCGGTCGCTGTTGTTACCAAACTGTCTATTTACAGTATAATAGAGACATTATTTAATAAAATAAACTTCATAAAACAATAGTTTGGACTGTTAAGTACACAAAAACGTGCAAAACTCAAAATCGATAATTCATGACGTCACTCAGTAATCTGGCCGCAGTGTAAAATCTACAAACGCGACTTCCGACTGATTTTGCTGTCCCGGGTCACAAATATGCATATTGTGCCCGCTTTTATGGTATGGAAAAGTATTCACCCTCATTTTGTCTTTTTTTTTAACAGAAAAAAATCTGTCAGAATTCAATCACAAAACAAAACATTATTTTACTCTGATCAAAAAAGCCCACATATTTATATTGTGAATTCCCTTAGATATTAATGTACACTTTATTTAGCCATGTATGACCAATTGGGGTTAATTATTGTATTCCAGGGAATTTGGTTTTTGTAATCACAATACTGAATCATACTGAATTATACTGGACCAAAATAACATGAAGAAAAATGCATATATTTTGCTGGTGCAATGACTTTGTTTGAAATTATAAAAGACACTATAATACGTTCTCTGACCATTTGCCAAGAGTATAGCACTGCTGTATTTTTTCCTCTGGTCCTGAGGTGCAAACGGATCATTAATAATATTGCTTTTCCAGGCAATAAGTGGATTGGTAGTAAACTACTTTCTCACCCTTGGTATCTTATGTTCTTCAGGGTTTCATATCTTTTAAGAGGCATATTTTGTGGAGTCTGTGTGCCAAAGCATAACAAGCTTCCATGCTAGACAAGGCTTTTTTATTCCCTTCAGTCAGTTAGTAAACTTTAAAACTTTAAACAGTGTGCACCCATCTCTCGAGACTATATGGATGTCAGTTTCCAAATCCTTCTGCTGATTCACGTTCCTGTAAATTTATAAAATGTAATTTCAGCAAATAATAATGAGATTTATGATGTTCAAACTAAAAAAGCATAGGCAGTGAATGGAGAAATTATGTATAGCAGTTCCCAAATGACTAGATTTACACTAATCTGTATGCAAGAGATAACAATTATTTTCAGCACTATGTCCAATTTATGTGATGTGTGTTTTCTATTTAAGGTATCCAATTATAGATTGTTTTTCAATGTCTAGCATAAAATATATTTTGTTACTACCCAATGGCATACATAAAACATGTAACTAAAACATTAGTTAAATAAGTATGTAACAGCAAGATTTTTCTTTGGACCATGAAGTTTCCTCATATATAAGCACTACAATGCCAGCCTTCATCACTGGCATTGTTTAAGTGTTACTGAGCAGGCTGTAGGGTTTAAAACACTTTTTTTTTTTTAAATTTATTAGTTGCCATTTGTTTTTTATCGTTTTTTTCTCCCAATTTGGAATAAACAATTATTTTTAGGCTTAGCTCACCGCTACCACCCCCACTTGGGAGCGGCGAAGATGAATACACACTGTCCTCCGAAGCGTGTGCCATCAGCCGACCGCTTCTTTTTCACACTGCAGGCCCACCATGCAGCCACCTCAGAGCTACAGCGTCGGAGGGCAACTCAGCTCTGGTGCAGCTTACAGGCAAGCCTGCAGGCGCCCGGCCAGACTACAGGGGTCGTGGTAAGTGCGGTAAGCCGAGGACACTCTGGCCGACCAGCTGATAGTTCAGTTGTGTTAGATATTGTCTATGCAAGGCTGCTGATGCAGGTGACAGTATTGAAAAAATATGATTTTTCTGCTTCTGTAAGTTTCACATAAGGTAAGTCTTTCATAATATATGACTATGCGCTGTTCCTGTTTACATGCAGAACAGGGTGCTGAGAGTCGCAGAGGAGCTTAGATGGATTAGAAAAGATGTACTGCTTGTAAAAATATTGATTTAGCACTACAGATCTATTTTTTAGCCCTATGTAGTCAACTTCCAGTCTTAGAATGTGCATCTACAGTATGTGAGCTTTGATTATTAGATGTGCTATTTAGATTGGCATTCTTTTTTCAAGTGTATAAGTCTGACTATCTTTCTTTTTTATTATGTACAGTATGTTCTCTTTGTGTACTATGGTTTTTTAATGAAAAGACTGAAGCTGATTTTTTATGTGCAATGCGACTACATTATTTAAGCACGGGTATGTGGCATGCATTAATATTTCTTGAAGACAGCTAATTGATCTCAGTTATTAAAATAAACTGAAATGAAAGAAATGGAGAGCAGCTTTCAGATTTCAGAATGAGCAACCTTATTCTGTGTGTACCTGCAGCCTACACATAATCAAAGGGACTGGGGAGGGGAGGGAATCTAAAGAGGCATGTAAAATTCAGGTTAAAGTATCCTGCCATTCCTGCTACCCGTTGAGTAAACACAGTGGCCTGTGCTACAGTAACCTTCGTCAAATTCCTATTACCCCTGCTCAATCATATGCTCTTGATTGGACCAATTTACGCCTAGGTTTGTTTAATGCCAGGTCTCTGTCTAATAAGTCTCAGTTAATGAGTGATTTTATTCAGGATTACAACATTGATATTCACTATGTAACACAATTTTTGTTCCTGGGTAGTAAGTGTCATTTCCTAATTGCTTATGCCTCAAAAGTACAGAAAATGGCTATTATTCCCCACAAACTTTGCTTTTTTGACCAGGACAGTGATATTTTGAAATTTACCTATTTCCAATGAGAAAACGGGCGAATTTGTGTATTTTCGTTCACATAAAGTCAGAAAGAAACAACATATGAATCCAAATTAACATGTATTTATACTAAAGTAATACAAAAATGACTACAAAAGATTTAGAAGTGAGTAGTTTTTCAAGATTTACGATTATACTGTAAATCACTTTCACGAATCAGCCCCCAAATGTAGTCTCCCATCATGTTCTCGTTATACTGTCCTTGGTATCGGCGTTCAAAGTCCAGTATATCCTGGTGGAAGCGCTCGCCTTGCTCCTCCGAGCACGCTCCCATGTTCTCCTTGAATTTATCAAGATGAGCATCAAGGATATGGACTTTGAGGGACATCCTACAGCCCATTGTGCCGTAGTTCTTCACCAGAGTCTCAACCAGCTCCACATAGTTTTCATGGTTCTCTTTTCCCCTCTGTACCATCCTACAAAAATACATTTATTTCACCCATGACTAATGT
Source organism: Acipenser ruthenus (assembly GCF_902713425.1). NCBI lineage: Eukaryota > Metazoa > Chordata > Actinopteri > Acipenseriformes > Acipenseridae > Acipenser > Acipenser ruthenus. The sequence continues at coordinate 58,625,232 of NC_081196.1, forward strand.
AAGAGATTCTCGCAACATTTTTCATATATGATATATTTTTTCAATAACATTGAAAATTGTAAAACATTTTAAAATTAAAAACTTTGACAATTTTAAAAATTAACAAATTTTATAACATAAAATTCCGAGCAACAATTGTCCATCTTACCTTCCAGAGTTTTTTTTGCAGTGCTCGCAGGTGAAATGAGGTGCCCAGGGTTTGTCTTGATCCCCGACAGGCATGCCGAAATATGCCTTGTAGGCCTCACACATCTTAGCAGATACTTCCACGGAGTACTTTTTCGCTCTTGTCTTGATAAATTGGCCGCAGACATAGCAAAATGCGTCTGCCGGATGCTTGCAGCCTCTTGATGCCATCTCAGAAAAATGCAGATATGTATCCACTGGAACTAAACTGAACTGGTGGGCTTAAGGCCCCTGTATTTGTACTACTATTTATATTACTGGAAAGATCTAGAAAGTTCTAGAAGTTACTCCAAGTTTACTCAGCACTGAATCTATCTGGAATGTTCTGGAAAATAGGTAAATTTCAAAATATCACTGTCCTGGTCACAAAAGCAAAGTTTGTGGGGAATAATAGCCATTTTCTATACTTTTGAGGCATAAGCAATTAGGAAATAACACTTACTACCCAGGAACAAAAAAAAAATTGTTACACAGTGTATTCTCTCTAACTGAAACTTGGCTTGGACCGAATGACAATATTTCCCTGATTGAGGCTTCTTCACCTAACTATTCTTTTTTCCAGAAAGCTCGCTCTACTTGGCAGGGAGGTGGACTTGCTACTGTTTTCTTTAGTGAACTTTTTAGTGACATTAAACAGGCCATTACCTGTTAGTATAGTAATTATTTAGCCACCACCTAAGTCAAACCCGCTATTTCTGAATGAATTTGGGGATCTGCTATCTGTATTGCTATCTGTATTGGCAGTCAAATATGATATGATATTTATTGGGTGAGTTGAACCTTCATGTTGACATTCAGTATGTTTACATGACAAAGCGTTTATCGAAAACTAATGTTTTCGGAAAACTGAATCAGAAAAATTATTTTCTTAAAACGTCGCTTTTCTGTGTTTACATGATTAACAATAGAAAATCTAATTAGAATTCAACTGTATACATGGATTGAAGTTTTCGGAAAACGCAGGATATTTTCGCATGCAAAGTAGTGTAGTAGCCTAAGTATGATTTGAAGACCGGACATTTCTGCGATAGAATGGAGACCAATCCAATATAGTGCTTTATTGAAGTGTCAGGTCTTAAATTCAAAGATTACTGTCCTATACCTCTATTCAGATTCCCCACAATGTGCAATCAGCCTTTCCAACAGCTCATCCTGTTCTATATTACCAGTTTCTTTTGCAGACATTATTTTAAATTATCACATCATTTTAAAGCTGGAAAACATTTGCTGCTTCAGTATGGGCTATTAACAAATACATACAGACTTTAACAAATGTATTACTTTATCCCTAACTATTCAAATGGATGCATGCAGACTGACTACAGATTATTATTATTTTCTCTGTTTTCTAAAACCATGCACAGAATGAAGGTTGAAGGTCAAAGTTTGCACATGTGCAGTACGCTATCGGAAATAAGTTTTCCGAAAAGTGTGTTTACATGACATACATTTTGTTAGTTTTCGGAATTTAATCGGAAATTACAGCTTCTGTTTTTCCAAAAACTGACTTTCAGAATATTCCGATACATTTTCCGAAAACTGTGTTTACATGACTTTTGACATCGGAATTAGTTTTCCGAAAACTTCGTTTTCCAGAAAATATTGAAATACTTATGGCCATACTTTAGATCTGGTAATTTCTCGTGATTTAGCTGTTAAGAATGTCATAACCCTAGATCTTACTATTTCTGATCATCTTGCCATTCTTTTCGAGGTGAATCTGTCAGTATCTACAAAGACTGTGTACCGTGCATTTAAATCCCGGGTAATTAATTCTTCAACTGCTGTTAAGCTTTCTGTTGTCTTGAGCTCATTACCACTCTCTGAGTCCTCATCAGTAGATGAGCTGGTTAATACCTACAACACCACTTTGACTGGTATCTTAGATACTGTAACACCAATCAAACTCGGAGAGTGTCTTTTAAAAAAAGCTCACGTGGTTCAATGATACAGCTTGTAAGGTGACATATGAGGGTCGTACAATAGAACTTAGATGGTGGGAATCTAAATTGCATGTTCATTACAACACATGGAAGGGCCACCTGGTTAAATATAGGAAGGCTCTGGCCTTAGCTAGATCATATTATTGTAATTTAATTGAAACAAATAAAAATAATCCTAGATTTATTTTTGCTGCCCTAGATAAATTAATTAATCCTTCCCCTAATAGTCCTACCCTTGACATTGCCTCCTGTCATAGCTGCAATGACTTCTACATTTCTTTAAAAATAAAATGCTTGACATCAGAAATGAGATTCCACAGACACCTTCTATTAAGGAGGACTCTAGCACAATTTTACCAGCTACACCTATTAAGGCTACTATGGGAGCTTTTTCTACGATTACCTTACAGGAACTGACAGCTAGTTCGACATATGAGAGCTACTACATGCTCTCTTGATCTTATTCCTACAAAACTATTAAAAGATGTTCTTGGTGTTTTCAATACACACATTTTAAAAATTATAAATGGTTCACTTTCCTCGGGTATAGTTCCCTCAGCACTTAAGGAAGCTGTGGTAAAGCCTATGCTTAAGAAACACAATTTGGCCAATCTCCAACCTACCATTCTTAGATAAGATTCTAGAGAGAGTTGCAATTCAATTACAAAAATGTATAGCTCTTAATGGTATATTCGAGAAGTTTCAGTCTGGTTTTTGTGCAGCACATAGCAGCGAGATGGCCCTTGAGTTGTGAACGATCTGCTGATAAGATCTCACTCGGGCTTTCCATCAGTATTAATTCTTCTTGAGCTAAGTGCTGACTTTGATACTGTAGACCATTCCATCCTACTAAATCGTCTTGAAAGCACAGGACTATCTGGCCTTGTCCTATCCTGGTTCAAATCTTATTTTTCTGATAGGTTTCAGTTTGTCTCTATTGGGGAGGTAAAATCGGCATTATCAGAAATTGTCTGTGGTGTTGCACAGGGCTCCATTCTAGGTCCCTTGCTGTTTTGTATATGCTACCGTTAGGTGACATTATCCACAGACACAGAGTGAACTTCCATTGATATGTTAATGATACCCAGCTATATTTGTCCCTAAAGCCAGGAATTTCTTCTGCCTGGGTGTTATTAGCTACTTGCCTGACAGACATCAAGCATTGGATGTCACAGAATTTTCTAATGTTGAATTCAGATAAAACAGAGGCTATGCTAGTGGGATCACAGAACCAACTAAAAGGAAAATGTAGGATTACATGAGCTCAGTCCTTGCAGTCTCTCATCAAAACTTACACTAGAAATGAAGAGTTTGGGGGTCATCTTTGATTCTGATCTATCATTTGAGACTCATATTAGGGAAGTTACTAAAGTATCTTTTTACCATTTGAGAAATATAGCCAAACTTAGACCAATTATTTCTGTATCTGATGCTAAGAGACTAATGCATGCCTTTGTTTCATCTAGAATTCATTATTGTAATGCACTTTTTTCTGTTGTCCCAAAACGTGTGGTATCCTGCTTGCAGCTTGTTCAGAATACCGCCGCTAGAATTCTGACTAAAACCAGGAAAAATTGATTTTAAGATTTTGCTGTTAACTTGCAAGGCCCTGAATGGATTAGCACATAATTATTTGCAGGAGTTACTGACCCTGTATCTTCCAACCTCACGCTGAGATCACAGGATGTGGGCTGCTGGTTATTCCTAGGGTCATGGTGCGGTTTGTCAAATTTCCGGTGGGGGGGGGGGGGTGACAGGGTAGCGTCGTGGGCCCAGATGGTATTCAGCAGGCAAAGAGACTCAGAGACAAGGAACTGCAGTTAACACGCTTCTGCGCAGTTTAATAAATAAAAGTAAATCAAAAAGTTGAACAAAACACTGCTCACCGAGCAAAAATAAAAGGTCAAACAAAAACAAATCTCGCACACAATAAACCAATTACAAAATAACTGGCGCAAGGGCCAAAACAAAAAGGTTTAAACAAAATACAAAAATGTAGGCTGATAACAGTTCCAGTCTTTGGCTCTGGGGCTGTTTAAAAAAAGCTACTATGGATTTTTAGTGTTCTGTCTTCAATCCTTTTTTCTTTAGTATAGTTGCACTTCCGATGATAAAAAATAATGGTTTGAAGTACAGCAACTGAATGACGTCGACATATTTTATTTTCATTGGTTAATTTGCCTTGCTACGGTGCATGCAGCACTATTGTTGGATGACAATGACGGGTGAGTGGAATCTGAGCCTGATCCACTTTATACAGTCATGATCCGGCTCCAGTGAAACCAAACTCTATTCCTTTTTTATTTTTTTAAATCATGTTAATACAATGTGCTACTCATCTCACGGTCTGAAGTGCTTAGACCGTGATTTTTTTGAAGTCAGTTTGCATAAAAATGATGCAGCAAACATTTATAATTTAAAATATGTTTAAAATTTTCCGAAGAAATCATGGTAAATTCAAAAAAATTTATCGGGGTGGGGGGATGGGATGACAACTGAAAATGCACTCCCATGGATAAAAAAGCAGAGCCAAGGAAATCCCCCCCATCCCTCCCATCAAATCGCACCCTGCCTAGGGTCAACAAAAGCAACACAGAGCTCCTAAATTATGGAATGCTCTGCCTTCATTTGTCAGGGAGGCTGGGACCGTTACAGTCAAGACTAAAAACGCACTTTTATAAAATGGCTTTCTTAACTTAGTGGGTTTTAATGTAACTTTAAAATTGCTGCTTTTGTATTGTGTATACTGTTATTTAAATATGTTATTTAAATTGTCTGACTGTGGCAGTTGTATGTGTGACATGCTCTACAAATGTATTGTAGTTTGTTCTTTTTTTCTGCTATGTACTGTACAGTGCAATGCAATGAATAAATAAAGAATGCTGTTCTACGTTGGGATGATAGCCACCTGGACAGCAATTTGGACTGAACAATGGCACAATGTTGCTGCCAAACAGTATCTATTGGACAATTCCTGTTTGGAATATGGGTACTTTTTTGTGAATACTTTATAACTCTAAGAAACAAAGCCAGAAGAAACTGTATTCTTTGATATTCTTGGACTACTACTCGAAGGAAAGCTGTAACCCTGCATTAATTAGTAATGTTGTGTTTACCAACAGCTTGAAGGATAATTTGTTTTCAATAATTACAAAGTTCATAATCTACTTTTGTTAACAAAATGGCCTGACGCCATGGCATAATCTGCTGCCCTGGGGTAACTAACTTAATAAATTAATGGCAAATTGAAGGCTTATATGAATATAAAGTACTGGAGCCAAGTGCAGTATTTCAGGAAAGCGTGCTAAACACAATAAATTAAAGACACCAGAGTTATTACCCATTAGCTTTGATACCAGCATGACAAACATTGGGTAGGTATTAAGGGACACGTTCATGTATTACAAGGCTTGGATAATATCATAAACTCATTTGTTTATAGGCAATCCGATACCCTGAGTTTAAAAAAAAGAGAAAGCATGAAATACATTTTCAGAAAGGGTGGGAATTACAGTACACAGTACAATAACAAAGTATTAAACTCATATACTGCAGTAAGTCATATGTAGTATACTGGTGAGACAGCTAGAAAAAAAAGCATCTGAGAGGATCACTTTTTTTTTTTTTTGCTTAACATGCAGAAATTACATCGTTATATTGTTACAGTCAGGTGCCTCAGCCAGTTGCGGCTGGCATCATCCAAATCGGTGAAGTTGCCGGGGCACCTGAAGCGAGGGCAATAGTATAGAATGTGGTCAGCCGTCTGCTCCTTGCCATCGCCGCATTCGCAAATTGGGTCATCAGTGAGACCCCACTTGTGTAGGGTGGCCCGGAAACGGCCATGTCCAGTTCTTAGTCGGTTCAGCTTGACCCAGGCTTGTCTGGGTAGGTCATTTCCAGTGGGTTTGTTAGATACTTTGTCGATAAACTGTTTCAGTCTGTGGTTGTTATTATTCCACGCGTCTTGCCACTTTTTGTTAGCCCAATTGGTGCCATTGTCGTTATTTGCTTCTTTCATCAGGCACCTCATTGTGTTAGAAGGTGGGTGCCGGTTTTCTAGGTGGAGGATCGTGGTGTTCCGGTTGCAGATGGCATCGTGCAGCAGGTGGTTGGAGTCATCCAAGGCTTTCAGTGCAAGGTTGATGCAACTTGCTTCTCTGCGAAGATTTGGTGGAGAGATGCCACTGAGAATCGGTAGCAGCTCAGTGGGCGTAGATCTGATGCACCTGGTGATGAAGTGCATGCTGTTGTTCAAGGCTGTGTCTACCTTCTTCGTGTGGCTGCTGTTGTGCCAGGCAGGACAGCAGTACTCAGCTACCGAGAAGGCTAGAGAAAGCACAGAGGTGCGTAATACGGTGAAATTTGCACCCCAGCTAATGCCAGCTAGTCTTCGCAGGAGGTTGTTCCTTGCTTGGATTTTTGCTGCTGTTTGTTCGAGATGTTGTTTGAAGGTCAGGGAGCAGTCAAGGACAACTCAAATGGGATAGTTTTGTCTTCGCACTTGACGTTGATTGTTATGTTAGCAAGGCGATTGGCGAGGTGGAAAATGCAGCTCACTGTCTTGGCGAAGCTAAGTTTTAACCTCCAATCTTTGAAGTAGCAGTTCAGCTTGTTCAGGTCAATCGATAATGTAGTTTCTATTGCTTTGATGTCTGTAGAGCAATGCATAATAGCGATGTCGTCTGCGTATATGTACTTTTTGGCAGTTGTACATGGCAGGTCAGCTGTGTAGATGTTAAACAGCATTGGCGCCAGCACCGAGCCTTGCGGGATGCCATTCTTAAGGTAGAATTTCCTGGAGGTGTCGTTGCCCAGTGTTAAGGTAAATGATCTGTTAGAGATTAGTTCTTGGATAAAGAGGACCAATTTCTTGTTTGGGATGATACGAAGCAGTTTGAGTATGAGTCCTTTATGCCAGACCGTGTCATAAGCTGCTGTTAAGTCCACAAAAACAGCACCCGCTTTCTTTTTTTCTTGGAAGCATTGTTCGATATCATCGACCATACAACAGACCTGGTCAGTTGTTGATCTATTTGGCCTGAAACCTGCTTGTTCATTTGGAAGCTGTGGGTCTATGATAGAGCTTATTCTGTTGTATATTAGCCTTTCCATAAGCTTGAAGTTGATGCAGAGGAGGCTGATTGGCCAGTAGCTTTTTGGGTCATCAAGTGGTTTGTTTGGTTTAAGAATAGCGATGACTTTTGCTGTTCTCCAGATCTTAGGCATTTTGTTTAGTAATAGGCAGTTGTTGAAAAATGCTAGTAGCCAAGGCAGGTGCAGAGAGGTGGGTAAGCTGTTCAGGATTCAGGTGGTCAGGTCCTGGAGCTTTCCCTGCCTTGAGGGTGGAAATCGCTGCAATCAGTTCAGGATAGGTGAAGCTGCTGTGACTGTTATCATCTGCTGAGCTGGGTCGCCAGCTGTCGTGAATCTCTTGTTTAACTTTCCTGGCAAACTGCTTGTCTATGTGGGTTGGTTTGCCATTGTCAACAAGCACCTTTGCGACGTCTTTGGCTTTGACCTGGTTTTGGATTTGTGGTTTATGGCTTTGGCCAGTCAGTCGGTTGATGGTTTGCCAGGCTCTTCTACTGGAGTGCTTCGTGTCGATTTTAGAGACCGTGTTGTTCCACTCTTGTTTCCTTTTGTTGTCCAGGTATTCTATTAGAGCTGAGACGATGGATTGCGCTCTTTCTGTTGTGGTTGCTGAATCAAGTTCAGAGGCTAAGTTCGTACATTCTTCGTCCCAGCCGGGAATGTAGGTCTTTCGGAAACCTCTTGGGATATGATTGTTAGATGTGGAGATAATCATATTGCAGAACCTTGAGTACGAGTCGTTAACATCAGTTGAGTTTGGATCTGGAAGTTTAAGCGGAAAGGGGCTGGTTTCTTTGGTGAATTCGGTCCAATTTGCTTTTTGGAAGTTCCAGCGAGCGGATGGACGACTTGGAGCTGGTGTCACAAGTGCTGGGTGGAACGTGACTACTGGTCTGTGCTGCGAATTCGGAAATCTGCTCAGCACTGAGCGTTGTGGTGAAGGCATGTGGTTGTTTATTGAGCTGAAAAACACCAAGTCCGGGTTTGTTCCACTTTGCCACCTGGCAGAGAAGAACGTGTTGGCTTGTTTCTTATCGAACAGCAGAGTTAAACCTTGAATGGATGCCCAGTCGGCCTTCCGGTGTGCTCTTTCGATAGCCCCAGTTGGTGTGTTGACAATTGAAATCACCAGCATAGATGACAGGATGCGGGTAGCTTGGAAGACTGGAGAACTGGGTACTAGGTGGTTTGTAGATGTTGACAATAGTAAAGCCTTCTATTTCAATAGCAATCCACTGTGTAGTATCTTCGTCCGGTGATTGGGCTACGTGCTTTGCATTTTTGTCAAGTTTTACTAAGGTAGCCACTCCATGGTGCGCATGATGGATGGCACCTGTGAGGTGGTAGCCATGTATCTTGATATTGCTGTCATCTTTGGTGTGAGTCTCTTGAAGAAGGATCACTTGAGCGTTGTGCTCTTGAGCCAGGTGGTTCATGACCACGCATTTGGCTCTAGTTAGGCCTTCCACATTAATTTGCAGGATACACTGACCTGTAGGTTCTTGAAAGACCCTTAGATTATTTTCTTCTTGCGGAGTACAATTCATTGCTGGTAAGTTCGATTTGAGGATCACTGTAGATTTAATAAAAACAAACAATAACTTAACTATTTTTAATGAATTTGCCCAAAGGGAAAACATCAGCTATCTTAACATTACGAACCACTTGCAAATGCCAAACATTCATGGCAAATAGTGTTTTGAAATGGAGAATAATGCTGATTTAAAACACACCTTCATACACACAAGAAATATATAAGAACATGCATGTCATCATCTTAAATGTAGTTAAATATGATTAGAATTCCATGAATAGGGGCAGTCTTCCACTTGTGTACTGCAGATGTATAATTGAAAGGCTATTGAGCGAACAAAATAATTCCAGTACATCTTACCTAAAATGTATTGCTGTCACTTTGCATGTTTTCAGTTTCTCTGCATTGTTTCATGTGACCTGAAGAAGACATGCCAGAGTGCAGCATTGAATTATATGAAAGGAAAGTCCTTTATTTTCACTGATTGCTATGAAAATAATATCATTACAAAATCAAATATGTGTTTAACATAATATGTGCACCTTTCGTATAAGAAAATAGGTATTTCATATAGGACCTATATGTAGTCATAGAATATATATTGGGTAATATTATTTTGTTAGTTTTGTGTGCTTTTAAGATCATGCACATCTGTCCCTGTAATAATGGGCTGATTTTTGGTAGGGAATCGGAACAAACCAATATAAATGGTGGTCCAGAAATAGCCATTGACAGGAAGTGGTTGAAGGAAAGCTTACCATATCCACACATGCATCCATTGTAGGAAACAGCCCACTGAACACTTAGGAAAATGCATTACTGTTGCACAAATACAGAGAAGAAAATGAACATCAGTTTGTACAAACAGAAATAAAGGATGGTGTTCAGATAAGAAGAAAAGGCAAATGCTTTGAGGATGAATATTCAAGAGTGACTTTCGTACTGTTGATTTGATGGGCAATGACACCTATGCCTTCTGCCAGTTCTGTTGTCAATTCAACGCTTGTCTTCTTTCTATTCCTTAAGGATATTATCTTCAAGTATTGCTCATCCTTGTTAGACAGCTTTTTGGGTCTTCCAGTCCTGGGTTTGTCAATTACAGATGGTGTTTCTCTGTACTTGAAAATTACACCTTGAAAATTGAGTGATGCGAGCTATTTCACTCAATGTTTTTTCCTTCTTTATGCAAGTCAAGGTTTTTATAATAGTAGGACACACTAGTTGTTGATGCAGGATTGATGCTTTGAGTAAATTGTTAATGCTCATAATGCATCAGAGTAGAGAAATGCAACATGTCTAAGACTTTTGCACAGCTGTATATATATATATATATATATATATATATATATATATATATATATTATGTGTGTGTGTGTGTGTGTGTGTGTGTGTACAGAGTTACAGAGTTGAATACTTCTGCTTGTCACTCTTCAAAAATGTAAAAATTGAATTTAATTTATAATAATGTATGAATACTGAATACTTGTCTTTTGTGCTGGCCAGCCTGTTAGTGGTGTCTAATACATGTAGATTTTAACATTTAGGCAATCAAATATGATAGGAAAAGATTACAGAAATATTTCTGATGTCACTGGCAATGATTAAATGTCTTCAAGATTAATCTCTTATATCTGCTTTCAATGAACAACCCAAGTGCCACAATGCCTTCACCCACAGGTGGAATTATTAAAATGCAAAACTCCATTGGATCGTATTTAATTAGCACTGTCTATGGAGAATGCATGGTGACAGCAAAGTCTATCAATCTGACATAGTGCATTGGGCAACCATATTACAAACCAAGGTGCTGAAAGCTAAAATAAATTATAATTAATTGATTTCATTTTCAATGCTTGGGTAAGGAAGGTTTAAAAATGTACTGATATTTTTTTTGAAGATTTTTTTTTTATTGCTTATCAAAAAGTAGCGATCGTAAAAACAGAAAAAAAACCAACAGGGGTTTCATTTCTGTGAGTAGTACTAGGGTCAAGTAATTCAAGACGCCTACAATTTTATGTATTAGGGGCTGGAATGAAAAGCTTTCTGTTTCAATTTTACGCACCAAATGTATTTCTTTATTTATCCGGCAGCCATTTTGGATTTCTTTTTTACGCCTCTGCCGACTTTGAGCTTTCATAATTTTAATTAGCAATATATTTCTAATAATGAATAACACATTTTAAGAAAGAATGATACTCTAAGCTAAACGACTGCTTTAAATTGGAGGATTGATGTTTTATATGTACAAGCCAGCCTCTTGAAAACCGCACATCTCACTATGGGCAGAAGGTGGTAAGGACGTGGCACTGACACGCTGATTTGTCACAGCGAAACTGCACTGTTGCCATTGTCTCAGAGCAGAAAATGAGTTAAACTTCGACTGGACGCCTGTAAAAACCTGAATGTGCGTCACTTAATCCAACCCGCATATCCTTCCAAACCCTCCACCACCCCCTCTCCTCCCTCACATAGGATAATAATTCAAAGAGGTATGTCTTCTAGGCACATAGCATTAACTAATTATGTAATTTTTGAGAGTTTGGAATTTGGTTTTGTTTTCGAAATATCACCCTAAAAAATGTAAACTTTTTTTTTTTTTTTAATATTCCGACTTTCAGAATAATGTGATAACAGGGATTTGAAAATGGTATTATGTTTATTTTAAAGCAGTTAGTATGTGTAGTATAATGAAGTCGGAGTGGTTTTGTCAAAAATAGGTCAACCTCAACTGAAACTCACGGTCCCACAGACATGGTGCCACGGCTAACTCTGGAAATCCAGTGGCTGCTTGTCTTAAAAACAAACTGTTATACAATAAAATATACTTAGAAAAATATGATTTGTTGTGCTGAATGTAATCTAGGTGAATTGTACAATCCAAAGAATAATATTTTGTGAGATCATTATCTTTTGTGATACGTACTGACTTCTTAAACATAAAACCACTCAAACTTAAATATTTTTAGACAGATGTGTAGTGGACAACATTTTTTATTTAAAAACATATGTATTTTGCAATTGATGATTACTGGGATAATCTTACATCAACTTCAAAACTGCTACATTCATAATTCACACACACTGTCCTTCTCATAGGGGACAACATGATCACACCCTGTTTTGCCCACTCTGTTATTAGTCCACTCAGCCACCCTGTCCCTTCAGGCAAAATGATGTGCTACTATATATTTGGGGGAATGTGTCGCATCACTTGACCCTGTATATAAATGAAAACATCCCGAGGCATCCCAGGTACCTTATCTTATGCGGTTATTTTTCCCATCCATAAAGATCACAATATGTGTTAATTGTTAATTGCAAGATTTGAGTAACCAACACAATTGTTATAACACAATCTGGATCTGGCTCCACTGATCCGTAATCTTAATCCGAACCTGGAGCTGGACATGAGTTTAAAGACCTCGGCTGTTAAATTTGTATACACAGCCCGAGAGCACAGTAATGTTACAGAGGAATGGCCAACAGAGGTAGAGCAGCATTGCATTCATTAAACAATGTAAATCCAGGTTACTGTGTCCAAAACAATTTATTTTATGTAAACAGCAAGAAAATGTTTTAAGTTTGGAACTCACCGCAGCTCGGTGATATTTACTAATGTCATTACACTGAGGTTTCTAACAGTCCATGTGCAGTTTAACTTTTCATATTAAACTGAAATAGTAAACTTAAAACGGTACAGCAAAATGACTTTTATGACTGGGTCTGTTGTAACCACGTCGAGAAGGTTCTGTGACCCATGGTCAACAGTGCAATGGCAGCAGGTGTTCAGGGGTGTCAGAGACGGGAGAATCGCCACCACCCAGAAGCTCGTCTTGCTGCACAAGCTGTTGCAACATTGTTGTCACAAACCAAGGGACCAGATTTTGCAACCATCAGGGGATCGAGAGCGGGAAGCCGTGTCTGCTTGGGATTGGTGGCAGGTGCACCGGGGGCGTGGCCTGGACGCAGGGATAAGTAACGGGCTGCTGCTGGGAGAAGGAGAGAGACAAACAGGCTGCTGCTGAGACAAACGAGCTGCTGCTGGACTGAGAGATTGGACAACAGACAGGAAAGAAACTGCACTTAGTTTGCTGTAACACATGGCCACAAGTGTGTGCTTTGGACTGAGTACTCTATTTTTTTATTTTGTCACAGTCTGAGTAGCACTACGCTGCTCAGCTGTATTTTTACCACTGGCTGGCAAAGCAGCACGCTTTTACCTGCCCAGTGTAGAGTCCCGGCTTAATAAACTGCGCATTCAAGAACTTACAAAACCTGTCTGAGCCTGCTTCATTTTCCCGCAAATGCTACAATATATACAAAAACAATGTTAATAATAATAATAATAATAATAATAATAATAATAATAATAATAATAATAATAATAATAATAAACACGTAGACATTTGGCTCGTTTGGCAATGTGTTTAATTTGTACCAAACTGGTGTTTTTTTCTTTTTCTTATGAAAATTGATATTACAATAGTGCTAATCTGCAACGGGACGTGATGCAAAGATAAAGCAGTAAATCAGATTTTTCTCGATCATGAAACACACGCTCTCGTCTTACAGTCTACAAATAACTTCTCCATTTTAAAATATTAAACCAAGCTCTGATCCGACTCTGATCCTGCTCTGAAGCAAGATCAAGATTGAATCAGATTTTGATCCGAGACTGAGTTCAGGATCAGCACTGATCATTTTAGTACAGCCCAATGAGTCACAGGAGCAGGATCGGAGCCTGGATCCAGAATCAAATCCCTTTAGTACAACCGGCCCCAGGTTTTCAAAAAAAAGGTTTTCTGTTCTCAGACCACCACTTTTTTTTAAATTTTTTTTTTAAGTGGATCCATAAAATGTTGATTCAAATAACCCCACATCGGATATTTATATGTGAGTGAGAACATTTCACTGCTATGTCACTTGTGTAACAGGGTACAGGTGTAACAGGACGGAATCTCATTTGCATCCATGGTTGTAGAGCTTTTAACCTCATCTCATCCCACCGGCAGGGGACCCAGTCCGTAATAGCAGTGCATCACACAACACTGCGGATATGTAAAAAGTCAGACAAGTGACGGGCATATACGCAACGGATTACAGTACTTTTTTTCTTTTATACTGTAGTGTCAGTCAGACCACATCTGATTAATATGAATGCATTTAATTCCCATTTCATTAAAGATTAGAGCAGGCAATCAATAGAAGCTACAGGCAGTAATACTTGTAAGCACTATTGATAACATTACAACACAATTACAGTTTGCAGATAGCAACTACTTGTTACTAAATGCCACCGAAATACATATTACACTTTCTGGCCTTCCGCATGTCCCACACACTACTATGAATCAGCTAATTTTAATTAGCAACCAAAAATAATTCAATGAATTTTTCAAATTGGATCTGAATACCACCATGCCAATTTACGTGTTCTAGTACTCAGCATTCCTATTTTAACACTTTAAGCTATAGTGGTAAATAGAGTAACCATTGTTTATATCAATAGACCCATGGACCTCTTTCTGTGTAAGGAAATATTTGAGTTCCATGTGTTTATCAATGTTCACTTGCTTAATGTGCTATGGGATAACATCCATTTTCTCTATTGTCGGTAGTAAGTAGTGTGTTTTTCTCACAATGAAAAATGAAACACCTGTCAGATGATCCCCGAAGTAATCACTACCTTTGTTCTTCAGCTCTTTTTTTTCTTTTAATTAAAAACATGTCACTCAGACTTTAAATTCTAAGAGTGAAATGTTTGCTCTTCAGCTCTTTCTACCTTGTGTGAAACCCTACTGTTATCTTTACATTATGACATCTATGCCAGGAATGATGTTTTTATTGCAGATGATGGTAGAGTACATTGGCCAAAGACTAATTAAGCATTTCAAAGACCAATAATGCCACCTTCAGGTAAAAAAAAGGAATATAATGCCAACTAGTTCACTTTATTTGATAATAATAACTTTACCTATTTACCCATATTGTGGTAACAATAGCGTTACTATCATAGTGTTCTCCTTCTGTTTTTGTTTTAAAGATAGCTATTGTTCTATGATAGTCCTGTGAAGGCAGACGCCTATTTCTATACACATTTGTGTTATTTATGTACTTTTGAAGGAATGGTAGGAAACAATCCAAATTAGTAGTTGTTGATGCAGGATTGATGCCAAGCAGTAAATCTAAGCCAATATTCAATACTCTCAATTGCACATTTCATGGCTTACATTTTTCAAAAGAGAATTGTTGAACTAATCAGAGGAAATTTACCCTTAGTAATTAACCAATTCACAGTAAAAGTTCCAGTACAAGATTGTGTGGATCTGACTTGCATACTTATGGTATTTATTTATCAAACATTGAAAAATATATTAGTGGATTATTAGGGCAAATTGGTAATACCAAATGACTTATGTTTGAAATCTGAACAAGCCTTGCAGTAGAAACATATGTACATGAGGTAGCACAAAATCATTTCTGTTTTCAATTCTAGCGATGCTTAAAAACTGAGCTCAATATAGTAGACAGTGCCCAAAAGTTTTATTTCTCCCAGTCTTCAGGTAGAGGTGGTTTTGAAGGAATGAGACCAGGTAGAAGACGCACTAAGGCTATCCCATGTCTGCCAGCCCCACACAGGTGCATTACAAATGCCACACAAAAACTATAAGGAAGCTCCATGCTGTAGATGTGAGATTCTATTGCACCTGGAGAATAACACACTAGCAACCACACGCAGGAGAGGTACAGAAACATTTGAACACAGTGTCAATGAAACTCAGTTTTGTTAAGGTATTCACAAGGGTTCACTACTTTGGTGGTGGTACTGTTATGATTTGGGGAAGCATTGTGTAATGGCCCCTTTTTATGTATTTTATTATATTTTCATCTTCCTCCGGGGTCTGGATTTGAACTGCTGACCCTCGGCACAAAAGGCAGACATGCTACAGTTTCGCTAAAGGGCAATCCTCCGTACTGGGGTTTGTAGTCATGTCTTTTATGCACACATACAATGTGCATATATGGCCAGTAGCTGTCATTCATTACAATTGTCTGATTATGCTCTAGAAAATGGTCTTTCATGACATAATTTAAGAAAACCTGCAAATTATTAATTACTATGTAAAATCTGACACATGCTACAGGGTGTAAAGAACATAAAAAAAACACATTGGTATGTTTTTCATGTATAATCACAATATAAATATTTTAATATACTGTATATATATATATATATATATATATATATATATATATATATATATATATATATATATATATATATATATGTATTAGCATATTATAGGTTTAGAGCATTTCATTGTCATTGTTGCTGGATCCAGTTTAAATGTAGCTCCGTTTGAAAGCACATATTAAATTGACCAAGAAAACGGAACCAAACAGGGATTAATTTTCTCAAATAAACCGAACATTGTACATGAATAATCATTGCTATAAATCTTTGAACTCTTACATTAAAGAAAGCTATTCAAAACTGTGAGTTTTGGGCAATATACTGACCCAATCAGGTCAAACTAAACCTGAAATCTCTCCACACCAGCTGCATTCTTTTGCCTCTGCAGTAATGTAGATAAAAATGTATGAATAACATATTGAAACAGACATTCTTGGAGGTAACTCATTTTTTCATGCATGTCAATGACTATACTCACACATGGCCATGTTTCAATAAAGAAACACAATCCTCCATCCATAATCATACCTGGCCAGCTCTGCATATGGAGCAAGGTTTACTCTGCTTGGGGAAGGTCATTGTTTGCATTATTTTGATGGCACTCAAAGGAGCCAGACCCAAAACCTCAGTTTTCTTTACATAATGGTGCCTATCCCCATGAGGCTGTGCCGGGCTCATTTGATATTTAGGTCGGATAGGCCAATTTCTGCCCTAAACCGAGCATTCTCATTGATTGTATTGGGGATTTGAATTACTCGTCAAGTGCCTTCTAATTCAAAGATTCTGAATCTGGACAGTATTTTACTTTCTAAGCTAAACCCCAGTGCTGAGTAAAACCATGTCATTCTGGTGCATACTGCTGCAAAATCGCTACAAAATCACTGCATTTATGGGCATTGGATGTTTTGCTCAGCAAAAGTGCTTTGCACTTCAGTACTCAACTGTTAAATGTCACTTGCTGTCCATATCTTTTATATCCTCGTGAAACTGTGCTGATGTTAAAAATTAAAATAAATGAGAACATTTTACCGTCAGAAATAACTATTTAAAAAAAAAACAGAGACATTTGTATGCAACAGATAATTACATTTGAATTTTCCTTTTTTATCAGATTTAATTCACCATGTTGGAGAACAGGATGTGGATGCCTTGAGAAATTAGGTCTAATGTCTATAAAATGTACCTATTAACCATAAATACAAGAACAAAAACATTTATAAATGAGATATGGCCATTTCAGCCCATTTATCCTTGCCCTGTTCCTAGTAGCTGAGTGATCTCAAAACTTTTGTCAAGTTGGAGGGTCTCAGCATTTCAGCAACAGCATGACTGGTTAACTCATCCCCTACCCTCACCACTGCTGTGTAAAGAAGTCTCCTAACTTCTGACTTAAATCTCCACTTCATTTCTAACTGGGTCTTCTGGTCCTGGTCTCTGAGCTGTGCTTAAAGTATTGGGTGAGGTTTACTCAAGTCCCTACTCATTTTTCATTGTTCTATATTCCAAGCTCTTCAACACAGTTATTTAAAAGTGTTATTTACAATCACACACACACACACACTATAACTATATAAAACACACACACACACACACACACACACACACACACACACACACACACACACACACATATATATGCAGTGCTTGTCATTAACATCGTATTGAAATCAAAAAGAAATCCTGACTTGCTTGTGATCAACACAGGGTGCCCCTGTCACATCTGATTATCACATTTATACATAGTGTACTAACGTATTCCAAAAGAAAATGTAGCCATCCCAGTGAGCACACATATATACGCCAAATCAAATCAATATTTATGAGAACTGCAGCTGACCATCTACTTTATGAATAATCTATTTCAACTGTTTATTAATAATACATGTCAAGAACATGCACTTGCACTATGAGGTTTTGACATGAAAGGAATTAATTTTTTGCAACACAGTTTTGGCCCACTGAAATGAATATTTGGAGAACCATCAAAGGCATCCTGCATCTTATTTATGAAATTAGGGTTACAGCTCTACCTGAAAACCAGGCATCAAAGTTTGCATTTAACATTTAGAAGGTGTCTTGCAAAGATCAAACACATGCCACAGGTAGAAAAGATGTGGCTTCTGATTAGTTTTAAATGTATAATTGAAACACATGCAGCAAGATTTTGCAAAAAGTTGAAAGACACATATAATTGAATAGCCATTTACACATCACAGTGATAAACCTTTTAATTAACCAATACGTCAGGGAGCGTGAGCGAGTGAGAGCACACACGGAACTAGCATGGGTTAATAGGTTTAAGCAGTGGATGATCCTTTCTTAATTGTTTTTAAATTAGAAAAGTATTCCACATGTATATATGATTGAATTTTCAGTGTTCCTAAAATGAACCTGGATTTAGTTTCAAGTTCAAATTGTGTGGTTTTAAGTTGTTGTTTTTTTTTAATTTGGGGGAAAACAATCATTCAACTTAACAAACTATTCACGACGTGTAACAAGAACATGTTATAGTTTATTTTTTGACTGTGTAAGTTTAACCATGGCTGAAGCACTCAGCTGACATTGCACACGTTTCTGGTTACTTAATCTGGTCTTTCATGTTGTTTCGCAGATAAAATACTGATTTACAAATAGGCATGAGGCCTGGTTAATGCATAATTTACTACAAATGCATACCCATTTAAAACAGTATGTGTGCATATATATTATTTTTACTTCAGTAGGGTACAACACAGTACAATACTTTAGTAAGGTACAACACAGTCACTTACAGTTAGGCATTCACAATATCTACATCCACATCGGTTTTATAATATATGTGTTAACCAATAGCGTGATTCACCTCTGCTAGGTTCCCCGTGTCTTTGATGTGTGTTCTGCCTGTAGAAACTTGATAGTCACGGTTTTATATCTGTTGCATTAACTTCTTTACCCTGCACAGTCTTGTTCCGACTCTCAACTGCATCTTTTTTCTGTAGACCAAACCCTTCTACAGTTACCTGCACTGTTTTCATCATGGTGGGTTTATCGTTTAGGATAGATTATCTAAATGTTTTGTCACATTCACCCCCATTGCAGTATTCTCAACACTCATGTACTTTAATTGACCTCATTCACAGTACACAATACATTTGTACTTTTTAAATGGTTTTATACAAAACAATTGCAGTTGCACTACTTTTCTAAAACATTTATAAAAACCATGATTATGTGTGCTAAATGGTCAGTTCCTGTCTTTTAATTGAGCCTCTGGAAATGCCACCAGGCCCCTTGAAGACAAAGATGACATCTCTTAAATAAATACCAAAATACTTGATCTACAATGTGATCTAAACCATGTATCTCCTTTATTGCTGTAACTAGCATAGGTGCACAAGTGATTACAGTCATAATTTGATTAATCATTGTACATTACATATTCTTCACATTCTGGACACAATGTGTGGCATGCTGAACTGCATCAGCTTCCCATCAAACAAACTACAGCTAAACCACTTAAGAATATATTCACAAGGTCATGTCTTGTTTTGATATTCATGCTCTGGGCCTTGTGCTGCTGTCCTTTCCTTAGGGATGCATTTAGTGTGTGATAAATAAATATAATTTAACACATCTAAACACATTTCCACATTAGTTCCTGCTTGTGCAATGCATGATAACAAAATGTATTGTTATTCTTTGGTTTCCTCATAAAATTT
The DNA here is from genome assembly GCF_902713425.1 of Acipenser ruthenus. Classification (NCBI taxonomy): domain Eukaryota; kingdom Metazoa; phylum Chordata; class Actinopteri; order Acipenseriformes; family Acipenseridae; genus Acipenser; species Acipenser ruthenus. The sequence continues at coordinate 58,644,879 of NC_081196.1, forward strand.
ATGGCAATAATTGAAAGTCATTATGTTCAAGAAAGCTGTGGTATACTCTTGGTACTAACCTGATTAAAATATTTCCTTAACTTCCCTGAAAGCTAGGGAATAATGAAGCATAAATATGGAACAACAAATACTTAAAGTCCATTTGATTCAATTTCTACAAAGCAATCTGTTATATAGCTTAGCAAGTTTGTTAACTTCGTGAAAGCTTTGCCTGAAACCCATGAAGAAAATCAAATCAATCAGATGCAGTTTGAAATGGTTACTTTTCATTTGAGTTGCCCCAGGTAGGAATAAGGGCAGATATTTTAAGAGAACCGTACTTCTTCCTGTCGCCACAGCTAATGAGGCAAACAAAAAACATTGACTGTGGCTTGACCATGCATACATAACAAGCAACTGATAGAAGACAGATTCTTGTTCACAGATGAAAACATCTGCATCCCATCCTCAGGGGTTTTACTTTAGGCTTGTGTGTGAATGGCAGGAATACTGATATATTTCATTTGCTAAATTATAGCGAAGCTTAGACAAAATTTAACACAATGCCCAAACATGGCCAGCTGTCGGTTTTCTAAGTATGAATTAATTGTGTATTTTGGTGTGCTTTGAAAAACAAACAAAGTTTTTTATAGGCCAAATCTCATACTTTGCTAAGCTGTTCACTAAAGTAGCATTCACCATTGCATGCTGCAGCCATTGCTGTTTATTTATTTGTTAGTAATTCTTTGACAGACATGACCACCACCAGATGGATCAAGTCCATGACATAATTACTGAGATATTGCAAAGACAACCTTTTCCATTTTTCTTTTTTAAATCTATGTTTCATTTTTAAAGTATATGTTTTTTAAATCAAAATAAATGTTAAGCTGACACATTGAATGTGACACTGATTTTATATTAAGAAAAATGCAGCTCATTTTTTGTGGTAATCAATTAATTTATGTAATTATCTTTCATAATTTCAGAAGTATTCTGTCAGTATGCATCATTCAAAGATCATTTGAAACATTGCATTGTGATATCCTGCATGTTGAGTACTAGTAGTTTTTCTCAGTATATGAACGTGATAAGTCACATTTAAGATACAATCCTGCATCCAACCAAGTGCTACTCTAAAAAGCTAGCCTCTATACAATAGTTTATGCAAGTATCTAAATATCTGGATTGTTTTCATGGAAACCTTCTGTTTCTTCACAGCAGGTAGAGCATCCTGCCCCACACTATTAGTCGCCACCTTCATCAGCTATGTCAGATTGAAAGGATCTTCCACTGCCTTACAGCATTACAGCGAGTGCAGTTAACTCCTTCCCTTGAGACAATGGCCGTTCATCCTACAGGACCTGTATTGATCTGGTGGCAAGTCAAGGTTACAGTATGTAACAGTCACCCCTAAATATTCTTTTTTCTCTCTTGAATATAAGACGACAATGCCTCTTTTCAATCCAATATAAGTGGAGACCTTTTTACATAGAATGTTACTACCACCCTCTTATACTTACAATAACATATGCAATTACAAACAATATTAATAATGCTGGGTTGCATATTAGCTTGTTGAGAGGCTCAACAAAGACAACGCATCTGGGGAGGGCATTCCAATGTACACAAGGCTATGTTAAAGACAGAACACTGATACAACATGTGGACATCTCTGAAGGCATAATGCTGTAAATACAATGAGCCTTTGCAAACACAAAGTAGGATAAAACAAGACATCATGTTTCTTAGTACTTTAAGAGATGTGAGACCAACAAGGCAACTGCTATTGCAAAGGCAATCTTACAGGCATTTTTTTTTGGGGGGGGGGGGGGTGATTCCTTAAAATAGAACAAATTATCAGACGTATATATTTGTATTCATAACCATTTATAACCAGTCATGGTCCAGGTTAATTTCCTTTTGAAGGACCATGGTTTCTTCTGTTGAATTTATCAATATCTTCAACAAATATTCAGTCTGGTGTTTCCTCAGAAAATTATGGATAACAAGTAATTTACAACAGGAATAGTAATGGAGCGAAGACAGATTAGACGTTGAACCCATGGAGTACAATCGGTTTTATCCTCTAAATCTGGGTTCTACTATATGTCACATGAAGTGAAAAGCATTGGCCCCCAGTTGATGGGTTCAGCACCCGACGCGTAAATCGTATCTACAATGCACATGACATACAGAAGATGCAACAGAAATCCTGTGGATGTTAAAGAACTATGTTTTATCAAAACAATTATTTGTAAAAGGTTTTTTTTTTTATTACAAAAGGATTAATATTGAGTTTAAAAATGGCTGACATCATCACAAAGATCACAGGATCAAACCACACACAGTAACTGCTAGTGGAACGACTATATGGTGGTCACACAATGATGTAACGAAGCAGGGTTGAAAAACAGTGGAAATAAATACATATTTCAGGGTTACCTTGATGTTACTGGAAATCACATTTGATATATGCCTGAGGGAGAATCAGGAAGCAAGATAAAAGAGCACAAAATATCAGACGTATGCTTCCCTGTTTCTAGTTTTTACTTTGTTGAGAACAGGACTTATAGAGATGTCTTATAGGGCAATATATGTTTATACTACTGAATCTTTATTTAATTAACTTTTGTGTATAAGAAATAATATGCATTAGAAAATGATTCAGTACCATCAGCCAATTAGCTTCTAGCTCTAGCAGGCTTCTACCATAAGGTAGCTGCTCACTGGAACGTCATAGAATCAGTCCATGCAAGTGCCAGCTTCTTCATTTTGACTTGCCGTAATAAAAGCTCAATTCACATCTATTGGACAGCAAATACTAAACAAAGACGCTACTGGTCCAAATGTATTTCATTACCCACCAAAACCAGCCAATTAATACTTTGCACTGACGAAAGCAACCAATCCTGTACCTGTAACTGCCGAATCAGCCAATCACAGTCTTTCAGCTCGACTGGAGCTCAGAATCTTTCAACAACAACAAACCGAGACATGGCAGGCATTAGAAGATACCTGGCACTGTCCAGATAAACTATAAGCAACTCAGACAAGTAAAAGGTTATTTGTTTAATAAAGTTGTTTGTTTTTTGTATAACTATGTATGTGATCCTTTATGAACTTTTTCTGCACTATTTTCTGTAACTTTTCTAAGAGGAAGGGTACAAATTAATACCGGTGATACATTTTTCAGATGTGTTGTCTTTTCTGAGTGATCTCAACATACTTCACTGTTTACACAAGCACTACTAAATACCTAATAATACATCTGACACAGTTAAAATTACACATTTGGACTTCAAAACAATACAAAATAAAATGTGCCATATTTGTTATTCAGCACAACCCTGACAGCTATTATATTTTTTATTCAATTCTGTTATTATCATATACATAAAACAGTTGCTAAACAGTTGCATATACATTGCTTCTATCCTTTTAAAAGCAACCCTGTTGTGCTGTACAATGCTCTAATACATTCCAAGGATGGCTTATCCCATCAAATCAACCCCTTAGACATGCCTAAAACTTCGATTAGCACTAATCTGGGACTACCTAATGTTATTTTAGGTAAGGTAGTCCAAGATTTGTCCTAGTTGGGATTTGTGCAACCAACCCTTAAAGTTTTTTTTTGATCATCCCATACCATGATGTGAGCATTTTACAGCACCGTGGAATCATCCTTGATTGCATGAACCACATACCTGTGGTTTTGCTCTAAAAAGTGATTGCTGCAATGTGGTGTATTCCCTGCTGCTGTAAATCTCTCTAAAAAATCCAGCAGGGCATATGTTGATCAGACCAACCCCTTAGATGCTAATTAATTGGATGACTCAATGCTTTCTTTGACATTCTGAAGTACCTTGAGCAATCAGGTTGCAACATGCTGTGTAAGAATGTCCAAAATTAAAAGCTCCCCTTGGTTAATTTTAACTGTATCGTTTAAAACACGTAATACATTGATACCTGTCAGGGGCTCAGTGGTCCATCTTTCTTCTCAGCCCCGAATTTCAATTCCATTACGTGCATGCAAGTTCATAGGACCCCTGTGATGGGGTGCAGCCTATTTTGTGGGGAGTCACCAGTTACAAAGTACAAGGGAGAAGTGCAGCTCCCGCTGCTGCCTTCATGGCCAGGGGCTCCCCTCCCGAGTTTGCCTCCCGAGGGTCCGCTGCCGCCGTCGCCTCCCGAGGGTCCACTGCCGCCTCCCAAGGGTCCGCTGTTATGGCCCGGGGCTGCCAGACTATCTTTGCTTGGGACCACCGGACTGCTTGTGGGACAGGGGAAGCCTCTGCCCTCTCCCCAGCACCAGAAGAGACGATTTTGGGACTTTAAGGGGGGAGGTGGCCATTTAGGCCATGTTGTGCTGCGCACAAGGAGGGGAGGTGTGTGATGGGATGCAGCTTATTTTGTGGTGGTTTTGTGTTTTTTGTATTGTTTAGAGTGAGTTTGGGGTGTGGTTCAGTGAGTTTGTGTGAGGAATGTGTGGAATGTGCCTGGGCTAATGAGTTGCGAATTGCCCATTTAGCCCAGGCACCTGTATAAAAGGCCTATTCAAGATGGCCAATTTACAATACAGCCCAATTTACATTTAAACTCACCCACACCTATATTTAAAACCTACATGTATTTGTATTTCTAATAGGAGATCCAGGCTGTGTCCATGGTTGTAAACTTTTTATGTCAGTTCTGCACTAGGCATTTCTCAGACAAAAATATCTCTCTGTATTCCATATACTGTAATTTAGATAATGTCAATGTAATCTGAAATCTTATTAAATAGAATACATATCATATCAAGAATGGCAAGACTAATAACCCAGACAGCAAAGTAAATGAACTGGGATATATTTGAGTGGTTTTCTTTCTTTATTTTCTTTCCGTAAGTTTTGGTGTGACACTAAGCTCAAAAGATTGGTTTAAGCACAAGCAGTAAGGCATTAAAGCCATCTTACTGCCTGGCAGCAGGATCCTGAAAAACTGTTTGTGCCACTCCCTGCAAATTAGCAGATAAAAGTGCTGCTTTCAGATTTCCATTCCAGCCACTGCCAACTGTAAGAATTTCAAACTGTGTCTCATAATCTTCTAATAAACTGAAACCATCATAAATTGTTAACTTCAGATGTGGCTTATCTGTTGTGAAGAAATACTTCATTCCAGGAAAATTATAAGTAGCAAGCGAGAAGCTCTTAGCCAGCAGTGGCAAGCCTATGTTTGTCTTATACAGTTTTTTTTTCTTGTTAAATCTGATCAATGTGAATCAAAAGCTCCCTGTAGCGGACTTTCACAGGCTGTTCCCAATTGGAATGACTTCCTGTAGCACTGCTAAAATATGCTCTGCCTCTTCTTTAACAACCAGCACCTCCCTGTAACTGCTGATTCAGAACATTTTCTACAGGCCACCACTTACTGGGTAAGCTGCTTTACTATTTTCCATTTGTATTTCAACCTTCTGAAGTTTACTGTGAACTTCAGGATAGCCCCTTATCTCAACATCCTCCCCCTGTAGCTCTTGTCTATATCAATAAACATGATAACCCTTTCACTGTGGTTCTTGTTTACTGCTGTTTAGTTTATTTGCAGTAAGCAGATTATTCAAACTAAAAGCACAGTAAAAAAATAAATAAAGGAATAAAGAAAAGCCCCTTGAGATATACATCTCAGTCCAAGGGGAAATAAATGATCTCAGTTAAAATTACAATTTACATTTCATGAAAGATAAGGCACAAAAAGACAGTCAAAGCCAGTAATCAATCTCTGCTCACAGGCCTGGTCAGATTTCAGACAGGTGTTAATACGATATTTAAAGATTGATCTGGCAGATGGCAATTTAATGTTTGCAAAATTTAAAATGGAAAGTATAGTGGTTTTTTTTTTGTTTTTTTTTGGTTGTTTTTTTTTTGCCTCGAGTTTTGTTTATGATTTTGATTATAGTTTCACTAGAACTAAGACACATGGTTATTTTCTAAAATGTCCAGCATTAATTATAGCACTCACTTTAAAACACTTTACTGCTGTTGTACACAGTTCACAAAAGTGCTGTTGTTTCTATATTTTTGTATGGTTTACAAAAGATAGTCCTCCTAACTTTAAATATTTATGAGTAACACTGAGTTTATGCTGTGTCCTCATTGAGAACGTTCCCATCTAAACAAAAATTCCAATACTCCCTTGTTCAGTAAATATCTAATGGATGTATAATCCTGGAAAAGAACAAGTGGAGTTCCATAGTACTATGGAGCGATACATTTACTGTATTACTAAACAAAGGGGTAGATTAATTCCAAAACTAAGGAGGCATGTGCATTCTGAGAATCTGTGACAGTTATGTGGCTTTACAGTTTGCAGTTTCTCTTTCACAGTATCAAATCAAGCCATTCCTGATAATTAGGGCCCACAAATTGGCAAGGGTATATTTAACTTTTTGGGAGGTAACTGAGGTTGCAAAATAAAAGGGTCTGGAACCACACAGTCACCCACGCTAGGAGCTTAGCAATGACAAAAGGGTAGAAAGCATGTATTTATCTGACTAATTGAAGCACCTCGCCCTGCTAATTATGTATATTTAGACATATACTGATGTAAACTTGCCCATTTATTGTAGATTTATAGATTAGATTTGACATAGGTAGTAAACATACATTAAAAAATGACCCCACAATAATAATAATAATAATAATAATAATAATAATAATAATGTGTATTGTAACAAAGGGCTGGTGCTGGGACTGTGTTTATAGTGTGTCTGTGCTTGACCTGTGCTTGCACTGAACAATGCTGCATTATAGAACTAAGTTGCACGGCCTGCAACCGTGCTTCTCACCCGCAGGAGTGCTTACCCTGCTGAGACACTGTTCCCCTATGCTGGACCAGCGCTGATCCCTACCAAGCGGGGATCATTACGTGTACCTGGCAGGAGCCAGGGGGAGTGGGGCTGATAGCAGCCACTGATTGGCTGCAATCTTGTAAGGGTTGTGGGATATAAAAGAGGCAGCCTGCATGCTAGCCGGGGGTAGAGAAATAACCTGTGTAACCTGTCTTGCTGAGACTTTCCGTGTGAAAAAAAAAAGACAAGGAATGAAAATAAAATTCTGATAATTACCTATTTTGTTAAAAAGCACGTGGGCTAGTTCCATCATCCTTTGAAGACAAGAGACAAGCCTCTTACATTAAAACACTGGATTTCAAGAGAAGGAACATTCCAATTTCATCTATATTCCAATTTCCACCAACAGCATGTATTGCAACCTTGTTGAAGGAAAAGTTCCCATTCCCGTTAGCTAAGTCAATATCATATCTACATTAGAAATAGTTGGTTTTGGCAAGAGTACAAAAAAAACCTCAGGGCTCTAACACTTTAATCACTTAAAGTGCTTGGCAGACCTATTTACGAGATTCAAAAACAAATATAATTAATATTCTGATCATATAGTCAGTTTAAAAAAAAAAAAACAAGGATGCTGACTAAGAAAAAAATTCTAGGGAATTAATATGTAGTTAATTACAGTCAGTGATCTGCCTTTTGCAAATTTTCTGTCAAATTTTAAAATGTAGCCCTTGACAGAGACAAAACAGTCCTCAATTTATGTTGTTTTTCTTTATTGCTTGTAAGAGTGAGTTTTAAAAAAAAAGGCATGGATATTTTAATTCATAGCTGTCTAAATATAGAAACGACTGAAGTGAGAAGTTACATGTTTAATTGATAAACTATAGGGTGCCAGGTATCAGACTGTGGAGGTAAAAAGTGTCGGTACAGGACTGACTCCTGCAGCTAGGATGAGGTGTAACAAATAGTACAGTAGCTTACACTGTTACCTCTATGTTCTGTATTTGATGTAACACAGTTAATGTACACAGAGTATCAGTTTGTGATTCAATCAGATCAGTACTTGGCTTGAACTCAGTTTATGTTTGAAATCTGCCATCCACTGGCAGTGTGTCTGTTTGACATATAGTTGTGAACAGCTTTAGGTCCAGTTTGTTTTGTGTAAGTTATTTTTTGTGTATAATTTGGAATGATCATCATACTTTTCCAAGCTGCAAAGAGAACGATTGACATGGAAGGTTATCTACAGCAATGTTAGATTAGTTAAATTGCTAAGGCAATAGGGACAGTAGTGTGACTTTAGCTTTTTGGAAATGTACATTATTGCACAGACTAAAGATAACTTTGTGAATGAATAATTAGGTACAGTGTTGTACTAACTCAAATTAAGTGTGAAACAAAATGGCTGGTTTAAGAGTTAGCTTTACTACGCATTCTATAGTACTATGGTATTTGTCACATAATTATTTACCAAATATTAGTTTAAGACTGCCAATTACAACTGTGAGCCATGGTCCTCCTAAAGGTATATTTTATACGATGTACATTTTCATATTTCCTGTTCAATTAGGGGTGTTCCTGTCATTCTCCATTGTTGTTTTACTTTAGTCATTATTTAGGAGGCTTACTGTCTAATGTCCTTTTTAACCACTTTCTGACGATGAATTCATGGAGTGCTTTATACAAATTGACCGCGGTGCAATGGCACCTGTGTTGTTTATTTTGTTACAGTTGCACGTACCTAGTGATAATTTCTTAAACCGTCTCACTTCAGAAATTCAGATTGAAAAAGACTGCTAAATAAAGATCTGAGCAGAAACTGCAGTAGAGAATGATGCAGAACATGCACCAGGATATTTCATAGGTAAGTAATTCAATATTAAGAACATGAAGAAAGTCAGTAGCATCCATATTACATTATAGTGAAGGAGACTGTGAATAACTTTTTTTCCATAGGCACATACGTATAAAGATTGTACACAGGCTTCAGTGCAATTTGAATTCATTAGCTACCTGTAACTAACTTGTAATAGTAAAGGGCATACCAGCAAAATACTGAATAAAATCTCATAGATTTGGTATTGCTTCAGGCTTCTTGTGGGATGAACATTTCATAAGTGTTCTGTTACAGAATATATCAAAATATTTTTTTTAAGGTTGTATCAGCCCTTTTATATATGTACTGTAACTGGACTTTATAATTGCTTATGTTTATCCTGTATAGAGCAAATAATGAGAACTATACATCAAGTCTGCCATCTAGAGTTTGTTCCTGAGTACAAGAAAATAATCCTGCAATTGAAATTGTTAGCTGGCAGGTAGATAAATTGATTCTTATTCTTCTTAGAAAAAAAAACATACACATTTTTCAACTTGTTTTAAAATCAATATTTTATAGCCACACTTAGCTTCATCTTGTGACTCAGACCTCTGATGTGTGTCCCCCATGGGCAACATGTAAGAAAGGGTACTTTCAAATGACAGAGGACTCTGTATACCTTATAGTTTAGCAACGCTAAACCTACATTATACTGTAACAATTAGAGCTACAATTGTGATTTATTTTGTATGCAAAGGATTGTTTCTTTTTTTTTATTAATTAATTTATTTGAAGTAACTAAATATGAGCAATTAAGAGTGTATTTGTTTAAGGATTTAATTTTTTGGCTTTGGTACATGGTATATTAAAAAACATTTAGGAAGATCACTCACAAGCATGATCACATCACTAGTCCAATTCACATTTTCAATATTTTACACTCTCTATGGGTTTTCTTCATAACCTATGACTACCTTATGCTTGGTGGTCCAGTGGTTAAACAAAAGGGCTTGATACCAGGATGTTCGCGGCTCAGCCACTGACTCACTGTGTGTGACCCTGAGCATGCCACTTAATCTCCTTGTGCTCCGTCCTTCGGATGAGACGTAAAACCAAGGTCCTATTGTAAGTCACTATAAAGCAGCAGTTGTTGATGCATAGTTCACCTCCTAGTCTCTGTAATTTATCTTGAATAAAAGGTCTGCTAAATGACTAATTAATAATAATAAAAATGAACAAACTATTATGGGACTTTTAACAGGATGCTTTAGAACGGAAAAGTGTCAACATAGAAGTATGGGGTGCCATGTATTTTTTCCCAGATTTAACTTAAATCTTGTATTTTTTCCCCAGATTTATAAATGTTGTGAAAATAAATAAATATTTTTTTCAATGTGTACATTCAGATATAATTTATAAATCTAGTTACAAGATTTAATATTTAACCAAATCTTAAATCTCTTAACAAGATTTAACATTTAGCTAAATATTTAACTACATCTTAAATCTCTTAACTAGATTTAAGTTAAATCTTTGTTTACACATGGCACCTCATATAGAAGGGCTCTGATTAGAAGAAGATATAACTTACTGACTACGGTAAGACCCAAGTTGCTTTCACACCAAAGGCTTCAATAATCCTGAAGCCTTACTGTCACTGAACGCAACATTCCCTACAAAGTACCAAATAATGTTTTTGTGTCTTTCAGCACTACTGTAAGTACAGAAATACCATCATACGATACCTGATTAAAAAGATGCAGTGTCCTCGCACCACAACAAATAAGATGGTGGCACCCATATTAAACAACAATTTGATAAGTGGTTCTCTAGTTACATGCAAAAATGTAAGCGTGACATACAGAGGACGGCTCTGTGGACAGACAGACACTTCCATATATCTGCAGAATGTGATATTCTCAATAATTAATACTCGGGGTGTGCAGAGAACTCATTACTCATACTCAGAAACGCTTGTACAAATACTCATGCTCGGATTTTACTCAGATGACCTCATCGGAAGTGGGCAGGGCTAAAACTGGAAGTGCTGTTAAAATCTCTGGCTCTGATTTTCATCCAGAAAGTGACCATACAGTGGTTTAATGTTTATTTAACAAGGATACTGATCGTTTCAAAGTTCTAATATGTCATTATAATTCTTGTTGAACGAGACTTATTCTTTTTTATTATTAAATGATATGGGAAGCCTGTGGTGGAGTGGCGATCAATGTACACAGCTGAAGTGGAGACCACTTTGACCAGATTGCAAATCTGCTAGACATATTTATTTATCACAGATATTTACTTGTGCTCATTGCTCAAGTTAAAACCAAGTTTCTCCAGCGGTTCTCTAGATACCTGCAGAAATGTAAGTGTGACATACAGTTGGACAAATGTACAACAGACACCTCATATATCTACAGAATCTCCTATCCTCAATAATATGCTAAATACTGTTAAAATCAAGTTTCATGATTAGATAAGCGCTTCCCCAGATAAATGCTAAAATGTGAGTGTCACATACAGTCGGACGGATGTGCGACAGACAGACACCTCATATTCCTGGAATAAGATATTCTGAATAATACTGTTAAATACTGTTAAAATCAAGTTTCATGATTAGATAAGCGCTTCCCCAGATAAATGCTAAAATGTGAGTGTCACATACAGTCGGACGGATGTACGACAGACAGACACCTCATATTCCTGGAATAAGATATTCTGAATAATAATGTTAAATACTGTTAAAATCAAGTTTCATGATTAGATAAGCGCTTCCCCAGATAAATGGTAAAATGTGAGTGTCACATACAGTCGGACGGATGTACGACAGACAGACACCTCATATTCCTGGAATAAGATATTCTGAATAACTTATGCTAAATAATGTTAATACCACATTTCATCACAATTTTAATTTCCCCTGTGGAGGATAAAAATGGACTGTTGCTGAATCTATAAGTAAGAAAATCTTTATTAAAGGAATGCTAACCAATACATAGCCAAGAATGTACCTCTACATATTTTATAGATGAACTGCCACATCTTGATAACATGGTCTGATTGCAGCTAGACCATTGGAATAAGTCTGAACTACAGGTACAGCACCTACAATGATTGGATACCAGGAAGCAGCAGCAACCTTTCATCTATAGCATTGTTTCTGTTAAATCTGCGTATTTCAAACTGAAATATAAAATACAAGCAAGGAACCAAAAGGACCTCAAGACAAGAAAAGGGGAGACAGTAAAACTACTAATACAGTAGAGGTGATAAAATGCATTTTAAAGCCTTCATTAGCAATGCTTTAATGCCTGACTATAACAGGAGTCAACCAGTATTTACCAGTATAAATATTGCTGTACAGTTTACTGAAATGCTCTGACATGACCAGCAGCACAATTTTGCATATGGAACACTACAGTTTGTATTTTTTATTTCTTTACTAATCATGTTTCTTTGCCCTTTGTTTTCTCACGAATTTGAAATGCACAATTTGAATTTAACTTCATCACTTGCACTTGAGACAGGAGTCACCCATGCATTCCTCACCCTACAATGTAAACTGCAGTTCATTTTGCTAGGGAAGCCACTGGGCACCTCATGTTCAGATTTCTCTGCATCACTTGAATGGTGCCAGCACCTGAAGTATCATAAAAATCCATTTCTGGACATGATTTGCACTCAAGTGACCATACAGTGCGTTCATGTTTGTTTAACACTAATTTTGAAGTCCTAATGCGTAATTGTAATTCTTGTTGAGCAAGATGTAGTATTCATTAACAAGTGACATGGGATGACTGTGATGGAGGTAGAGATTAATGTGCACCATTGGAGGCCAAGGTCTGATTTGACTGAACCTACCAGCACGACTAGAACAATATTAATCATTATCTGATCTCAAACATTTTTGCTATGCATCATTTTCCACAGGTTAAACTGTATATTAACACAATCAGCCAGTCAACAAAATGAAACTATATATATATTTTGTTTTATTGTATAGTTGAATGTCTTAAGTTGACCAGCTAACAATAGTTAATTTGTCTAGTTTTATATTTTTTAAGAATTAATTTTACTTACTTCGTAATTTTGTCTCCTTCAGGTTTATGTATCTTTATTGTGTTTAGATCATATATGAAAATGCAACTTGGAAAAGGTTACAGATCCAATCATTCAATGTCAGTGTACATTTTATTTAGGTTTAGCAGTCACCACCCAAAACTAGGTGTATACAGAAAGGGGTGATTACATTTGTAGAAATACCCTTTTGTGGTCATGGCCTCAGACTCTAATGGACTGTAGAAACAAAGAGACACTTTTAGTTGTATGCCCAGGTCCTTTGTTGTGCATTATATATGAAAATGGTTCTTTAATAAAGATTATATAATACTCCTACAACAATACCTGACATTACTTGTTCATCGTATCAATCAAGCTCGCAAATAAAATGATTGGGGCACTCAAATAATTGTGAAGACAGGTTAAAGTAGAGCTAAGATTATAAAATGTGTCTCTGTTGTATGCTGAGGCTATGATTCATGTTGGAACTGAATTGTATTCATAGTACTTTAAGAGAATAATCATAAGTGTAAATCTAATAATGTCCCTGACTGTAATCACCATTATTCATCATTGTGTATGAGTAACTTGCTTTGTGTCTGCATAGACCTACAATATTTAGTGCATGTGGGGTCCCTCAGATTGTCTGTTCTGATCTGTTTAATGCTGTAGTCCAGGGTTTACCAAACACACAAGTCCAAGCCACAACTACGTTACAAACATGGAGGGTTTTATTCACAATATTTACAATCGTTCCAAATATATTTGTTTGACCATTTCATAACAAAATAAATCCTATCTCCACATTGGAGAATTAACTAAACTTTGAATTGGCTTTGTTTTGCCAATATTACCACTTACTAAAAATTACTAAAAAAAAACATTCCCCTGCACACTTAGCATTTTACACAGGTTACCAAACTATGGTAACAAAACATACTCTTTATATCCCATTTGTCTTCTTTCACTTTCGTTCTAGCGACACAGCTTTCCCTCAGTTCATATAAAAAGACAAAGACCGAATGTGGAAGTTGAGTTTATTTTCAATACAGCTCTCGTGCTTCACCAATCAGGCTGTCCTTGATTGCATGTCTAATTACCTTCATATTCATTATATAAAACTGTGTTGCATATATAGATCGATCTGCAGACCAGTGGCCTAGCGGTCAGGTCAAAGGTACTACATTTGTTACCCGTAACCCTTTAAAGAACAAGGGACTTTTGACCGGTTTGATCTGGTCATCCAAGTTGTCAGTTTCCTTGTGATAGTTGAGTCACTCTCAAATGTATTTTAAAAGAAACCTCTTGAACAACCTTAAGGGGTTAATGTAGTTTTTTCATTGTGTCTAAGGGAATGATGCCTTGCTCATTCAGAAGCTAACATACTTTCCCTCAGTCACCCTGTTACATTAGTTACAAATGAACGAATAAACATGGTTTTAAAGACAAAACACCTCTTAATATAATCACCAATTATATTATAAACAATTAATATGATTATTGGTACCAAGTATAAACACTTGTAATGGTCACTATTTGTAAGGAATACTGTGCATATAAGAGGTTGTAACTCTGCCCCTGTTAACGTGTGTTATACTGTGTGTTATACTGTCTAATAAAATGGTTTCCAATTGCACACTAAACAAATTTATTGTGCCTGCGCGCTTATCTGCAGGCTAAACAGGGTTCACCACTCAATCAAAAGTATTACTACTTGGTTGTAACTTCCCTTCATCTGTTTATCTAACTTTTCCAGGTTCCTCCTGCAGTTTCTCTCAGCCAACACAGTCTGCATTGGACTCTCCTGCACTATGCTGACAACATACCTTTTATAGGGCAGTTAGTGGTTTAATGAGGTAATGGGTAACAGGTGATGTAATTAGGTTCCTCAGAATGTCAATCATTTCTACCATTTGGTAACCCGTGTACTAACAATAAATACAACAAAATAATCAACACACAAAGCAAAAACTGAACATAGTAATTAATATAAAATAAAAACACCCACATAATCACAGCAAAAATATAGCAAACAGTTCAAATCAATCAATCAAGGAGTGAAAAAGTGCAGTACTCAATTTGGTCACTTGTGACAATCTTATCTATCTTTTTTCCAGGATTAGAGCAAGAGATACCTTGATCAATTGCACTTTTATGTGTCTGTGTAACAAGCAAATTATACAAACAAGAAGAAATGTCAGCCTCAGTATTAACCTTCTCACATTTTAATCAATAATTTTAAGACAATACAGTGACACAGATAGCATGCAACCAAAGTAAATATAGACAATTGCCAGCAATAACAATATAAATGCCAATTAAAAAGCAGCAAGCTAATTAGAAAATGCTAATACAATTCATTGCCCTGAATAAATATGCATATATGCAACTACTCTCTACTGCTAAATATAATACTTTAATATAAATTATTTTCTACAGCAATCATACAATGTACAAGTTCTTCCTTGAAAGAATATATCAAATGTTCCAAAAAGAATGAAATAAAAAATATATTATTAGCTGAATGTATGCCTTCATTCCGATGTAAGCAACAAACTTAAATAAACTTAGAAAGACTAAAGTCAGGCCAAGCGCTAGAAGCAGAAGATAAGATCTTATCTTATATACTGTATAATGTAGGCACACTTATAAGATACACAAATCCTCTCTGATAATATGGTTAAAAAAGTCTTCAGTCCCTGATTGATTTGCTCAGAGATCTCCAGCATAGGGGTGTTTAATGACAGAAAGCCCTCTCACCCGGAGTGTGTCGCCTATCCTTGGGAACAGTAAGCAGTCCAGTGGACCTAAGCGACCAGAACAGGGGTGTAAGTATGACATCTCATTAAGGTCCAAACTATAAAGAGTTTTGTATGTCAGACAGAAGCTTAAAATCACAGACATTTACCTGTATACCCGATACATCATATGTATGTGTTGTTTACATCACTTGTCAATTGAACAATAGTGCATTACCCCTGTTTCAAAATAGGGACCAATGTGTTACTCCTGTACACTTGTAAGCAATATAAAAACATTGATTTATCAACTAGTACTTTCTATTTTAAATGAAAAATGAAAACTTTAAACTTAAAGGTGTGTGTTTTGCTTTGTATAATGCACTACAAACATTCCAGACTTTAAATTCCAGAACCCATGTAAAATCTCATGGGAAACATACTCTGTTTTCTTTTTTTTAATCATATAGTCAGGTTTACGTAAACTGGAACACTGCCATTCATCCCAGTTTCCTTTGGGAAACTTTCATGATTATGCATAATCTGTTGATTGTCCCCCTGCTAGCTTTCTGCAAAGCAAATAATACAGTACAAGCAGTGCTTAATTTGTAAATCGTGAGGTCCCGGAACACATAGTGAGCACGAGGGGGGGGGGGGGGGGGGGGGGGGGGGGTGTTCCGGGGGGCTCTGAGGTACCGGAACACATGAGAAAAAAAGTGACAAACACAATGTAGCCAGACAATGTAACTATAACCTGCATTAAGGTGTCATCTTTAGCCTTGGCTACAATGCTTGCTGCCACTAAATGGGCCTTGGTTCGGACATGTTCAAAAACCTTTTTTCTGAGGGCTCTTTGTTGTTTTTTTTACGTCGGAGGCAGAGGACGTTACTGTACATTCCACCCACTCTTTTGCTAGTTTCATCCCTCCAGTCTTTTCCGGACCCAAGCTCCCTACCTTTTTGCATGTTGTAAAAAGCATGTTGTGATCTTGAGGAATGAATGTATTTTATACATGAGAATTTACAACTACGGTTAAATATTTTATAATTTAATAATGACGGCGATTCACCTTAGTCCTCAAGGTGAAACGTAGTATCAGCTACGATACAACGACCTTTTAGGAGGATATTGCACATTCTAACGGATGACGTTCTTAAACGTCTATTATATTTTACATGCACATTAAATATACATTTTCAAAATGTTATTTTACTGTGTTAAACACAAAAAATATGAAATATATACACTTTTAAACTTTGTTTATATAAAATGTACATGTTGCGGTTATGGGTGTGTTTCAGTCTTGTGATTGATCACATGACTAATCCCAAAGGTTTACTGGATAGAAGAGGAATTGGGCAAACAGCGTTTTGCTATGTGCTGAATAAATACCAAGGATTAGTTCCACAAATACCACTCATTCGAGCCTCTCATTTTTGTTGTTGTAAAAAAGCAATGGCTAACTCCAAATGTATAGAAAAAAAACACGTAAGAAATGCAATTGACTATTAATTAAATTAGATTGATACTGATGGCTACACAATGCTAATGGTTCAAACTGTTATGTTATCTCCAGGATTCTAAATATATATTATTATTTTATTGTAATTTAATGTTTATGAACGACTCGTTCTTTCCGGTTCAAATAAACCTACGTAAACAATCTTAATGCAGTCTACATTGATTGGTTTTGTGTCATTGAATCAGTGAATCAAATGAACAAAATGAATCAATTCACCAAACTGAACTGAATCAAATGAATCGAGTCACTAAAATGAATCGAACTGCCCGTCACTAGTCCTCCCCGACCCCGTCCCCCTCTCCCGCTGAGTCTAACTCACTAGTAGGTTAACTAGCTAGTGGAGGACGTGACGGTGGTGATGCTGAACTGGCGGGACTAGCAGCGCAGACAGCGCTAATAGTTAAGGCATCGCCATCAGGAGCAGTTTGCCCCTCATTTTTGATTTGGCTTTCCTTTCCCACAACACGTTTCAAATTCAGTAGCGACTAGCCTAGGCTACGTGACGTGATTACGTAGGGACCTCTCGCTAGCTGCCCACCACTGTTTCAAGATCAGTTACTTACCTCGCCGGCCCGCCCCATAACCTCTATGTACAAATAAGAGAGCAGGTCTGGAATCGGTGTGGCAGGATAGGATGCGCTTTTACAGGGGGCGGGAGAAATAACGAGGAGGCAGAGGCAACTTTAACTCTGATCGCTTTTATTAGAATGTTTACAGTGCAAACAGTGGAAAAAATAATAAATCATGCCGCGAGAGGTACCGGATCAGGGCAAATTAGGCGCCGGAACGAAAAAAGTCAAATCTGGGAGGTGCCGGATCCTGTTCCGGCAGGATCCGGCTCAAATTAAGCACTGAGTACAAGTACAAAGTTAATTTTAAGATGGTATTTAAAATGCAGGCAAGATACAGTCTCCCAGTGCAACAGTGAGATGCTTGAAAGGGATCTTTGTGTTTTCTGATTATGAGACAGACATGATTTTCTATAGTGTTTCTTGTGATGCAGGAGTCACATTTAATCCAGTCTTGAGTTCAATATATGATAGTCTTTTAATGTACTGTTCTACTAGATTATTAAAGTAATACATATTTTAACAACAGCGACCATCAGATTGACTTTTAGCTTTCTTCTGCCCTACTCATATCTGAAAGGATTAAATGTAATTGGAAAGGCACACTTCTTATTTCTGGACAGAGGTTAATTAGACCAGCATCTCTTTCCAGTACACACTACAGAGTTTGCTTTTGTTTTGGATTGTTGTCTGCTATAGGGTAAAGTATTGGCAATCAACTTGCTGCCAAGATGGTAAGGCTATGATAATTATTATTTATTTCTTAGCTGACGCCCTTATCCAGGGCGACTTACAATTGTTACAAGATATCACATTATTTTTTACATACGATTACCCATTTATACAGTTGTGTTTTTTACTGGAGCAATCTAGGTAAAGTACCTTGCTGAAGGGTACAGCAGCAGTGTCCCCCACCTGGGATTGAAGCCACGACCCTCCGGTCAAGAGTCCAGAGCCCTAACCACTACTCCACAGTGCTGCCCTGGATAATCCTTTTTGCAGATTGTAGCTGGTAGGTGAAGGGACATTATTTCTTAAGTTTACTGAAATAGATTTTATTTGATACCTGATATTGATTGTTCCTGGGAATACTAAAGAATGAATGAGAATCTAGGATAAATGCTTAACAGCAGATTAAAGTATAGAGAAGCAAGGCTACAAAGTATACATTTCCCCATGGCAACATGTTTCCTGATTGTATCATATGAATATGATCACAGGGGGCATCCAATATATATCAAATGGTGAGGATGGTATCAAAGAAGCATTTCAACAATTTATTTTTATTTTTAAAACGCACGCACACATATATAAACACATATTTGATACAAAGTACCCCCTGGACATTTGACAACCACCAACCTCTCTGAAAGTTGTGAATCAAATAGCAATGTTGTTTGACAGGGGACTTGTTGGGTGTTTAATGTCTGTTTAATTCTTGGAGACATTGGATCAAGTAGTTTTGTAACCTTGGAGAATAAGCCTTTTAAAAACATTCAGAAAAAGTTAATATATTTACTTTTATGATATATTGTTGTATTCAGTTGCAATCACATATGTACTCACTCAACGGCAATCCGGTTAATTATTAAACAACCTAGCTTTTTTCTTATAGACTGGCTGTAGACGGTTTCTTTTGGTTCTGTTTTGCTTGCCAGCCCCGGTATGCAAGCTCCTTCTAATATCCGAGGTGTATTATAATCAAGAGCCTTATAGTGAGGGAGCACTGTATAACCAACAGATACTGTGTCAGCCTTATTAGTTATATCCAGGGGTGGCACCATGTCGAGTGTGAAAAAAAAAACATCTTGGCCACAGACAAACAAAACATGTGTGTGTGTGTTAGACGTGTCCGTGTATGGACAAGTTGCCGACCTCTGGTTATATCATGATTTTATAGTGTCCTCACTCAAGTATCTTTTTTTGCGTTTTGCTGATGACATTTATGGATTTTTTATGATTGAAATAGAACAATCTGAGACGACATGCCAGTGTGGCCAACAGTGTGACTCCTACATGGGTTTACATTGGGTTTTAAATTGGATATTACATTGGGTTTACATTGGGTTTTAAATTGGATATTACATTGGGTTTACATTGGGTTTTACATTGGATTTTGCATTGGGTTTTACATTGGACTTTACATTGGGTTTTACATTGTATTTTACATTGGGTTTTAAATTGGATTTTACATAGTGTTTTACATTGGGTGTCTAGATGTCTAAACAATGGATCCACGATTATATGACTTGGCCTGTCTGAGTTTATTATTTAATATATGTCAATAAAGTGAAGTTACCCTTATTTGTCTTCATGCAAAGGATTATCCTATTGTTCAATTCTGTGTAGATATTTCTCAATTATTAATAGACATTGTCAGTAGCTATGTAATCTTAAAAAAATATTTTCTGCAATTTCATCCAAATAATTATTCAGTTGTTCATATATTAAATTGCATATTGTACAATGTATCTATTTTCAAGCCAATCACAGCTATACAGCTCTCTGACAACATATAGACCCCAGGCCAATGTTTGCTCTGGTTCCCAAATCCCCACACTGTAACATGGCATACTCTCCAGCAACATATTTATAATGGTGATTCTTTAAAATGAAGTTAAAACATGTTATGCAGCATTGTTTTAGACTATGTTGATTAAAGATATACAAATATTGTCCCCAATTGTGATTATTTAAAAAAAACCTAGCCGCATTTTACAGACCATCCTCCACAATTCCCCAAACAATATTTTGGATTCGTTTTTAAAGCTTACTATAGTGTTATATATGAAACATTGATCCTAAGGGAAATGTATACGCTTAAGCAGCTTGTTTACAAAATATGTTATTCCTCTATAGATCCCAGAAGGCATTTTAATCTGTTATGGTTGCTCCCCAACTTAAAATGTACAGATTTTGTGACATATTCCTGCTTATCATATCAAAGACGTTATTTAATATTTACATTCCACTGTCAACAATAACAGTTCTGAAATAGTGTGTTTCATATGTGCTGAAGGTTAGAGGAAGCCTGGTCTTAAACTCAACACATATAAAAAGACCTGTGGGACTGCGTATATATTTGAGAAATGTCATTCTAGTTAGTCTGCTTGTTTCTGAATTCTAAAATGTGCTAAAATGTGCAATACTGTTGATTTAATATAATGGTTTTACTAATTCATGAGATGATTCATTATTATAGGAGTCAGTCTGGTCAGTTCATAAAATGTCCCCTTTAAGAATGTTTACTGGAGTCTTCGTGCTAGACATGGTTAAGTCCATTTGGAGGAAACTATAGTGCGCAGTCTTTCACTTTCATTTCTTAACATTTCAGAAAGCAAGCTTACAATACAGTGTACCTACAAAGGTTGTAAATCTCCTGCCCTTTTAATAATGAAACAAGCTCTGAAATCTGTTGTTGCAGGGTGCTGGGCATTAATAAAACAGTGAGAAAAGCATCACTGCTCATTGTGAGACAACCTAGAAAATTCTGCATGCTGTGAATTGCAAAACAAGCTACAGCACCTCCACTTTACTTTAGCAGGACTTGGTTAAAGGTCTTCCACTAAATTGGATCTCTTTGATGAGTCATTACCCCAGAATTTCCACTTCTGTGAACAGAGCAATGCACTCTCTTGAAGATATAAAACCACTCTCTCTCGAGCAGAAAAACAATCCTTATAATTGTACATACGCATACTTCAGGGAAGTGGGCGGGAGCAACCATGTTTACCAGGATCTTATTCTGTTACTTTAAGATCCGCTTGATATCGTTCAGCCCTTGTTCAGTTTCATAATCAATGTGCATGCATCTACAGCTATGGTCCAAAATTTTGCATCAACCTAGAATGTTAGGATTGAGACATAATAAAAAAATAAAACTATATGAACATAACATCAAAAGTCTACTGGAAGCCATAATAGTAGTACAGTATTTCATGTTAGATTTTGAAATGTCACATTTTTAAATTTGTCATTTTTCCATTAAGTATGTGGAAAACTACAAAGCGTTATGTAATTAAATATGTTAACATAACATTATTCAACAGGTTTAATTCAACTTTATGAAGCAAAATGAGTTTTAACATTTCTAAAAATGTAATTAAAACTGACTGAATGGGTTATACATTTTGTGGTGGCCCAGGGTATATCAGACAAAGGGGCAACTCACAGAAAGCAGCACTGTGGAGCAAGACGCAATTTATTGATAAAGCTCAGCAAATGAACTGCAAGGTTATGTCCAGAACACTCAGCCTTTATTGGTATTGCAGCATTGCCAAATCTCAAGAGCTCCAGCTGTGAGGATTTATATCCTTAGGCTCCCACCAGAGGAGAGCACGGATGCTTTTGTTGTTTTCCCAGTGATTGGAACTTTGCCATAACTTCCTCAGAGTCAGATCAATGCGCTTTAACCCAGCCTGATTGATTCAGTCATTTCAATGGCATTATTTTATCTTCCCGACACAGGAAGGCACAAGATCATATTTTTCTTCATGCAGGTTTTCAGTTATTTTTGTTCCTACAAGGAACCTTTTCGTAGATAGTGATGTCTTCATTGAACCTGTTTCTGAGCATATTCTTTGCCCACAATAGCACATAAAACATTTTATACTGAAGCCATCCTGTCAGTTAGAATTAGTTCCTTCTGTTATACTTTTCTGGGACCATTTACTGTAACACAAATGTACAAATGAACCCTTGCATAACCTTTATTACATACATCTGTGTGTGCAAAGACAAATAAAATGAGCATGTTTGAATGACTAAATATTAAACCAAGAAGGTAGTTTGGTCCACTGGTTATGGATACAAATATGAATATGAATTTCCTGGTTCTGAATTTGAATACCATGCAGCTAAGATAAGGCCGTATGATGTCAGTTGCTTGGTTGCTTTCCTTTTTTTCCTCATTTATATCTGTCAACATGCAATAAGATGGGCGATGCATGACTAGGGGCGTGTTCTATTTTTATTTTATTTAGTGAGACAATTATTTTACTCCCAATTTGCAATGTCCAATTATTTTTTACCCCTCACTGCAGCAATTCCCCACACAGCTCAGAAGAACTGAAGGTTCAGCGGGCATCCTCCATTCCCACGACCAAGCCAGCTTCCTCATTTACACCAAGGAACTCGCAAGCTACCAGCCTCTGGAGAACAATGGCCAGCCCTGCAGGTGTCTGTCTGAGCTCACTGGGCACCTGGCCAGCAGGGTTCGCTGCAGCCTGATGAGGAGAAACAGTCCTTGCCAGTTTTGCCTTCCTAACCCAGGAGAGCACCACAGCCAACGCGACCCTCCCTTCAGAATCCACGATGACTCAGCATAGTCAGGACGCTCCCCTATGCTCCCCTGACTATATGACTCACCCTCCACACCACACGGGGGCTGTGCTTTTACCAGACGAGCCACTGGGGAACCCTCTATGAGCTCTTTAATAGTCTAAACCAATATGTATGTCAGTCTTGATCACTTCTTTGAGGGAGATAAGAATGAGTGATGTAAGAATGAGTGATATTGTATTGGCTGTTTGTCCTAGAAGAGGAAACTATGGGATTATGTCTGGGCAACAGGGACAAAGCCGCACAATCATAAAGTTGGAGGATATGAGCAGAAAACTTTGTTTTCATCATCAACAACACAATAGGTTTACCTGAGTGTTAAAGAATATAAAGAATAGTAATCAACTGAGTAAGCAACCAACATCCCTTCCCCATAAGTCTTCCACTATTTAAAATAACATTATGTATGTCCCCAATGAGCTATTGATGTAAAACTTTTGATGTATTTTTTATTGTAAAACATGATAACTGGTACTACACTAGTTTGAAGAAATCTCTGTTTGCTAGGCATGCTTTCAGATAGTGTTGCAACTCTTTCATCGTTTGCGGCCAATAGCATTCTTTGACCATGAAGACACCCCTTATGTTAAAAGACCTTGGAAGTGAAGCAGTAACATATTTCCTGAAAGGCAAGCAAACATAACTTTCTTTATCAGTGTAGTACCAGATGCCATGCTTTAAAATTAAAATACATGCTTGCTCCAACCTGTGTAGCAAATGGAAGTACAAAGCAGGTACAATTTAAGAAATTATTTTGTTAGCTATAATCGCTTTAAAATGGTCATGTATTAAGTGCATTATAAATGTATGCATAGTATGGGTTCACAGTATGTTATTTGCACATTTACCTTTGGGATATTTACTCCAAGCAGAGACAAAATAGGTTTTCTAGATTGCAGACAAGCACTATTCACAGATACAGCTGCATAAGCAAAATCCCAGAGCAAATTAAAGGTGAAACCACCAGCCTAATGCATGTTTCTCAATTACAAGCACCTGCGTTAGATCAATTAAAAGTCTTAATTCGCAGAAACAATGAATAGCCTACAACTGTGCTTCATTAATTAAAAAAAGGTATCAGCCACTTCCAGCCAAGTATTTTATTATAGTAAGTAATATGTGAAACAGAGTTAAACAAACACATATCTACACATAAACCTTACATCAGGCAGTGGGTTGATACCTGTTAGTCTGAGGTTAATATTCTGTGGTTGCTGTAAAATGGCATAGGGTGTACATTCTGTTCTTCCACTATTTTTAAACAATAAGTTTTGTTTTCAATTGTAATTCCATTTCTAAAGCTTGTCTAAGTTTACACTGATTAATATTAGTACCGTAAGAAATATTTAGATTTATTGGCCTTAAGAAAGTGTTAGTATTAACAAGTATACAGTATTAATAGTTCATAAGACTAAATGAAAGAAATATTGTACATTTGCTACAGATATTTGGTTAATACACCAGGAACATCCTTCGTAAAGAGGTGTTGCATTATTAGAGTCGACGTGACGTTATCTGTTCACATGTAGATGTGCTGTAGATGCTTCTGGAGATACAGATTCTCCCAGATTTGGTATTTTAAATACAGGTGTGTTCACTTTGTGTATAGTTGTTCTTGGGCTCACAAATATCTTCCTGGAGAATGTTTGCTGGGTTTACACAAGCATGTTGCTCCAGTGTCGGTATTTGAAAAGGTAACCTCATATTTGCTATGTAAAAATAATGTGAACTCAAAGCAACTATCAGACAGAAACATGGGAATATGTAGGAGGGAAGGTCGTTCTTTGTCTGTTGCAGGCTGTGTGTATGTACTTCAAAGTAATGCAGCATTACAGTTCTCCCTAGTTTGGGGACGTATAACTTCCCAAAACCACTTTCCCCAGGTATTGCTGAGCTGGAAACGGTGGGCGAGGTGTAGCTGGAGGGTGTTTCCACTGACGCTCAGCTATACCTCAGCTAGACATCAGACAGTACAGTTTTGTATCTCCTATCTAACGGGGCCAAACTGTGCTGTGCAGAAGTACATCATCGGAAGGTGTGGGCTAATAAGATAAACTGTTTTGAACAATGGCGGCTGTAAGCGAACGATATGTTAAAAAAAAAAGACAAAGTTGTTGCTTTGTGGGACGCAGAATACATTCCAGCTCTCCTCAACCTTTGGGCGGAAAACCACATTCAAGAGCAGCTGTCAGGCACAGTTAGAAATGTAAAAGTGTCTTACAAAATTGCGGAAATTCTGTGGCAGCAGGGGATCAATCGCTATTCAGTGTTGAGATCAAATTGAAAAATGAATACAAGATTAAAGTGAATAACACAACATGACCTTTTTACTGCCGCACTACAACTTCCTGGGTCAGCTATACCTGACAATTAGAATGGAACGCACACAGCCATCTTTAACTACACCTCACCCAGACCAGCCAGCTCAGCTATACCTGGGAAAAGGCAGTGGAAATGAGGCATCAGACACCTAATTAACACCTTCAATTTTTTACACCTCAGGTGATATGGGACTATTAGAAACTCTTCTTTGACATGCAGTCTAGGGAAAACCCTGTCTGACACAAGCATGAAAGCAGATTAAACAGTTGTCATGACTGATGTCCTGTTTATTTTACAATGTTTTATTGGACAGACCCTGTAAAATATTTTGTTTGTGATTGGTGTTACTCAGCAACTATGTGTTAGGGTTAGTGTTCTGGAATTAGCAGGGTGTATAATTTTAGTATTTACAGAACTCTGATTGCAAAACATAGCAATGCCTGAGGCATTCTGATATTAATCATTAAATGTTCCAAACACAAATTCATTTAATTAGCTGTGTGTCCACACTGGGGTTTCAATTACATGATTGAGTATTTTAAGGTTGTGTTTATCATCATATTCAGAGTTTGCCAATCACTCTGTGTACTCAATGAATCAGGTTGTATGTAGGATTTGCTCCCATCTGATCACCCATTTCCCCCTTTTAATGATACTATTTTATCAGCTTACAATAGGATTTGTGCAGACAAATAGATACTGTATAGTAGTTCTTGTAAAGCCACCCAGGTCCTGCTTCTGGGCAAAATACACCTTTAATGGTCTGTCTAGAAGACCCCGCAGCTTGGATCAGGTGTCAGTCTATTTTAGTACTTCTCTTCAACTATGACTTCGAGTTCACAATCTAGTTGTGCAATGTTTCAGGACGGCATGAGCCTCTTGGCAGTTTTGTGATGTGGACTATTGTTAATTAAAACTGCCAACTCATTTGTGACCAAATACCTCAGTACCATCCCCCAGGTGTTAGTTTAAACCCTTAATCTTTGATTATGTTACTGCACTTGCCATCTGAGCATCACACCCACTTCCTCCAGATAGTATTATTTTATTTTTTTAAACTGTAGAACACTTCCTTGAACCCCCCTATTAGTGTTTAAATAAAACAATGCTTGAAACACTTGTCTTTCTGGACATATTTCTACTTATACATGGTGAAGAATAATGATAAACACTGACATTTTACAGTCTTATTGATGATAAAACTGGTAGCCTGCGGCCCGAAATCAGTTCCACAAGGCCAGCCACAGAGAGCCGATATCACCCCCGAGCGGGCAGCCTTCTCACACAGTGGCTTGAGTTATGGGTACTTGTCCTTCTAAGCGGACCTCTCAACCACTTGAATGTACACGCTACAAAACAGACGTTAAAAATAACAAAACCAATCAAATCTAACCACCGCAGGGAATTAAGTCAGCTGAGACCGCTACCTCGGCACCGGGTATCATAGTTATAACTGGTGTATTTTTTTTTTTTTCCTGCAGGTCTGCTGTAAAATTACATTATAATTCATATTGTACACCGAGGAAATGAACAGTGTGACCCTCCCTTTATCTTTTAAAACACTAATCCTATAGAAATTAATTAAAAAATTTAAGGAGTTAATGTCACAAAGTGTTTATGTTCCAAAGGTTAATGGTTGAAAAAAACAAACATGGAAACAAAGATGAAACCATAACTATATAGCAGTACTATTATGCTGCTATAATAATTATCAGCCCTTAAGTAGTGAAATCAATAAATACACCAAGGCTTCACCTTGTGACTTACAACGCAGCCGGGTCGTGGTGGTATTAGAGTATATCCCACACCCTGTCGTGCCTTATTGTTACAGCATGTATCTTCAGTGTTTAAAGTTACAGACCACAATTTATTACAATCTTGAGTATTTTAAAAGTTAGATCACCAAGAAAAGCATACATAGCATAATAGCAGAAGACGTTGATTTAAATAAATAAATAAATACATAAATAAATAAATACATAAATAAATAATTATGAGGGTATTCAAATTTTATGGATCAACAAACAAAAAAGATGTAGATGTTCTAACCTGTCTGAAATAATTACTTTATCAGATAAAGGAGAAAAAAAACCCTGATACATTTTCTTCACTTTGGGAAATGACCAGAGAGTATAGTCCCTACATGTAAAT
Source organism: Acipenser ruthenus (assembly GCF_902713425.1). Taxonomy (NCBI): domain Eukaryota; kingdom Metazoa; phylum Chordata; class Actinopteri; order Acipenseriformes; family Acipenseridae; genus Acipenser; species Acipenser ruthenus. The sequence goes on from NC_081196.1 coordinate 58,672,211, forward strand.
AAGTTGCTGTGAAGGATTTTCGAACATTCACATTTTCGTAACATTTTTACTTTGCAAAAAAAATCCTTCAGGAAATGAAACATGAAGATTAGACAGTTTACATTTTTTTTTTTATTTTGTTGTTGCCAATGATTTTTACCCCAGTTTTCTCCCCAGTTTGGAATTGCCAATTGAGTTATTATTAATCCCGGTTCATCGCTGCAGCCCCGTGGTGACATCGGGAAAGGGAGGCTAAAACACACATCCTCCAAAACGTGTTCCTGCCAAGCTGTCATTTTTTACACTGCGGATCCACAGTGAAACCACCAGACCTGTAGTGCTGGAGGACAACACAGATCTGAATGGCTCCACTGCAGACCCTCAGGGGTCGCTGGTGCGTGGTGAAGCGTGGATTGCCCTGCCGACCTAAACCCTCCTTACCTGGGTGGCGCTCGGCCAATTGTGCACCGCCCTGTGGGAACCCCTGGTCATGGTCAGCAATGACATAGCCTGGATTCAAACCTGTGATCTCCAGGCTATAGGGTATATCCTGCACTCCACACGGAGCATCTTTACTGGATGCGCCATTCGGGAGCCCCCAACAGATTACATTTAAGTTTCAGTAGTTGATGTTTTGGCTTTTGTTTTGTTATTTTAAAGAAAAACACATTTCAGAAATTAAAGCAGTAAAGTAGGACAGTTTATAGAAGTACAGAACATTGTTTTGAAAATATCTGACGTCCTAGGGCATAAATGCAATTTTGCAAGCATTGTGGTGTTACTGATACTGATATTGATGCACATGTTCCTAGTATAAAATGTAAATAGTCATAGTTTCATACTTTTTAGAAATCCTGTCAGTTTCCTTTAAAATGACCTTGATAACCTCTATTGTTTTTTATTTCTTTTCCACCTGATGTCAACTCTGCTATCTCATTTTATATTGATGAATTTAACAAGATTTGTGAGAAGCAAGTCCCTTTCATCAAAGCCAGAGCTAAAGATTTCCATCTACCCAGTATTGATTTTAATATAATTAAATCAATCAATGAAAGCAGGAAACTGAGTAAGATTGTTGTCTAACTAAATTAGAGCATTCAGAAATCCAAGACTTCCTGTAATCTGAAGAGAACCCAGTTCCTCATTATAACCACCCTACAGTTCTGCAATTTAATCAAGTCCTTTGGGTCTCAGTGTGACATGGTTTCCATTCTCAGTGTTCAAGATAAACATCATGCACTCAGTGGCAAATTAGAAATAGATACGATTCTTCACGCACATTTAGTTTCAGTCTTTTCTGAGGAATTCTGAGAGATTCTAGTAAATTAGAAATAATTTTGCACTTGAAACTTGTTTGAAACATAATTCCTTCTTTTGTGAAAGGTTTCTTTGTAAACAAATAATTTATTTAGTTGTTCTGTGTCATAACCAAGACGTAACTGTCATAAGCAGTTTTCTTTCAAATTCCTTATAAAATCTATATGGAATGTTTAGTTTTACAAAATTCACTTCAACCAACCAGGTGCTTCCCTCTTTGACTGACATACATTTTATCAAGTAAGATGTGTTGGTCCCAAAGACACAGCTGATGTGAAATGACCTAGAAAGTGTATCAGTAACAGACTTCCTAAAAGGCAAACAATCTGAGGACTTTCTTTAACCTAGTTGTGCTAGGGCTGAGGTATCGTGCATTTTTTTTCCTGGTTTTAATTACTATACAATACTTTACTTATTTCAGTTGGAAGATACTAGATCAGTTTTTCACATGGTACATGCAACAGGGTTGCAGGCTGTGCATGGACTGGCGACCTCACACCCCGCATGCCAGTGTCTTAACCACTGTGCAAAAAGGGCTTGTCTGCATAAGTGGTTATGGAGCTTTTAACCTCATCTCATCAACGGGGGACGGAAACCATAACAGCAGTGCATCACAGAACACTGCCAATTACACCCAGAAATCCACCTGATTTTCAAGGTTAGAAAACATTACAGTATATGGATACTGGTAGGAAACTATTTTGTCAAGTTGTGCTCCTTTTCTTTTTAGTTAAATGTTGTTATTTAAATTGCAGTTACGTTCACCTTTAGACATTTTCTGGGCCTTGTTTTGACCTACTTATAGGTGTTTTACCTTTGGGAATCAAGTGTTTCTCTACAAAGGCTTGCTTGATAAAGGCATGAATGTTTTTGCTTTTTACAAACAGACTTTAATCTTCAAAGCTTAGCTACTCTAGGTTGCATATCAAACTAGGTCTCAATGGAAATGCAGCCCACAGCTGGATTTATATTTGCCTCTATGTGTTTTGTTTGTTGTTAGTTTTAGGGTTGGTAGAAAACAGTTGCCCCCCCTTTCTTATTACTTATGATGTCAACTTTGAAACATTCAACATCTATTGAAGTTGTTTGTGGATAAATAAAAGGGAGCAAGACAACCTACACAGCAAAGGGAGCAAAGGTTTTAGAAGTAATCAGCCCCTATTGATAATGGAAATACTGTGTTCAAGAAGCTTAGATAGATGCACTGTGTTCTGTTATTGCAACAAGTAGTATTTATAGTACCGAGAGAGGTCTCCAAGTACATTTGATGTGTCCTTGAGTTATAGTTATTATGTGACAAGTGCTTTCATTTTTACTGGATTTTTTATGATTAAAAAAATAATAATAATGTATGTGCTGCTTCTGCTGAATCTGATTTCAGCGGAATCGGTAATTCATCAGCAAGCTGCATTGACAGCCTTTGTGGCATTTGTGCATTGAAACCGTAGCATGTTGTTATGGAAGGATAACTGGATTTAGAATCCCAGTGAGTGACAACAGAGATTTCACTTTGCACGTAATAACAAAATGTAGAGTTCTGAGGAGCCAATCAGAAAGACAATTCTGTGTGTCGTATGCCATGACATAGCACAAACGTCAGTCATGACACCGGCCATACACTATTACATTTCTACACAGTATATATTAGAGTTATAGTATAGGACAGTGAACATCTATGTATAGGTTAATGAACACTTAACGGCCTCAGCTTTTAACCATGGTCATTTCACTTTCGCTTGTAGAAATAAACGTACAGTTGGCTACTGTATGTTTGGCAATCTATAACCCTAAAATTTAGGACTGTATTTTTTCACACTTTGTCTGCTTACCTGTAATTTAGTCTTAGAGCTACACTATGTCAGTTTAGTCTCAACATAAGTAAAGTAATAATCAATAATTAAACAGCAGCAGTGAGGAGTAGTGGTTAGGGCTGGACTCTTGACTGGAGGGTCGTGGGTTCAATGCCAGGTATGGGACACAGTTGCTGTACCCTTGAGCAAGGTACTTTACCTAGATTGCTCCAGTAAAAACCCAAATGATAAATGGGTAATTGTATGTAAAAATAATGTGATATCTTGTAACAATTGTAAGTCGCCCTGGATAAGGGTGTCTGCTAAGAAATAAATAATAATAATATTAAATATATGATAGCTTTTGTTTTGCAATGTGGATGGGAAGCCCCATCCACAACTAAAAACCTTGTGTAGAAGGTGGCCAGCTCCCGAATTAATTAACCTGCATAAAAGCCTGCAGCTCTCTGCACTCTGTGTGGGTGTTCGGAGTAGTGAACGAGAGAGAGTGAGGAGAAAAAGGAAAAGAAAAAATAAACATAGGATTAGTGAAAGCTATCTGCCCAGCCTGACCTGTGTGTTTGGTGTTTTGTGTTGTGTTGTGTTGTTTAAATCCATTATTTTGCTCTGTGAGCAAGTGTTTTTTTTGTTAAAATATTGTATTTATTTGTGTTATTTCAAAATAAAACGGCGCAAGCGCCACTGCACTGTCTCTCTGTGTTGTTCCTGCATCACCACAAAGCCATCCCTGTCACAGTTAAATATTGCTTCTAAACAATCTATTCCACAATCCAAATTGTTTACCATTTTTGGTGCTATGTCCCAACTGTATTGCAACTATGGATACACACATCATTGTATCATGTTAGATGTAATTTGAATTAAAACACTGTATGTCTGCCATGATAATCCTAATTAATAGTTAATATTAGATTATTGCAATCTAAAGCACAGAAAAAATGTATTTGATTCCCCTTCCAACACATTTTTGGCATGCATCCAGTAAACTATGTGATGTTCTTGTCTTTCTCAATTTTGCATATCAAATTACATATATAAAAATATATACGTTAAAATATGTTATTATAATTGCATCTTTCAGGTGCTGTTTAGAACACAGGTCTAAAACCCTTATTTATGGCTGCTATCATCTTGTCAGCCTCCTGGAGTTTATTCGGCGAGGTGGAGTGAATATGAAAAACTTGTTATTGGCCTTTAGTTCAAAGAAAAAGGGAAGCGGTAGTTAAATTGAAAAACAAAACCTAAAGAGGTGAAGATTAGGAATTAAGAAGCTTGTGGCCTGCGCTACACACCAGTGGCATAATGCCCATGATTACACTATGTAACACAATTTTTGTTCCTGGGTAGTAAGTGTTATTTCCTAATTGCGTATGCCTCAAAAGTATAGAAAATGGCTATTATTCCCCACAAACTTTGCTTTTGTGACCAGGACAGTGATATTTTGAAATTGACCTATTTCCAATGAGAAAACGGGCGAATTTGTCTTTTCGTTCACATAAAGTCAGAAAAAAACAACATATGAATCCAAATTAACATGTATTTATACTAAAGTAATACAAAAATGACTACAAAAGATTTAGAAGTGAGTAGTTTTTCGAGATTTACGATTATACTGTAAATCACTTTCACGAATCAGACCCCAAATGTAGTCTCCCATCATGTTCTCGTTATACTGTCCTTGGTAGCGGCGTTAAAAGTCCAGTATATCCTGGTGGAAGCGCTCGCCTTGCTCCTCCGAGTACGCTCCCATGTTCTCCTTGAATTTATCAAGATGAGCATCAAGGATATGGACTTTGAGGGACATCCTACAGCCCATTGTGCCGTAGTTCTTCACCAGAGTCCCAACCAGCTCCACATAGTTTTCGGCCTTGTGATTGCCCAGGAAGCCCCGAACCACTGCGACAAAGCTGTTCCAAGCCGCTTTCTCCTTACTAGTGAGCTTCTTGGGGAATTCATTGCACTCCAGGATCTTCTTTATCTGTGGTCCGACGAAGACACCGGCTTTGACCTTTGCCTCAGACAGCTTAGGGAAGAAGTCTTGAAAGTACTTGAAGGCTGCCGACTCCTTATCTAGAGCTCTGACAAATTGTTTCATAAGGCCCAATTTGATGTGCAGTGGTGGCATCAGCACCTTCCGGGGGTCCACCAGTGGCTCCCACTTGACGTTGTTCCTCCCCACAGAGAACTCAGTCCGCTGTGGCCAGTCCCGCCTGTGGTAGTGTGCCTTGGTGTCCCTGCTGTCCCAAAGGCAAAGATAGCAGGGAAACTTGGTAAAACCGGCTTGGAGACCCATCAGGAATGCCACCATTTTGAAGTCTCCTATGACCTTGATGCCATCTCAGAAAAATGCAGATATGTATCCACTTAGGCAGCTGGAACTAAACTGAACTGGTGGGCTTAAGGCCCCTGTATTTATACTACTATTTATATTACTGGAAAGTTCTAGAAGTTACTCCAAGTTTACTCAGCACTGAATCTATCTGGAATGTTCTGGAAAATAGGTAAATTTCGAAATATCACTGTCCTGGTCACAAAAGCAAAGTTTGTAGGGAATAATAGCCATTTTCTATACTTTTGAGACATAAGCAATTAGGAAATAACACTTACTACCCAGGAACCAAAAAAAAAAAAAAAAAATTGTTACACGGTGTTTATCACTCAGATGTTAATTACTTAATTATTCTTGATCTCAGTTGATTGGAGTCGCTATCCGCACATCGTCAGGTACTGACTGTACTATGGGACTGAATTGCTGTTTAGTCGGTTTGTGCAAATGCTGCTGCAAATTTCTCAAGGCCCTACCTATAAAACTTTTTTTTTATTATTGTATTATTTTCTGTATCTTGGAATCCAGTGGAAGTCATACACTGTTTTACATATACCATATAAATAAATAAATAAATAAACATGAATGTACTTAGATTCAAGTGTCTATTAAAACCAAATTAGCATAGTTAATGAATAGCCTATGGCGCACATTGTAGTAAATTGATACATCTTGCACCAACAGATTCAATTTATTGAATGTCTTGGAGCAATTTAAGCAATTCTCAGCTGATGCTGGAAATATGCCCAGTGCTACCAACATACACCTGCTAATGCATCAATGCTTTGGGCACTAAGTCCCTTGAAACTAATACTTTATCACCTGCCAGAAAAAGTTCATATCATGAAAACAAGGAGCTCAGTTCAGAAAAAAAAAATCTCTTCCTCATGAAAGCTAGTTTTTTTAAGCTTATGCAGTATGGTTTTAAGGCAAATCAGTTGCCATGTTTGTAAAACAACTGTAGAATATGCTTATGCATAAACGTTATATAAATATAGGCAGTACATGATCATGCTCGGATAAGTGAGAAAGATGACATGCTTTGTTGTTGAATAGACCCCATTAGAAATAATGGCATTTTACAGCCAACTGCTGCTCACTTATTCTCTTTATAATTACCCCATTTTGTAAATCAGCAGGTGCCATAGAAAATGTATTGAAGGCACTATTCCGAATATGATTTATGACAAAAGCTGGATATGTGGACAAAGTGTGTTCAGTTCTGCCTCAACGCTATTAATGTGCATTTTCAACAGTATATCTTGCTGTTGGTGGCAGGCCGCATTGATAGTCAGAGTGCGTTACAATCCAAACACTGTGAAGCAGCTGATTCTTAGCAAAGAAGAACAATACATTTACAGAATGCAAATCATTACATCTGATTGTTCTGCATTGTGTACAAACTGTATGATTTACTGTTTCAATGTGTAAAAAGAGCAGTCAATGGTAAAAAGCTAATACAACCACAATTGGGAAAGATTATAACTCCACTATATTCAAATATATAACAATGGGGGCAGTTTCCATGGAAAAAGAAACATTTCTCTCACCTTTTTCTCACTCTATTTTGGTAGTAGTTTCAGGTTGTGTGTGTTTCCATGTAGTTTTCTTTTAGCCAGAGAAATTCTCGTTCCAAATGCAAATAACCTAATGAATATTAAAATGCAGGAGGGTATATTTAAGTGTTTGTGTCTCAGTTCCAATTTGGCCTTGCACGATTGCTAATATCGTACAGCTTTTTAAAACTGGGTTTCCAAAGGTTTTTAGATTGTGTTAAAACACTGAAAGTGCAGCCTGCCTCATTTTGCCACCAAAAAAATGTAATAAAAAAAGCATTGGGAGTGTGGGGTGGGGGACAGGACGGAACGGGACGGGACAAGACAAACGCAGCCATAGCATTACACAGATAATACGCTAATTTTATACATATTTGGGTACAAATGTGACTTCTTAGGTACCCATTATAGATGGTACTTAAGCTAGTGTTCAATGAATTTCATCTTAATGCTAACGGGGGCAGAACAATCTAGGCTAAAGCAATCAGCTACCCGATGACTAATGACAAAGATAACAAAAGTAAGTGTAAAGAAGGGCTTTGTTATTTATTTATGTATTTATTGCAAAGGTTTATTTTATATTTGTAGTAGCTTCAGTATTTTTTATAACCTTGCTTATAAAACAACTTAACTATAAAGCACCTTTTATGAGTCAAATGTAAGGTGACCAGGCATCCTGTTTTGGATAGGACAGTCCCACTTTTGGAACACTGGTCCCAGTATCCCTAGAACCTTTATTAGAACACTCATTTCCTCCTGTTTTTTCACCCAGCATCGTTGCACCGGTAACAGAATATTGTATTTTCATGCAGGCTGCTGTATTACTACCACATATCAGAGTTGTTGAGTCGAGTCAGTGACTCAAGTCACTTTTCTTGGGACTTGAGACTTGACTTGAGACTTGAACGAATTGACTTAAGACTTGACTTGGGACTTGGACTACTTGACTTGAGACTTGATTTGGGACTTTGACTACTTGACTTGAGACTTGACTTGGGACTTGATGAAAATGACTTGACAACAATAAAACGTAAAACGTTACACCAGTGTTATGGCTTGTGTTGCACCCTAGCTCTGCTCGTCCTCTCGCTCTCTCTCTCTCTTTCTCCCTCCCTCTCATGCTGCACACTTGTGTGTGAGTCTGCCTGGTCCCTGTCAGCGCCCCACCAAATTTTGGAAGTACCGATAACCAGCCAAAAAGTAGCCAAATTGTGTGTTTTTTAAAACAGCCATAAACCTGTACTTACATTTAAGACTTAAGTATATATTACAAAAGCATACATACAGTCAATGCTACATTTCTATTTAAAATAAAAAATAACACACGTATCAACGCTGACATGTCACATCACCGTGCCATGTCTACAACGCAGTGCACTGAAGCTTTAACACTTTGTGCATAGCTCATCACAACAATAAGAGGGGCTGTAAAATATGACAAGTGTATTTGAAAACATATTTTCTATTGAAATAAGTCTATATTCACTTTCAGTTCACCGCAGGTACCTCTAAGAAACGTATGTTAGTGAATAATACAAAATAATTTATTGCACACAGTGAAAAGATAGGATATTTAACACATTTCCTCACCTTGAATAGTAATAGTTTAATAGTAGAAAGTGGCTCAAAAAAGTCCTCGTATCTATCAATCACGGCACACAAATGATCCAAGCAGAAACTGCAATAGAAAAAAATATACAGAACAAATACTGGTAAGAAATTAAATATTTTGAAAAAAATTGATTCTATGAAGTAACCATTTAATAATAAATAGAAATATTGAGATATGTAATGTTTTCATACAGGAAGGGCCTGGTTTGCAGATTGGACACTGGAGGATAGCATAGAGATAGAGATAGAGATGGAAAGTGAAACTCTAAGAGAGAAGCTGCAGTTTCTTAGGCAGAAAAAGGACTAGGATTTGCAGCAGTAATCAGCAATAAAATAGAATCTCGTAATTTGATATTATTGAATTGCTACTGTGTAATCTAATAACTATACTTTGTAGAAATTAAATTACAAAGACAATAAGATCATTTATTCACAAAAAAAGTTAAAGATTCCACTCTGAATATCACCATGAGCCCCCGCATTCACTTTCAATATGATATTAGATCAAACATTGCCAAAGTGAAAATAAAAACCCTAGAGCTTCACCGTAGCTTGGAAGTTATTCACAATATTTCCATGCTGTCCCACCTTAGTCAAATGGCAATAATCTGAAACTGAATAAATGGTGTCACGTAAAAAAAAAAACACACACACACACTGAATGAAGAGGTCATTAAACGCCTCATACTGTATGAGGCGTTTATAAAAGATTATAAAAGATTGCTTGGCACCGCCTTCAGCTATAGCAGAAAGTTGAGTGATGCTACGTCACAAATGGGATTTGCACTGCTAAAGTATCATAAACATAATGTATGACTTCTGGACCCTTTTTCCTGAAAAAAAAAAGTTTTTGGTCAATTGTACGGCTTTTTAGCACGAAAAGACAATTTACCCAGCACTTAAAGTCGTACAATGTTTTAGACACACACTTCCTATGCATGTGGTAAGTGCGTGTAACGTCACATAAATAATGACTGTGGAGAGAGAGTAACAACTTTCTAAGCAGCATGGAAAGCCGGCCACTGTCTAGTTTACTGTGATGCCTTGCAGCAAAGGCAGTGCAGGAGAAGGCATGGACATGGGTTGAGTTGAGTGGGATGGGGCAATACTTTTGGAAAGCTACAGCTAAAACAAAGTTTTTATTGAAAGCTAATTGATTCAGCCTTAATATGTCTCTGTAGAGCAATGGAGTTGGTTTGATTAGCCAGTACATCATTGGGATAAGCTAATGCTGGATTTTTTTTAAAGCATTTTACAGCACTGGGGAGTCCACCTGGATTGCATCAGTCTCTTTTTAGAGGTTATCGCAGGATTATCATGACTAGGTGGTTCATGCAATCCAAGGTAATTCCCCAGGGCTGTAAAATACGTCCAGATGCAGTGTATCCCAGCAGGATACGGGATGATCAAATCAATCCTAAAATTCACAAGCTTGTGCAGATTGAATATGTATGCTTTAACATTACAATCACTCAGCATGTATAGAATTAGATTTGATCTTAGCAAAAGGGATAAGGACCACATGATATACAAATGGCGTGTGAGTGTTGGCAGTACACATCTTGCCAAATAGTTAAAGCAGGTGTTTAGAGAATGGGCAGAATGTGGTGTATTATACAGTCATCAAACACTTTTTGTTTGAGGTTGTAGTCAAATTGCAGCTTCAGCCTGAGGTGGGAATTGAGATAGACCAAAAGTGACAAGTATGGGAAGTGGTTTTAGAATTGTAAATGACCAGGAAATAACCAATGATGAAAGAGGTATAACGAACACCCAACCGGCTCAGACATAAAGATGCATCTGGTGGTGACATAATCATGGTAGATAGGGCTAAGGGTCCCCCGCATGACAGAACTGGGTCAGAGACTTAGAAGAAAAAATAACTTGAAAAATGACTGAACCCACCAGAGTATGATCTGTTGGAGACAGGAAGATAAAACACACCTGTAGTGTTTCTTTGCAGCACTAGCAATATCACTAGCAATATCAATAAAGGTTATTGCAGCCAGGCATGATAGATTAAAAAAAAGTAATCTAGGATAGTACTGATATGTACTTGATATGTACAGATATGTACTTGCTTCTTAAAAGCAGAAACAGAATGCAGCTATTAATAATTATGTTTCTAATTACAACAGCTATTTCTTTTAGTGTTTATTGGGAAACGGTTTGCTGCTCACAAAAATAGATAATGGACTGTAACGTTTTTTGTCTTTTTTGTTTTTTTACTAATAATGTCATGTATTGTATAAAAAAGTATTTTGTAGAATAAAATAGAAAACCTAAACAATCAGTAAAACATTCATAGTGACTTGAAACAAGACACTAGAAATTACATCATAGTAAATGCAGGGCATTATGGATGTGTCTTGCAAATGTTATGATGCCAGTTGTAGTTTTCCACCATCTCTACCAACTACTGATTCTGTGTTGCAAAGTAACGTGTGATCCCAAAGCATGCTGTGACAAAAAAATAAACCTATCAATAGATAACCGTCAGCACATACAGTATCCTACTGGTTTGTGGAGGAACTTCAATGTATACACAGTCCTAGTACTGCAAGAGTTCTATTTAAATGTAAATGTGAGATATTTTATTTATTTTATGCAGGAACAAGTTTATGAGTCATACAGATCCATTTTTTTGAAGTTCATTAAACTGCTTTGCACAAGTTAGCTTCAATTGAGTAGTACATTTGCTGTAATAAATGGCTCTCTAGATTTCTTGGGTTTGAAGGCAATAGGAAACTCATCCTGAGATTTAGATATGAGTGCATGACAAATGGTTCCTAAAGGTAATTAATGGCACTCATATGGCTAATTAAAAGCTCTTTGGCTTCCCCACACATGGTTGTTGCAGCTGTTTCACATCCTATCACTGCTAAGCAGAGACATCAATTCTAAGACGGTTTCGTGAAAAGCACGTGGTTCTGCCTGCACCTGCCATGATGAGACCATATTTCATCCTGTCAGCAAATTAACATTCTCCAGGGCTGAAAAGACACATTTTTCCACCTCTCACATCATTCCCTAGTGGTAAGGGACAGTAACTTGTATCCATTTTTGATACTAAATATATCATATTGTTGCTTGGTTCACTGATGCAGACACCTGCCTCCTGCAGTAAACGTTGTGCACCAAATCTAAAAGATTTCCCCAGGGTTCCACATTCAAGTATCGGCTTGTAAGTATAGCTTAATATCATGTCAAGATCTCCTAAGGATGATACAGCTTGTCAAGCGATTGCAGGATTGAACCTTCGTCTAGTGAAAGTCTGAAAATGTCCTCTGAGTGTTTGAAGCATGAGCAGACAAATAAAAGGCTAGCAAGTCATTTGTAAAGATAGTAGCTAACAGCATGCATTTTCCCATTCCCCATTAAAGTTTGATAAGGAGTAAAAAGAGAACAACAGAGGACAATGCTCTATTTTTCATTGATAGCGATGTATTTAACCCCTTACAGGTGCATTACATTGTAACCGGTGGATTTAGATTATTAGGGTCTTAAAAACCAAAAACTTGAAAAATGGCACTATACAAATAATGAAGTACCTGAGATGAGGTTGTGAATATACTATATGATTTTCTTGTGATGAATTCATAGACGCTTGTATTAAAAGGAACACATTTTCTGTTATACATATATTAACTGCTGTAGAGGTGTCTAGTGGAAACCGAATTGTCCAAAGGAGGATATAGGGGGGATTTTCAAACATCAGCGTTAGTGTATGGAACTCACTGTATAGTAACAACAGCTTTAGTAGCAAGTGATTGTCAAATGAAATGTGTTAAATAAATCAATGAAAAAGTGGATGAGGTCGTTAATGAACTAATTTCTTGTTAAAAAGCTTAATTGTTGCAGGTCACGTACATCACTTCCTGTCTCAACGAGTAGATAAGGGGACCTCGTTAATCAAAATGCATGTTAATGAGGTCAAGAAAAATGAATGGACGCATAATTTGTTGTTCCAGAATCTACTAGCGTACAGGGAGATGGCTCTCCCACCAGCGAGCAGCAGCCAAAATGGAAATAAAAATAATGGGAATATATATTTTGTGTATCATTTGTCAACTTCATTTAAAATTGTACATTTTGTCGACCAGAATGTAACTTTATTTAGAACACTTCACATATATTATTCTTATTATTTATATTATTATTATACTTATTTATTTCTTAGCAGACGCCCTTACCCAGGGCAACTTAAAGTTGTATACAAAAAAAAAATACATATCAGTAATTACAGTACAATTAAGAGCAAGATACAAAATATAGTGAATTCAGTCCTAATTAGAGCAAATACAAAACACAGTACAATTTGATATCGGGGCAGTTCAAGAGCAGATAACAGTGTTGATAGTTACATCAGGGTTAGATACGAGTGCAAGTGAAATACAAAATACTACAGATTGGGTTAAGTGCAGGATTAAATACAGTAAAATAGGGAGCAGATAAGTGAAGGTTAAAGTGCATTAAAGGCAGAGTGCTATATTGTTTTACAGGAGTTCTCTGAAGAGGTGTGTCTTGAGGAGGCGCCGGAAGGTGGTCAGGGACTGGGCAGTCCTGACATCCATAGGAAGGTCGTTCCACCACTGCGGGGCGAAGGTGGAGAAGGAGTGGGCTCTGGAGGCAGGGGAGCGTAGAGGAGGTACAGCCAGTCTTCTAGTGCAGGTGGAGTGAAGAGGTCGAGTGGGGGTGTAGGGAGAGATGAGGGTCTGGAGGTAGCTGGGTGCAGTCTGGTCAAGGCATCGGTAGGCGAGTACACAGTTCTGGATGAGCTGGAGCGGACGGGTTGCGGATGCAGGGAGGCTGGCCAGGAGGGAGTTTCAGTAGTCTAGGCAGGAGAATACCAGGTCCTGGACGAGGAGTTGCATGGAGTAGTTGGTGAGGAAGGGTCGGATTCTTCGTCTGTTGCTCAGGAAGAATCGGCAAGTGCGTGCGAGAGTGGAGATGTGCTGGGAGTAGGAGAGACAGGGGTCCAGGTTTACTCTGAGGTTCTTGGCTGAGTAGGAGGGAGAGAGCGTGGTAGATTCCACAATGCTGATTTACAATTATCTGGCGTGTGGGTAAAAATTGGACGGCACGGGCAGATAATTTTTTTTTTTTTTTTAATTAAACAACTCTGTTAATGTGAATTTTGCCATCTTTTTTTGGGGGGGGGGGATGAGGCGGGGGGTAAGCCATCTATGTAGGCATGGTTGGAATTTATTTTCTTATATTGACAGCTACTTTTGTATGTATTTTAATATGTACGATTGTAGGCTATAAATAAATACGTTTGAAGTGCCATTTGTGTTTGTAGCGATAGTTATTATACATGTATACCATGTATGTAGCATTTCATTATATATTTATTAAGCTTTTAACCTTAGAACTCCCTAACAAGGACGCATTGCAAATGCGCAATCACCTGAAAGTAAACTATTGTAATAGTATCAGGGCCATAGCCAGCCATGAAAAATGACGAGGCACTTGCCCATGCGCATTGGAATATTAATATACTGGATTCGCTAAATTGCAGACTACCAAGGGAATGTATTATTCCTTATTATTATTATCTGGTAAATCTAAGAAATGAATCCTGGTCCTGAACACCCTCTTTCTGTATTGTCGGCGTCGCAGCCGGGGTCTGTCAATCTCAGGCTCGCACTCAAACTCTAAAATTAAATGTACTGCTACTGCTGCCACTCCCAGCAAATCCACACTGTAGTTTGTTTATTCTTTTTTTAACACTAAAGAACTTAAATACTGTTTCAAGGTGAGTTATATACTTTTTCGTTAATTAAAACCCTCCTTTTCCAAGTGCAAATTAACTCCTGATTAATTATGACAATTAACACTGATTTCCTTTTAAATTCTCACACAAACAAAAAAAACAGTCACAAGAAGCACTGCTCGTTAACACAATAATATTATTTCGTAAATCAAAATAATTTTGGAAATCATATTAGCACGATTATTTAATAACGAACTAGGCATAACGACTGCTTGAAAATGCCAAAATCAATGCTACATACTGATTTGTTCATTAACACTGGCGTTAGCAATTACGAACTTTTGAAAATCCCCCCACAGTGTCTGACAGGAGAATTTGTTGAAGCTCATCCCCATAAACCTGAGGAAAATGTTCTTCTGCAATTAGAGGTTAGAGGTGTTGTTTTAAGTGGCTGTTAAGGACTTCTGAGAGCAAACTATATCTTACATGATGTTTGTTTAGAGAGAGAGAGAGAAAGAGAGAGAGAGAGAGAGAGATAGAGAGAGGTGTTTCAACAAGTGTAGGGGCTCAGCTATTGTGAGAAGGATAACATCTGAAGTTAAAATTATAGGAATGGATTCTGGAGGAAAACAACCTGTCATCTATATAGAGAGAGATAATATGATGAATTGTCAGAGTAGACACCTCGATCATCTCCACTGTCTACCAAAGCCATACTTTATCACTGTCACAACTCTGTAAGAGAATACGAGATAGGTTAATATAAGCTAGTGGTACCTCAGGATACCTAAAGCGTTTGCAAAGACTGCATGTGGCCTTCTACCAAATTGCCTAGCAAGGTTCTAACAATATACCAACCAGTCAAATGAATGTTGTAATAAATCCAGCAGTGTTTGTTGAATCCGGGACACTCTCGGAAAGGATTTGAAACACGAGTGATATTTTAAAGTAACCAATTCATAATAAACAAATGTAAGAACAATGAAAGTAGACCATTTATATCTAAACATCCTTTTTAAAAACAACATGTATTATTCATATAGTACATCCCTCTTCAAAACATTCAACTATATATTCCTGTGACAGGCTGGCTGCAGGGAGGAACTCAGACCAGAGAGAGAAACACACAGACAGACGGTGATGATGAGAGAAACTGAGTGCGATGGTTGCACTCAGCGTTTAATAACAAATAAATAAAAAGGTTGTAATATACAAAAACACAGGGCACGGCGCTTGAGGCCAAAATAAACAAACAAACAAAACGAACTAACACTTAACAAACGGTGCACAGAGACAAACAAACTCTCTCACTCGTTCTCCACTCTCGAACACCCAACCCCGAGTGAAAGAAATGTGCATCTATATATACTGTTGTGCTGGGATTCAATTACTAATTAATTATTCACTTGAATCCCAGCACGTGAATTAATTCTGTGCAACCCCGTGCTCACATACTATACTTTAAATGCACGTGCAGTGATGTGCAATCCCGTGCCTAAATACAAATATACAATTTAAATCACACGTGAAACACAGACCCGTTTATATTCCGTGTACCAATCTCTATACACCAACATTAACACACGCAACATACAACACATAACATACACATGCACACAGGGGCGGGGCACATTGCCACAATTCCCCATGGTCATTCCTTTGAGAAAATAGGTACAGTACAAGAAGTCTTTATAAGAAAGAGTGACTTTTAGGAATTCAAAGACTGTATAACAGCACCCAGTTGAGAGCCATTCCATGAATCATAAGTTCAAGGTCGTGGAAAGGTTTATGAGGCGCAATGAACAGTTTACCACTAAAGAGTTTTTTACAACAATACTTTTTTATTTATTAATGTCAGCATGTCAGCCTGGATTGAAAGTGTCAGCAGTATTGCCATAGATTAAGAATGCCTAGTATTGCATAACTGCATCGCCAAATATTGATTTCTTTTATTTATTGATCTTAAATTAAAAAAAAAAAAAGTTTTTTTTTTTTTTTTAATGACAAAGTGCGGACATTTAACTAGGGAATGTGCCTATATGTATTTTTTTTCCTTTACTTGAGAATAATATATTGAATGAAAATACATAAATATTTTGGCAAACAAAATAAGAGTAGATGTTAAAACTTCATGCTGATTTGAACTCGGCTCTCGCCAAGATAAGCGCCAACTAAGACGTAGCTTTACAGTAATGTGATCCATCTGCATCTCCATCCATTTGCGTTTCTTTCCATCTGATGATGTCGATATCTTTCTGCCTGGTGTTGATGGCTGAAGTGTAATGCTGGCTCCAGGCATCAGCTTATTTTGCCTCCCTGGCGCATCAGCACACACAATGGCTGCGATGCTGTCTCTGGGGATCAACCATAGTGCGGTCTCCCCAGCACATCAGCATGACAACCGCCTGGATTGAGCTAAGTAGGGTACATCTCTGGCGTCTTCAAGTGGGCACCTTCCGTCCTCTGTGTTTCGTCGACTAGCCCACGACACCTCAAGAGAGCTTGACAGTGATTCTGGTGTCCCAGCATCACCGACCTCCGTCCCCCACTCAACTCAACCCAGCTTACTTACCCGTACGTAAGCGTTGCTTTCTATCTATTGTGCTTGAGATCCCCATCCCAAAAGTAAACGCTTTGAAAATATTTAATACAATCCACATACCACTGGTCATTAGTAAGATCTAAATAAGTACTGGTCTTCTCTAATAAGATTTGTATTATTTAAATACATTTCATAAAATAATTCCATTTATCATTTGAGGATCAATTAATCAAATTACCTTTCGTTTCTTGAATTAACGATTAAGCACAAAGCACATGCAAATGCAAAGACCAGGCACATTTATCCAACTTTTATTGCTGTATTGCATATCCTGAGATTCAAAAGGGTTGCAAGAAAATTGTTAGTATTGCAACACTGTGGATATAAAGATGTCCAAATGAAAATTCATAGGCTTTATTCGCAACACATACTTAAGTAAATGTTGCAAAGACCATGCTATCTGCCTCACCACAAGATGATGTAAAGATGTGTAAACATCACGTGCACAGCAATTTAAATGTCTTTGTTATGAGCACAAGTTTATCTCTTTGATACATGCATATGACTGTACATACAGAACACACCATGGCTAATCACAAAGCACATCTGTGTAAGGAGTGCTAAACTAGGTAAACATTTGATCCTGCCAGAGTCAGATGTGAAAATATCAGCCTAGAGTATATCCATTGAAAAGCTTGCAATACAGTTCAAGGAACATTTATAAAGTGCATGACAATATCATTGTAATAAGAAAAGTTATACTAGAAGACAATCAAATGACTTTGGGAATAAAAACACTTCTGAAAATGTTCATATTGCAGCCTCCTCTAGCATTAACAAGATAGTATTGATTTTACTTAAACTATTTAATGTCTTTGATATATTGTCAAAACAGCTTTGATATACTGTCAAAACAGCTTTCTTCACTGTGAGCAGAAAATTCATTAATTTTTATTGAAAAAAGAACACATGATATTAAATAAAGGCCATCAGTCATTAAAAAGAATACTGATAATATATATATATATATATATATATATATATATATATATATATATATATATAGAGAGAGAGAGAGAGAGAGAGAGAGAGAGAGAGAGAGAGAGAGAGATCAGAAATGTGTAATCTAAAACAATGAAAATAAATAAGCAATGTCTTCACATGACACAGGGTCGGTCATAAATAACTCTCTTATTAAGAAATACAATAGGTTGTAAAAAGGGATTTTACCAATTATTTGTCATAAAAATGATATGCTTGACAGGGTGTTGGTACGCTTAAACTCTGGTGGGTCTCTCGTGGAGCTTCAATATAGATTTTGTAAACCACAGAAACCCAGCACTTTTGTGAACATATGTCAAATTACTTCATGCACTAAATGTGCTTCTTGCTACCCCCTAAAGAGTGGAATTCTGTCTGTTTTTACAAAGCTTCAAGTAGGTTTTACTGTATGTGTTATTAAAAAAATACAAAAAATAAGTGCATGAATTTTGCAAAAAACACAGGTATGTATCAAAATGGAGACTGAATAGTTGGATGTTGGTTTCAGTTGCAATCAATACATACGAGGCGTTCATATTTTAATTATCGTTTTAAACATGGTTGCCAGTGTCAGAGCATGCTTTGATGCTCTTCACTCCACTTGACCTGTTAGGCAATGTCCTGTGTCATATTACTTTTTGGAGGGTAATGTATATTTAGTGCATGAATGCTTTACCATAGTTGCTTTCTATACTAAAATATGAATTACACCACAAACTGCAAGAAAATGTAAATCACAGTGCTGTAATTAATTACTGTATCAGCAAAACTTTCCAGAAGTAAACTGTCAACTGTCAAGGTTTGTCACCTGCTTTGCCTCATGTAAAAAAACAAATGGCAATTGTGAATCATCCAAATCGCAATACAAATGAAGTTACTCTACAAGTTGCCAAATGAAATTATCAGGGAAGTGTGCAAAGCCCAAATGAATCAAATGAAATCTAAAAGATTTCTCTCCTTGAAAAATAATTCATTTAAAATCTAAAATACAAATCACTTCTGAATAACCCATCTGTACGAATGGGTAGATATAAGTGAGTTTTTTGAGTGGTGCTGACACTTTTGTTCTGGTAGGAGACAAGTGCACTTTCTATCGTTTCACATGCAATAGACAGGAAGGAGATGCTGTGGCAAATTGGTCTTTTAGTGTTAAAGTGACAAACAACATTTTTTGGAAAAGACGGGATGTGTCTTTGAAATTCAACAGATTCCAAATCCTGCTCTCATACAGAATAAAGCATCCTGCTTACAGCACACCCCCTGTAACCTTTAGTATAAAGAGATTTGTTTGCCAAAGCAGATCTTTAAAGCATGTATTATCCCCACTTCAAAAGCACCTCATGGAACGGAAGACCCTTTCAGTGTTCAATTAAATGCAAATGTTTATCAGTTCATTAATGTAGTGAATGACCTTTAAACATTCTGAAAACTTCCATCTGTCAAATACCATCATTTTCAGTGTGCCATACTGTTTTTAGTCTTGAACTGTACCAGAGATTTTTTAATTATTACTTGAAGCTCTTTTTTTATAAACAACATTGTTTATAATACTTTAGCAATGCTTTTGTTAAGCTACAGTATCTAGACTGAACACGAAACAGGAAAATAAAACATGCCGCTTTGACGTCTAAGGCTATGGATGTATTTCTGTGTATTCGTTATTTTAGGATAAGGACAAATGGAAAGGAAGGGAAAGCAATATATTTATTTTGGTAAATCATATTAAGTGATGCTTTAAAGTCCATGGTCTACTTTCCTATGTAATAGAGAGTTACTCACAGAATGATTTTATAATAAGTGTCTCCTAATAAGCAGCTGGCCACATGGGAACTCCATTGAAATCAACTTTTCTTTTCACCTATTTTGCTTATTTTGTCTCTTGTTTGACATGAACCTAAACTGTGTGGTGTATAGTTTACATTTAGCACAGATTTTCTTTCTCCATTTGATTGTGTGAAGATCACATGCTTCAGACATTTACCTGCTTTTGTACCTGGAATGAGGTACTTCTCTATATTCCCTTGAATCAACCCCTACACACACACACACACACGCACGCACGCACCTTTTAAAAAACCAAAGATGAATACAGCTCCTTAGGCAAAGGGCCAAAAAACGAAATCAGGTGTACCGGTATACTGTTAATATGAAATATGTAATTGCTACTGTGTAAAGATACAAACAGGTGCAGAGGAAGCAACACATATCTATTGGTATAGAATATTACTGAGAAGGCAGGTGTGACTGGACATGTATAAACACATGCAGTGTGAGGAAAGGCATCCTCATACTGGGTGTTTGCTGTAGTATTTTCATTGCTGTTTCTCTATGTTTTTGAATTTGCATTTATTACCACCTTATTCCTTTAGCAAAGCTGAGAGTGTAAACTCGATCTCACAGTAGACAACAGTGTTATCACTTATGAGACTGCTCCACATGAAACGCCAGCAACTGGATAAGGGCAAGTGTCTAATGTTAGCACTCTGTCAAAGTCAGTTACATCTGCTGTCTTGCCGATCATGACTCAGAAGGACTTGTAACTGGGGGGTGCAGCTTTTAAACTACTGAAAATGTGTCAGCGGTGCTATTTTCATAACACATCAGTCACAAAGGGCAGCACAGTTACACAAAAGTGTGTGCTACATAGTGCAAGGTGTTCCAAATGCCAGGTAATATAACAGTGAATATGTCAGGTTATTGTACAATTATAAATAGTGACATGTAGTCAAGCATGCAGCACTGACTGTCGGTGCCCAGTGGGTGATTACAAAATAACTGTATTAGCGATTTCCAGCTTCAAAAAGATATACACTGGACTCCCAACAAACTAGACAAGCTGTGTGACGCACTCTGTTAAAAGCTAATTTAAAAACATCTTTAATGCTTTTACCCTTTTGCCTTCATTTGATCGCAGACTAAATGTAATTATACATGCACACTTCAGGTAGGTGCAGATATTCTAAGGGGCGCTGCAATTAAAGATCACTGCTGGTTTACACTTTCAAGGCACAAACATTTTGATCCAGTTAAAATGTAGCGTATATTATTTACGCATATCCCACATCAAAATTATTTTTATGTAGAACTAATTCAATCAAAAATAATTTCAACTAGCAAGATGGATTTGTGATAGATACCAACAGTATACTGAATAATAAGGCATCCAATCCATTTAACCACTTGTGGTGGTACCTCATTGAATTACTTTCATTATGTTTTTGTTTCGGGTAGAAACAGTAGGCAATGGGTCATAGGATGGTTGACATATCTTAAACACCTTATGATCTAAGGCTATGCCATCATTTTCCCCATAGATGACTGTTGCTCCTGCCAAGCTGCATTGCACTGCAGTATGACACATTATTTTTCCCTGGCATATCTGTGATCTGGTCAAGTGAGTTTTAAACCGAAGATGCCTAATTTCCTGGTAACATCTAATGGACAGTATATCTTGTACCCAATACCCTATTTACACTACCAACATAATGCACGATTTTCCAGTGTTGTAAGTGCAATTGTCATTGAGATTATTAAACAATTCAGGGAGAACGTGGAATGAATGCATATCTTCCATCAGTAACAGGTCTGACGATAATTACCTACAGCTGGGTAGGAGTTTAACTCAATTATTTTACACAATTCAGGATTTAGAGAGTAAGTGCTGTCAAACAACAGGAAGCTTTCTGTGTTTTTTGTTTTTGTATTTTTTATAACATTTTAAGTACAACACTTTGTAGGCACTGGTTGTACTGAGTGAGAAGCTTGCATAACAATAAATGTGCTCACTTTGGGGGTATGTATTATCACAGACTAAAACTAAAATTACATGAGAAAAAAAACATATTTTTCTGTCTTTCTTTTTTGTTTACAAAATCTGTATGACACAAAATCAAACCTAGGTGGCATATTGAGTGAGGGAAGAAATTATAAACAAGGCATTGATGTGACAGTTAAAAAGCTGGACCTGCTTGCTGCATTTACAAGACTGTACAATTCTATACAATTATATTTTCCATAAGAGGAAGAAATGAATAACTATTTATTGCTTCTAAGATTGCAAGACTTTTTTTTTACCAGACTATTAAGAGACAATCATAATTTTACCATTACTAATCAATTTATAAAAAATATATTGGTTCATTAGATTCACATTAGAATATGTCAAGATAATTTGACCCCATCATTTCTTGTATTATACATTTACAATATTAATCTTATCTTTCTGTATTTCAGTCCATATTTACAGCACAACGCTAATGTCTATGAGGACAGATTAGTTCATTTAGTTCAGGACATAGTATTTTTTAAAGTATTTTTTTCCATCAGTTTTTCCAATTTAAGAAATCATTATATTTTGGCTTTGCAATGTTCATAAGAACCATCATAATGGTATATGGACATTAAAATGACTTTATCTCAATATTGGTAAGGTATAAAAAGGGGTTCCAAATAACAGTCTTAACACCATATTTGCAATGTGCTATAAAATGTGTTTGCCAGGTTCCTGTTCAGGATAATAAATGGTTTCGGGGGCTTTATTGGGATGATGAGTCTATGGAGACTCATTCCAGAAATGATGCAGCTGTTAAGTATGAGTTCATTTCATTAATTGGCATCATTTTAGATATTCATGTTTTGAAAGCATCTATCTATGAAGTGGTCCCCACAGAAGTATATGGTATGTACCAAATGATGCAGTGTTGCTAAAACTTAATTAACTGCCATATACAATTTAACATTATAAAATTGATGTAAAACGTCTTTGTAAACAGTAGTTTACAGCAGTAGCTTACTACTATGTACAAAAAAGAAATGTTTTTTTATAATATCATGAAGCCACCAGCCCTCATTTAAGAGTATACAAATCTTCTAAAAATGTTTAACTTTAATTTTCTGCAGCCTAACAGAGCAACGTGCTGTATACTTAAGGTGACCAGTTCAGGCTTTTCAACTCACAACCCAATGCATTCTGGTAAGCGTAGTCCTGCTTCTTTAAAGGAAAGAATGTTACCTGAGACAAGTAAAACGTACCAGAATGCACTGGGTTGTGAGTTGAACAAAGTAAAGTAATTGTCAGGACTAAAAAAAACTGAGTCTGTATATGTATTTCACAGACCAGAGCATCTATCTGCAGGGTCCTTTTTGTTTGTTATGGATGCAAGAGGCCTTCTTTTCAAAATTTTCCCTGGGCACCTCTGTGGCAGATGTTCAGTCCCGAAAGAATGCTGTACTTCAGGACACATAAATCTCCTATGCCCATCCTAATGAATGAGCCAAAACCTGAGCCCAGGGATTCAATTTAGCACAGGCCCCTCCTGGATTTGAGTAATACACGCAGGCATGCACATACAGCTATGGCCAAAAGTTTAGCATCACCTAGAATTTTAGGACCGAGACATCATTAAAACAAAAGAAAAATACTATATGAACCTAATCTTTTATTTAACATGATGTAATCAAAGAAACAACAAAATGATATCACAAAAGTCTACCAGAAAACATAATAGTAATACAGTATTTCATATTAGATTTTGACACATTTTTTAATTTTTGTCAGTATAGGATAAATACAAAGCGCTAAGTAATTCAATATAACATTATTCTGCAAGTTTCATTTGACTTTGTGAAGCAAAATTAGTTAATTCTATAGGGTGATGCAAAACTTTTTGGCCAGAGCTGTACAGCTTACACATAGCAGCCATATTACTGTGAATAGAACAAGCAAGCCAGTCATACTTGTCTAATATGTATCAGAGGTTCCATTATTTACTTACAAACCATATTATTTTTTAATTTTTTTAAACAACCGTCTTTAAATAAAACATTAAAAGTTACAAAGTTGAATACGTAGGGTACATTTATGTAAAATGTATGTTGAGAATAAGAAATGATTAAATTGCTAAAATAAAAAAGTACCTTCGAGGAAACTGAGGGGTTTAAAAGTGAATTAAGTGGTTTCCAGAACGATTAGAGCTCAACAAGGAATTCAAATCCGGGTTGTGTAAACAGCATTCCTGACAAATGGCGCAGCACATGGTCTTTTAATGCACTATTACATTGCAACTGTCTTGGGAAAAAGAAATGCATACAATAGTTTCATTTCAAACTTTAATCTCATGTATCATCCTCCCATGACTAATGGCTAACTGTCAAATATTAGGATGATAATTAAATCATTTATAAATCTGATAATTTAATGTTAAAATCATTGAACAAAAATTACTCACTCATCCTTGTAAATGAATCAGAATCCTCTCAGATGCTGGATTGCAGCTGCTAAGCTTAGGAAAATGTAATAATGAATCCTAATAAATTAAGAAGCTCACAATGAGATTGTATGCACTTTGATGACAACAACACAATAATGGTATTGCTAAAAAAATACTATTTATATATATATATAGGGCTGATAGTACATAATAGATGCACAATTGGCAGGTGTTTCTTTATATGTAAGACATAAGATTTCTCATGGTACACACTCGAAAGTGAAGGCTTTGTGGACCACTCTGGAGAACAAGACTTCACCTAAGTTAACTTGAAACAAAATCTGTAATATTTGAGGTCTGACCGTATATCCCTTTGGGAAATAAACATCTTTATAACTTGCGCTGTTGAAACAGTGTTTTCTTGGGTGCAAACAATGGACTACACCCTATAGACAGAGTTTTATTTTTTTTAGGCTATATTGTCAGGCCGTATACTTTAGAGGCTCTATTTAGTAAAAAGGCTGTGTAGTCCTATTGTCTCAGACTCAGCACAATTTGATGTTTCATTTTTCTTATATTTTATGGTTGGCTACCCTGGATAATTTAGTAAAAAAAAATCTGTTCAATGTTGATTGCCTCCTCTCAGCGGTTTGCTTTGCATTGGGTTTGTCTAATAAATTTGCCAATTAATCTAGCAACTCTAAATAATACAAATAAACAATAGACACCTCAGGAAACCAAAGCAATTCCCCCAAATGTGATTTGAATGCAATACATATTTTCCAGGAAGATGCCAAGTGGTTTTAGAACAGCTTCAAGCTTATTTTGAGGACTTTCATGATGGGTTGGAGTGAAGTAATATTGAATGCAAGAAAAAAATGTAAAATTTCCCATTAACAACCCAACAGCAAAATGAAATCTAAATGTTATCCATGCACAGATCTGCATAAAACGTAAAAGGCAATGCAATTTAGCAAAACCAAAAGACAAAAAAAAACAGAATTAAAACAGTGTCCAAAGTCAGTATTCAAAATTGCAGAATATAGTGCTCAGTAAGGCCCTAATGTCACAGTTCACTTGCAAATGAAGATGCACAAAAACAACTAAAAATCACAGATAAAAAAAAAATACATCCCAGTATCTAGATCTGTTTAATGATTAACTGTTATATTACCCTAGCTTGATTTTTTATTTTTTTTTTAAACGCGGGTTGTGACGGACATTCAGATAAATTGTAACATTGAAGATGGGCTTCGTATCAGAAAACTGGTGACGGAGTCGGAAATCGCGTGTGACGGGTAAGTGCATTAATTTGTTACATATATATAATGGGGATTGATTTTATTCTTAATACAAGGGCGGTAAAACGCGACTGACGCGTATCTGGGTAACAGATAGCCGAGTGCTGACTTTATAATTCTACGTTTTTTTTAATGAATTACAGATAGACAAGCTATAAAGAAAAAATATAGATCCAGCAACTGATTTAGCTGAACAGCACTAGGTTAACATTTCATTCAATTCCATTCTCCTCACAGAGAACTGTTTGCTCTCCGGGAGCTGGTTTAATTGGGACTGAGGTGAGAGAACCGCATGGGTACCTTTGAGAATAAGCTTTAATGATGTGGGAAAAACAAAAGGGTCTGAGATTTAAAGTTACAGTTCCTATTCCTGCCTGTACTTTATTTCATTTACTAAATGACCTTTGTATTAATTTCTGCTTGGAAATACAATGCTGCTCTTTTTTATCTTCACTCTTTTGCTATCTTTTTGTCCACTGCACCACACAGTTTTTTTTTCGTTGTTTCATTTTCCTTTCATAGAAAAATGTGTGAAGGAATACAACTATACAGCACCCCTCTCCCCCTTGGTGGTCCACACCTATTTGAGTTCCTGTTCTTTCTCTGTTGGCAGAGACTCTCCAGTTTTCAGTTCAGACTCCACTTGCATTGTCGTACCTGCTTTATTGAAACTGAAATAAATACTTTCTCTAATAATAATCGTCCCACAAACTCACTATCTCAGCTGGATCAATGTGTAGAAGGGAGATGCTCTATCCTCTTGTGACCTAAAAGATTTCTGTTAATTGGATTTCCGTTTTGAACTATTGATAACTGAGACCCAGAGAAATCCAGTCTTCATTTTTTTAGGAAACAGTAATAACCAGTGGAAAGCAATGTACATTTGAATGTATGTTAGGTGGAAAGAGGCGACAGCAGTGGTAATCACTTAAGGGTACTTCAGCCCATTACAAGACAGGGCCTTGTTCAGCCTCGGTCCTTAATTAGGTTCAAATAAAGACATTTTAGGGGCAAAGTTCTAGACTGGAATGGGCTTAAGAGCCTCAGTTGAGTACCTAATCCTCTATACTGTGTTATCTTCAACATTTAAGAAATCTTAATGAGTAGGAAGATGATGCAGTAAAAGGGGAGAGGACAATGTACAGTATTTAAGAACCTTAATACGACATCATCAGGAGGAGCTACATGGGAGAAAATTAGGCCTTGCAGTGAATCTGGAAGGGAGTGTTTTGTTTTTGTTTTTACTAAAATTCTGTGTATTGCATTATGTGTATTACATTATTACGTAAATAACCAAACTGAGCAATATATACCGTTTAATAGTTAAACACACAAGATATGTATTTTCATAAACCGCATCCTAAATACTGAACCAAGCCAAGTGAGGATACCTGAGCTTGAGGCATGTCATGATGTGCCTCACAGCTGCCTACCAAAGTGTTTTGGTAACATGCAGTCTTTAATGAGTTTATTTTTGGCTTGTTACACTGACAGAATACTACAGAATAAGAGATGGCAATGAGTAGTTCATTGAGAATCAGATAAGTGGCATTTATGCAAGAAAGACAGATATCTAATTCTCTCTACAATGTATGCTAAATAATATTAAAACCAAGTTCCATTCCCTGCAGTAGATAACAAGCTGGATAATAAACATTTACTAATAATTTAACCAGCTAACAAAACTGTAAAAAGCTAATTGTTTTACTTGTTTATTTGCTGAATTAATTTCACTAATTTGTAGCACCAACTACTTGTTCGCTAGCCTAAAGCAAACCAACTTATTTTCTGAATTATGTCTACCATTCAGTGTCTGTTCGCCTTGTGTGTGTCTGCAAAGGGGCTGCAAAGCAATACATGCTTTTTATAATAGAGATCTTCACTCACTCCATACTCATGTGTTTTATTTTGCTTTTAAGCTGTCTGATTATGTATTGCAAATAAAGTTTTTTAACATGATTATTGTATACTGTACAGTATGTCAGTGCAGTCAAATGTTAGACATTTGTCAACCATTGAAACGCTAAGTACCATTCACTAATACTGTAATTTACTAACCCTTATATTTTTCTTTTTTTGTTTGACACAGGTAATTTGGGATTCCAGGGTACCACCAAGGACGACACACAGGTAAGTGCAATACACATTTTATTTTCATACAGGAAAGTATTCTATACAGCAAACATTTCGAATGATACAATTTATAAAAGACATAACACAATGCCCCTGTCTTCCCTCTTTCTCTTTCTGTCCAGTTTATATATAGGCGGGTCTCATACAATTGAGGTGATTGATGGTGACTGGTGCCTTGGAAGCCTAATCTACATTCCAATTGTCCCTCCGTTAACCCAGTGTCAAAATACCAAAACAACATTTAATGTCACACATGAAATAATCAAAACAAAATCATAATACACAAACAACTCAAAACAATACACATACCATTAATCAAACCAATTATTTTGTTAATTTACTAATTAAGTGAAATACATTAATAAACCCCCTATACTTGGAAACATTTTTTCACAATGTTTTATGAACTCCACCTGAAGCACTTTGGAAGCACATATTGAAGGGGTAAGCTCCACAGAGCCGCTTTGCACCTTCACACAGACTAACTGGTTCTGACACATGGCATTCCTGTAACTCAGGGAAGTCCTCAGTGCAGAAGGACACCACATTCAGCTTGTATTATCTCAACACCATGCAGGGACAGACAGTTCCAGAGAAAAGTGGTAAAATTCAAGATGTTACTAATACAGTTGTGGTAGATAAGGTGTTGTAATGTCCCTTAATATATGCATACACAGAATACAGTAATAATTTGAATATAATTAGAATACTATAACCATAACTGTAACAGAGCAGTTTTTTTAGAAATAAAATCAAAAGCACTGGCATTAATTTGTACCTGTTTGATGTAACAAATCCTTTCCTCTAGTCTTTGTTGTCCAAAAAAAAAAAAAAGGAAAAAGTTGTTTGGGTCGTTTAATCTGGACAGGTTTTAATGGTCAATACCAATCTTAAACAAACTTGTATTTTAAATCCTAGCCTCCTATATAATATTCTGCGGAAGAGCCCTAGGGCCATGCAAGAAAAAACTATAAAAACAACTTTGAAACTCGAAATTTCGATATATATATTTTTTTTTATTTTTTTTTTATTTTTTTTTTACATGGCCCTAAGGCCCATCCGTACTATTCAGATTGCATTTGACTGCAGTATAATCTTTCACTTACTGTGCGCTTAGTATTACGTGATTGAGGACTCTCTGTAGGTGCTTGCACTGGTTTTTTTAAGGTCATGACTGCAGATACCAGCATACGTGATTCTAGTTTTAAATTATATTATGGAGTTGTGTTTATTTGCGTTCAATTAACAGCAGCTTTTTATTTATTTAAGTGCCCTCTTTAAAAAAAAAAAATACATATAAATATTTAGAATCCCCCTTTCCCCCCTGTTCCAAATACTGTATTGTCTTAATAAGGTCACTAGGGAAATTAATGGGGGATTTAGGAACAGTTTATTGCAACACTGTATTGCCAGATTGTTAGTGGTTAGAAAAATTGTTATGCATTGCTAATTGGGTCATTTTCATATTTTAGGTTTACTACAGCTATATATGTGGGCGTTTTTTTTTGTTTATTTTCTCTTTGTTTTTCCTTCCTTTTAACTAGAGACTTTAAGGTTTTTCAGAGTGATCAGTATGATATAGTGAAATGGTTGTTAGGAAAGGCACATATATCTAAGATAGCTAGCAAGGCTACATTTTGAGAAAGATTTATTTCAACCAATACATTTTAAATAATTCCCGCTTAGCAGTAAATGCTTCAGATTGCTTATGTAGAGGTTATAGACAGGGGTTATATAGAGGTAACAAAGAGGTTATTTAAGACTTCAGGCTTCTAAGTAGGGGCATTCTGGAACACAGTGAAGATTCAGTACATGGCCCTTTAGACATTTACTGCACATACTTAAATAGAGCATAATGTTAATATATAACCAATCTCCTTGGATACGGAACCAGTACAGGTGATGAAATCGATGATTTGCTGCTGCTGCTTAGGATGCTTGGGGAAGGCAGTGTAGGTCTTAAGAAGTGTGGCCTAATATAAAAGTGCACATTTGAAAATCAAACAGGTAACAGCGTAGGTGAGTATCTTATACATGGAAACCATGCCATTACTGCTATATCCATGTAACATGGTGGTTAGATTTGGTCCAGTAATTGTAAAGACATTCTAGCATTGGCTAGGATATTTTGCACATCTGTAATTTATAAATACACTAGTATCTCAAGCATATGTGTCATCTGT
Source organism: Acipenser ruthenus (assembly GCF_902713425.1). Classification (NCBI taxonomy): domain Eukaryota; kingdom Metazoa; phylum Chordata; class Actinopteri; order Acipenseriformes; family Acipenseridae; genus Acipenser; species Acipenser ruthenus. Next base: position 58,701,936 of record NC_081196.1, read on the forward strand.
GCCTCACTAAGAATGACTGGTGACATGTTTAAGATATAGCCTCATATGTTATTTATCCTACATCAGGGTCTATCTGAACAGTCTCACAGATTAATACTGTCCCCTAAAATGTGTAAACCTAATTTTCGCAAACCTCATGTTGCTGTATTTGTATTGTATGTAGTAATGTTAATAAGTGGATCAATACATTACCATAGTAACAGCACTCTCTCACCGAGTCTAATAACTGATTCATTTGACGTCATCCTCAGAGCAGAAACAGCACATGAAAAAAAAAAAATCTGATCTTGGGTACTGTATGAGACAATGTAATTGTATTGAAATCATCCTTACGAAACAAGACAGTCTAAACAGCTGAACACAAATGCAGAAGTCATTTTCTGCATGGATAAACCAAGGTGTGGGTTTTTTCTTCCAACTAAATAAAGAACTGTAGAAGGGAATTTGCATAACGGCAGATCTCCCAAATGTGCCTCCCAAATTTATGCTCATAGGTCTATTAATAGCCCGTGGGTGGCCTTTTTCTGTGTTTTAGGGTATGGTTTGTTATAACAATCTGAAATTGTGCAAGTTTCGTTTCACAAGTTATAAGATTCACAAGCTTTCATAGAAATAAACATACCATGTAGGTCTAGATTCTCAAAGCTATTTACCCCAACGTGTCATTCGCATGATTATTTCAGTTTTGTTTCACTTGTCAACACTCTGCTGCTTAAGCCCATATTCCTAAAAAGAAAAGTGTAAACGACAATACAAGTGTGCCCTCATTGTTGTGTGTCTTTATTTGATACAACAGTGTTCCATTACTTTTCAGAGAAACATTTTGGAACAGATACAACATTCTAATTCTAATTTTTGTTTTCTGCACTGCCACAAAAAGGACATTTTCATTTCCTTCAACATCTAGAGAAATATATTTCTCAATAAATTACCGTAAAGCATGCCATCCATCAGAAGGTCTGCAGAATTCTGCTGTATTTAACGCCATCTCAATGAAGGAAGTCTTTCTTGGGATAATGTTAGTCATATTAAGAAGTGAATGCATTAACAATGTTTCGACACCACCCTCTGTTAGCCGTGGTTGTGGTCCTAGAATCTTGTTGCATATATTTGGTTCCTCCGCGGTAATGTTTTATTGCTGTATAGTGAAAGGTTTTTTTCACAACAGCAAACATTTTTATAATCACAAAGGTTTCACTTAGAATTTTAGGATTAAGATGTAATAAAAAAATTTAAAAAAACTATATGAACATAATTGAGATCTGTTATTTAACATCATGCAATCAAAGAAACTACAAAATAATATTGCAAAAGTGTACCGGAAGCCATAATAGTAGTACAGTAATTCATGTTAGATTTCAAAGTGTAATTCAATATGTTAACCTAATATTATTCAGCAGGTTTCATTCGTCTTTATGAATCAAAATGTGTTCATTCTATAGAGTGATGCAAAACTTTTGGCCATAGCTGTACATATCAGGAACACTGTAAAGCAGTCTTGCTGCTTTAATATTGCCAAAGAAGCACTGAAATATGGTATACTGTAGCTCTAGTATATGCTTCCAAACTGATAATAGTTACTGTGTATTCAGTGATATGTCTGCAGTCAAGCACAACCTCTGAGTAAATCAGGTTTTATATTAGAAGTGTTTCACTGGAGCATTTGAAAATGATCTGGGTTTAAGTCACTTCAGTAATACATTTCATATGTTCCATGAATGATTATTTCCACTCTGCGTTTCATACAAACTGAACGTATTCAAATCTAAGTTTCTTGAGATGTTTTATTTTTTCTATCCCTGTGTTCTGGGATTATTTGTAATTAATCTCTCATAATTAGAAATACTAAAAGGAATTTTAGTGACTTCAAAAATAGATTCAATGACAAACCTTTGGACTAAGTCTTTCTCAATTGAAGACTTGTAGTCAAAACTTTTGTCATTGAATTTATTAAGTTTGTTTAGTATTTCTAAATTATCCATAATAATAATGTTTAATCTGTCATATTCATGGCCAGAGGGCTACACCAATTTTAAAGGGGAACATGGAGACTGATGGCAAGTTAATTTCAAATAAAATGGTTAGATATTTATTTTTTGAAGATTAGCTTTTACCTGTGCATACTGTTGGAATCACTGGATGAATGCAACATCGATAAGAAAATGATACAAACCAATTGACTACCGATAATTGACTACCGATAATTGACTACCGATAATTGTTCATATTTTTGGTGTGAAAAGATAGAACACTATATCAATACATGCTGTTCATAAACTGCTTCCATGTTTTAAAAGTGTGCTGCATGCACAACAATACAACTAAATGAAAAAAGATATACGTTGCAAGCGCATTATCTTTATTCAGTCAGATTATACTTAACCAATAATACCAGGGTTACAGTAATACAACATATCTTCCCTTGTCGATAACTTATAATATGTGGTACTTTGTGCACATTTTAAATGTTAACTTGTGAAGTTCCGTGGGCATAAACCAGGGCTAATTCCATCTGTCTGTCATCATTGACTCCATATTTAAGCACAGTCACAGCTTGGCTTTTTCTCTGGTGTTTTGCTTTTTCCCTCCTCCTCCTCACTTTTTGCATATGCCGCATACCTCTGTGTCGGTCCCCTCTGGGGGGATAATGACTCTCACTTCCCTGGCCTGGAGTTCCAGTAACTCTGCAGGTTCTTGTGCCACAGCCTTGACTCCTTAGGGAAGGCTCTCTCGGCTCTCTCGGTTGGAGTCTGGCCCGTCCTTTTCTCGCTTTCTCTCCCCTGCTCTAGAGACCGAGCCTCAAATCCCAAGTTGCAAAGTACGCCCTCCCTCTCGCAGCCCTGGTTTCTGCCCCATGAATTAATACCTAACAACTTAAAACCCGTTAAAATCCCAGTATCCGCACACCCCTAGTCATTAGCACTGCTAATTGTTTCATTTAAAAGACTCCTCTCTTGATGAGTTTTGCAAAGATATATATTGTTCTCTATACTTGTTACCTTGAGTTTTTTTTATATACATAAAAAGGGGTTCATAGCAGTCTCACCAGCCCTTATCAACTCTACATTATACAGCTATTACTATGTATTACACAACAGAAAATGATGAATTGAAACACATTTTTCACATGGTTTTCATTCATACACTTAAAGCAGAGTGTTTTCATTTGTCGATTTCAGTTCCATTTTCTATATTAAATTTCCATTTAAATGAAATGATACTTCTTATTTTCATCTTATTGTACGGGCTTGCAGCAGATATACAGAAACAATGTAGTTGGAATGGTAATTTCACTAGTTATGTATTTTCATTATTAAAATCTGAAGGAGTCACAGGTGTAGTCTACTTGTACAACACGTTACATACATATTCATGACACTGGATTCTAGCATTTGGAGGCTGTTTTACTTCCAAATGAAATGCAGTATTATAAATCACAAAGATGTATTATTGATGATGCCAGAAAAAATTTATTAATCTACAGCCCCTGCATTCTAATTAAAGGCATCATTTTCTATTTTATAGAGCATGAAAATATTTAATCATATAGGTCTCACTTGTTTTCTCATAATGTATGGCTAATTGCTGTATTCTTTGCTTTTAAACATTGTGTAGAACAATGTGTGTAATACAGTTTCTAGATGTTGTTAATCAGCATTCTTGTCTGTAATCCAACTATACACAAAAAATAACTACTTATAGCCTATGTTCCGTGTAATTGATTTTTTTTCTTTTTTAACAATTTGAAGGTCTCTAATCTATTTAAATCATGTTTAGCTTTAAAATATAAATTATGACCTATAATCCCATTTATTAAAAAAAAAAAATGACTTTAATTGCTGGCTGGTAATTTGAAATAAAAATAGTTAACAGAAGGTGACAGAAGTTAAAAAGCTAGAACATGTGTATCTCCAAATAGAAAAATCGAATAAGCATTGCAGAAAATTACCCCTCCCCACCTAAAACAGCCATATAGTAAATGATGTCATGGAATCTGAGTAGAAAAAAAGTTCAGTCCAATATAAACAGATTTCAATTAAAACATAGTTCCTGGCACATGGCGCCTTCCGTTAAGTCGGCGGGGATAGCGGCTCTCTGCAGCCGACACCCTGCACCTTATTTTGGGCCGCAGGCATTCTGGCATCCCGGTGCAGACTTCCATCCCCATTCATTTCCTATGGATTTTCAGAACCCATTCGTTGTTGTTATTTTAATGCAGTCGTACATCAAGTGCTACAATTTAAATGTAGTGTGTCTGCTACAGGCAATACTAATCTGATTAACGTAATGATTAATACATTTTGAACAGTCAAATCGAAATATTTTGTATGTGTGTTACATTGATGTTTCTGCTGTTTTTTGTAAAGATGATGCACTACAAATGATGAGTTTGTAGCATAAAAATGAAAGTTAAATTACATGAAGAATAATGTACAATTGTAGGGTATAACATTATGGACTTAAATTAACTGCATAAAGATCAAAGGGCGCCTGGGTCAACAGATTTAAAAAAAGTGAATTTTGCCGCCATTACTGGAGGTTAAGAACTATACCTACAGGCGACTTAGATACTCAACTTGTTCCATAAATATACATTAGTCTACCAGTGTCAGAAAGTAAACACAATCATATACATTTAAAATGTTCATCAGTTTTCTTGTCCCCCAATCCTTTTCACAATTCTCAAATTGCACGTAATGTACACCCCAGTATTCTTTAATGCTTTAGCAGGGTCAGTAAAAGCAGTCATTTTATACATTTAATGCATAGACAGCATTTATGACGATATCAAAGATATCTGTGTGTTTTGCTATTTTGAGTAAGTAAATGTTTGTCTTTAAATTCATGTCAACTTTCAGAACATAATTATAATAACATTAGTATTGTATTCTTAATTTGAACTATCCAGTTCAAAGCATTATATTGCTATGAATCCTGTGTTTGGTACATTGTATGATGTTTATGGTGTATTTTTCCATTTTTCTTCTCTATAGGGACCCTCCTGATCACAAGGTGGTTTTGCCAATCTGTTTTATCTTGGAATCAAGCCACTCACTTGACAGGATTTCACTACTTTTCTCAATTATATTCTAATACTGGTGTTTTAAAAGCAGACATGTTTTTTATATTAAGGGGGGGCAATTAAATCAAATTTAATATTGATACACATTTTCTCCTTATTACATGTATTTATATTTTCCTAAAATGCCAGCTAAAGATTAAAAGAATTGATTTCATTTCAAGTTATTTTCTCAGGATGTAATGTGGTAATATCGTTCCCCAAAACTCCCATTTAATAATTTGTGCTCTTCCCAAATCACCCCATGACTAGATATAATTAACATTCCTGGGGTTGTAACATGCTCATTATCCATTGCATGTTGTGATCCACTCAATATGATCAGATACCTTTAAATTGTACAATATGCATACAAAAAATATATTATATAGAGGCAGGTAAAAATAAAAAAGGTCAACCATTAAAAATGATCCTTTTTACTGAAATGTTGCACACAGTAAATGTTAGAAAGTCTTCACTTGGTATAAGTGCCACGCACTTCTTATGATAATATTTTACATCAGAACATTCTTTATAAAATCAGTTTTTTCACATAATGTGCATAATACTTAGCTGTACAAAACCTTTTTAGTATGTCAAGCAGAGAACCTGTAATCTATTGAATCTCTGAAGGCTTCTGTTGCCTAGAGAAGGTCAAATGGATGACAGCGTATGCATTTAGTGCTTTTTACAGTGTAATCAGAAAGCAGTTTTCGTTTATAATGTCATTTGCTGTTAGATCCCAGAGGAACAATAATTTTCCTTCAAGACTGGAAAGAATCCTTTATAATCTCCTTACCTGTCGATGACCTATAGATGACATTTTGTCTAATAAAGTAGGTATTTTCTTAAAAGGCATGGTGTATATGATCTCTAAAAAAATAAACTAGATTTTTATGGCATAACTGATGAAGCCACCTGTACAGATTGATCTGTTTACTGCTATATATATATATATATATATATATATATATAGTATACTATATATTAGGGGTTTTAATCTTGACACTTTCTATTGATCGATTAATCATCCGATCTATGAAACTGTATTGAAAGACAATTACAAACAATCACTTTTGGGGGCGTAATCTGACATTTTCTTTTGCTCTGTACTGCCCATTTGTATTTCCTTCAGAATACTGTATTCAGCAGATCCGTTTTTGGTGTACCGTAAGCTTTCAAGTTTCAGACTAAAAAAGCTATCTTATGGAGTGCTATTTTATTTTAGTTAGCTGAAGAAAAAAGTATGATATAGCTCTGAATTTTCTGATACCGTTTGAATGAAATATGACTTACTTGCAACTAAGGTGATATGATAAACATGTAGTACTGCCATGAAACGAAAGCACCAGTGTGCAAATGTTGCAAGTTGCAGTCTTTTATGAAATATTGGGAATACAGGGGTGCAAATGTGGTGCTATGGCACTAGATTCTAGCACCAGGGCACCTCATATAGAGCCAGCAACATTAGATTCTGGCGTCTGTAGACCTGTTTAATTTTTTTTCTCAGCAACCATAGATGTCGATAGTTTCCATTGGGTCTGGACTACTCACATGACCATTGGTGTCTGCAGCAGTATGCACGTAACGCACTGTGCATACCACTGGTTTGAAAAATGTCATCTTCACAAGTGTGAACTCCCTTGTAATGTTGTGCGATCAGCTGACACAAAACAGACATTTTAGGCTTATAGAATTGTACTTCTTATTTAGTGATAGTAATGAGCAAACAGAAACAGATAAGGGATCCCAAGCATGGATCCCTGCAGCACTCCAGTGAGTACATGGCCCCAGCTTCATGTTTCTCCTCCTACAAGTACTCTCTGCATCCTATGTTTTAACCAGTTATGTATCCACTTGTATGTATGTTAACGTTAGGATTAGTCTTTCATGCAGCACTTTGTCAAGGCTTTTTGCAATGACTTCCCATGTTTCTTTAAGCACTTTTGTACAGGTCCTCTGTACCAGGGAATTTGTTAGTCTTAAGAGCCCCCAGTCCTCTTAGTGCTGCAGTTTGTTTTATACTAAATGGATCTAGGATTGTTTGAGGGATTGATTAAACCATTTTGTTTGTTTAGTCTATTGGATGAATGTGTCTTTTGTTTCTAGCATGATGTCTCTGAACATTGTCCACCTGCCACAGATTCTCCTTCCAGGGTCTTCTACCAGTCTGTGCTGTGCTTGTGTCTCATTCCTTCAAAGTTGCTGAGGTTTTAGACCAGCAGTTTGAATGTTTCTGTTTTGCTTTTCCAGTAGACTTCAAATGTAATCATGCTGTGGTCGCTTGTTCCCAGTGGTTCCATAATTTCTATTTTGTTCACCCTGTCTTGGTTATTTGAGAATACTAGGTCTTGGCAAGCACACTGCCTGGTAGGGGCATTTACAAATTGTGTCACGAAGCAATCATTTGCAACTTCCACCATTTCAAGCTCTGTTGCGCCACAATCTGAGGGGTTGTTCCAATTATTACCTGGGAAGTTGAAGTCTCATGATTATGATGTCCCCTTTCATGTTTTTTCCCCCCTGATATGCCTTTTGTCCAACTGTATTCCTTTAATCAGATTATTGAGATTTTCTATAGAATGTGCATTTAAATTATTATACATTTTGTTGAAGCGTATAATACATAATTCTAGTTTAATTTTTGGTTAAAGGATTAAAAAAAGCAAGCTATAAGATGGCAATTACAGGTAAGCTTTTACATTTACAACTCATGCATTACTGTATCTTGCATGTATTTCATGAATGTATAGTCGCTTGCAGATCATGGTGTTGAGCTAAATTTCTTAAAAGCAATTCCAGCTTCAGCTCTGCTCAGTCAGTAACCAAGAACTTTGACTGTAATCTCCTTTAATACGATTATTTCACATCCTCCAATTTAACATCTTATAATTTTGAATTGGGAGTATTACCACTATATATTCTTTGTGAAGGAACCCTTGACTGACTAAATGACCTTATTTTCTGGCAGACACCTGTTTTTATTAGGATTATAGTTTTCAAAAAATGACACATACTACAAAGACAATACTGCCTTCATTTGGAATCAATGCCTCCAACAACTCAACATATACAACTGCTTTTCCTAATCACTGTTCAACCAGGATGTAGTTTACGGGTTCTGTATATTGCTGTTTATATTTATTGTAACAGTGTATGTTCAACAAATACAACCTCCAGTGTCTGTCATTCAAAAAATATTAACAGACTTTTTGAAGCGTCTAATTATTGTGTATAAACTAAATTAAAAATTACAGTCAGCTAATTGGGTGGGTAGTAAATAACTACCAATCAAGTCAATTAATATGTTATTAAACATAGCATGTTTTTTTTATGTTTTTGTCCTCATGCATTTTTTTTTTGTAAAGGGGAATACTGTTTCCATTTTTTATTCCCAATTGTATCTTCCTTTTATTCAGAATCTAACCATACATCTTTTTTTATTTGTTTTTTGTTGTTTATCTTTCTTTAAAATATTGCACTTAATATGGGATATCTATTTACTTCGTTTTGAAGTTTACCTGCAAGAATATCAACAGATGTCTAAGTTGTGTGAAGGATATGTTCTGTAAATTAGATGCAATCAGATGCAAATGGCAGGTGCAGTTTGTGGCTGAGCATTTCTAACACCAGTAGAAATGTTTTCTTGTGGTATGTCTTGGTATGGTTTTCAAAACCATAAATGTAGATGAACACATTGGCACCGTTGCATATTACAGTACGTCTTCAAATGACCAATACAGAGAAGGCCTTGAGCTGCAAAAGATATATTATACCTGAGTCAGGCCTGAATCTTTTTAAAATTGGATTCGGTTCCAGCTATGCTTCTAATACCAGGAGGTCGTACATTTATTTAACTTCCTGGCTTTATGGTTGCAGGCTAATGATGTTTGACCACTAAAGTATACACTGACAAAAATAACTGGCACTGCTCAAGCAAACACAGACTGTCCCTATAAGATACATTTACTGTGCTAATAAAAAAAAGTGTATGAGCCTGATCACACACTAAAAATAAGGCGATGATTATATAAATATGGTAGTAGAAGTCTAAATCTTTAACATATGACTATATGGATAAGTAAAAAAGGTGGTATATTAATCTTTCACACATGCAAGGTAATCCATGCGGTATTCAGAAAAACTGACACAAAGCTAATTGCACATGACTTCATAGTAAAATGGTCTCAATTTGGTACGTATACAGCTGTTGTCAAATGTATTATTATGCCAGCAGTTCACACGGTTTAGGAGAGTGTTGCTTTGACAGCTTTCAAATTGAAAAAGTGTTTTCATAATTGGGGAAAATAATCTTTTGTTTTCATACTTGGCAAAATGTTTAATTCAGCTCACTTCCCACCTGTTTGTGTAACAACAGTGTACTGTAAATGTTACCAAAGACAGTGGGTATCCAGAATATGTGGCTTCTTCTTGAAAGAGCTACTACCTTGAACCCTGCACCTTTACTCTTATTAAAAATGTTATCGTACATTGTAGTACTGTAGTAATGTACTTGTGTATGTACATTACTGGCAAATTGAGGATAGACCCACAACAGCCATCCTCAATTCACCATTACTATATGCAGAAGTACATTACTATATGCAGAAGTACATTACTATATGCAGAAGTACATTACTATATGCAGAAGTACATTACTATTCAATGACAGTACCCGTTTACTATTATTTGTATTAGTATTTCTCTGCTGTCATTGGCTACTTCAACTATCAGTCAAACGTTTGAACTGGCAGTCAAACGTTTGAAGGATACAATATATTAAACTTTTTTTTTTACTGCCCCTCTCAAACTAGCCAATAAAAGTAGAGGACACAATGTGTGGGGAAACCAGACAGGAGGGTCACCAGTAGGTTAGCAAGTAAATACAAAATATATGTAAAGGTTATCAGTTGACAAAGGCATTAAATATAATAACATTTTGTTTGTGGTGTACTCAATCATGTCTAGCTGTATGCAATCATATAAAGGTTTAAATCGCTTTTGAATGTATATCGGGCCACCAAGCTATGATCGAATGTCACGGGACACTCTTTTGGGATTTAAGTTCAAACAGTAGCCAACTACGTCACCTAGTGACTAAATATATGGGGCACTAGGACCCTAGCAACACTAAAAACAACACAGGTTGTAATTATGACCGGTTGGGACTCAGAACAGATCGACCATGACAAGAAAGGCAAACAGTTGTACCATTTCGCAATAAACAATGTTTATTATCCTTAAAATCATTAAAATATGATAATACAATTTCTATAGTACCAGGGGTTACCAAAAATAAAAGTAATAAAAAAAACAAAGCACACACCAATTTACTAGTGCACAAAGTATCAAAAGAAAATAATAAAAGCACCCACTACTTTTGCTAGGGTGCAAAAGTATACAAAAGAAATGGATTTCAGGCCACCAAATCACAATAACCACCACTGGATCCTCATCAACCGCTCCAGGAAAAGGTGCAGCTAGTGACCCCCCCCCCCCCAACACTGGTGCCAAGCTCCTCCCTGGATGTGGCAGGCACCCCCCCTGGAGACAAAAAAAAGCAACAGCACTGAGTGACTCACAATTATACAGTACACAGAACACCTCAACAGAGATTAAAGTATACTTCTTTATAGTTAACTATACCAATCCATATATTTAAGAGCACAACCTATAGCCACAGGTAATTTAAAATGCAACACCCAAAAATACCACTCTCTATCATAGATATTTATATCAATAGAACAGGTGTAAAAACCATAAATTACAAGTTGCAGACAAATACCAAATATTGGGTTTATCTCCTTTTAAAAACACAGGTATCACTCTAGCAGAGAAAATATAAAGGTGCATTAGGGTCCCTAAACAGCAAGCGGGTCATAAACCCTATTAGGCAATGTACTAATCATTAAAAGTGGTCCGGCTACTTCCCTTTTAAACTGCACTCTTTTGGTCCTAAGTCCACTCTCCAGTACAGCCTGCTTGTTCTACTAATACATTTAGTCTTGAAGATTCCTCTTGGATCCCGGTCTCTGTTCTCCACGTCTCTGCTCTCTCGGGGACTCCTGTGGCTCTTGCAGGTCTCCTCTGCCGTCTCTCTGGTTCTCTGGCTTTCTTCTGTGGCACACTCCCTGTCTCTCACAGTTCTGCCCATTGTCTCTATCTCCGCTCTTTTATATCCATCAAACTCCTCCCTTAACTATCCAGAGCGAATCAATTGGCAAGACCCATTAACAGTATTTATACAAACTACATTTCCCAGCATCATTGCGGAAATTGCTTAAAACCTCCCACTGGAAGTGACATCACTCGCTCTCAGCTCCTTCCCAGCCTAGACGCCGTTTCATACCAAGACACAAGGTAAGACCAAATTTAATATAATAAAAAAACGTGTACATACTATCATAATAATAAAAATATAATACATACAATTCACTCAAAGTAAAGCAAAATCAAACTTAAAATACCAAACCAATATAACATTTTATAAAACGTGCTCAAAACAACTCACTCAAATAACTCGTGCAGTCTTACTGTGTATACCTCTGGCAGCTGCAAAACGATTAACAAACATTCAATCATATCGTGAAAGTCTCCCAAAACATTTGTATATTATAAACGTGGTTGTTATTCGCAATCAAATGGTTCCTAAACTTTCATTTCCTTTAATATAAAACTAATACAGTAATCCTATGAGGTGCTTTAAAATACCTATAATAAAAGTGCTAAAAAAACAAAAAAATAAGTATAACCATTGAGTCACCCTATGACACGAATACCAAATACAGGTAGCTGTTTGGTTAGAGAGCTTAGGTTTGGGATTTCCTCAGTTTTGCTTTCAGTTTGTTTTGTTATTGTGATGGATTTACGGGGTCCGATCTGAAATTTGGAGGCGCTGAACCAGCAGTGAGTTCTCCTTCACCGGAATCTGGACCCTGATGCCTGTCACTTTTAGAGGCCGCCATCTTGGTGAAGGAAGGCAGCAGACGTGCTCAGGGATCAGTCATCATTAAAAACACCTGTCCTCCAAGGGATTGGGGTTTGGCTGTTTACGGAGCCAGAGCTCTGGGTACAAAAAGGAGTGTGCTGGTTGTTGGGAAAGTGGAGATACAGAGAGGTAACAAGTGGAGGGTGAAAAGGGTGCTGTGATTGTCATGTACTGTGTGTGCAACCAGGAATTGTGTTTTACAGACTACACCAAGGAGCCTGTTGGACACCCAGTCACAGGTATTTACTGTCCTTCAGAAACCAAAATGGCTTCACCAACATTTTATCTCCCAAGTCATTCGTGGTTGTATAGTCATCTGATAAAGACTGTGATACAGAGTCAAAATGTCATCAGTATCTGTGTACTTTATGCTAAGTTTCTCCTGAATATTATGGCTCTCTGTATGGATCAGGTAAAAATTTAATTTGACTGTAGATAAAGTTTGAGAACAATCTTTTGGATGCCAGTGTTTTGTCATTTGAAAATGACAATCAATATCAAGTGCTTTTCTGAATGGGATCTTAGAATTATTCATACCTGCTGTTTTTGTGGCTGAAACAAAAAGGCTGCTAAAATGATTTATCATACATATAAAGGGGACAACCCTCTGATATTAATCACTGCAGATGGAGGACAAAAAGATAATTGTTGCCTAAGCTGTATGCATCAGCAGTAAAGCACTATCTAGGGAGATAAGGAGAAATATTGAACAAAGCAACATATCCACTGTCAAGGGTAGAAATGGCAAATATGTTTTAATGTGGACCATTCTGTCTGGAAGCTTGGTGCTCCAGTTTGTAAGCAAAAAAAGTTTGACATTTTTCAATCTGAGGCACCAAAGCATACGGTCATGATACTTAACATTCATTACAATTGGATAAGTTCTGATGGTCTAGGGGACATACAGTACATCCATATGACTTTTCCCATAACACAACTGACATTGATGCCAGCAGTTTTACATAGAAAGCAAGGTAGAATACATGCTTTACAGCATGACCACTCAGCTCCTGCTAACTTACTATGTAACCTTGTACCAACACCTAGGTCGAGTCAATTAAAAAAATAAAGCCACACTTAATGATCTTCTATCAACTTCCAAACACCACTGCATTAGCAAGTTTCAAAAATGCATGCTAACATTGTATAATCCCTTTACATAAAGCACATATCACCAATGAAGTTAAACAGGTGCTGTATTTGATGTCTTGCACGTCCAGGGTGAGTGAATTTGTCCCTGCCCCTTCACTATCTTTCTTCCTGCCAATAAATAAATCAGCTGCTCATCCTATTGACTGATAAGTTTTCAGTCAGTAACATGCTTTTAACTGCTGAGGTTAAAGGATCAAGGAAGTTAAACATTAACATACTTCCTGGAAGGCAAGACAAGCAAACTCAGAAATTAGTGTAGTACCAGATGCCAATACTTACTATAACATATTTGCTATAACATGTATTTCTTTAACAAATGAACATCTGAGGCCAATGTAGGTTGATGGAAGTGCAAAATTTATGGAATTATTTTGTTAGCTACAATTAATTTAAGTGAATGTGTAAATGATCACATGACCATATGAAACACAGGAATAGGTGGTGTTCCAAAGTCTGCTGGTAAATACAACTCATAGGAGCACAAATAGATTGAACTATTGCCCTAACATCCTTACACCACTGGGCAATAGTCTCTGTCTGTCTCATGATTGGTTCACATCACTGTCAGTCCTACCCCTTTTCAAAGGAATGCCATTTTCTCTTCTTGTGAGGAGTGCAGGGGAGGTGTGAAAAAAAAAGACTTAATAGAAAACAATTTACAAAACATACTACAAAAGAAAGATGCTCTGAACACTAGTGATTAAAATGTCACTGCCACTGTTTTCTGAAATTCAAACAAATTCAACTCGATGATATAAACAAGACGGCTGGGATATAAATTGGATTAGGCAGCAGTTAGCATGCTACACGGAGAGCTGTACACCAAAAAATGAATTACAAAAAATGAAAGATGCGGTGTAGTCCTATGTATTTAAAACAAAAAAAAACAAGTTTCATACAAATATTTATTTTTTTACAGCAGCTCTAAAGTTAGCCACATTTCAAATCACAGGTCGTATATAAATCTTCAATAAGCTATATTGTGCAAAGACTGGAAGTATAAAAAATCAAGTGTATGAATATAATGAAACCCTGCAGTCACATTTCTCAAAATTGTTCCATTAATTCACTTCCTAATACAGAAGTGTCACAAAGACGGCCAGAGTGGGTGGCGTCAGACCAGACAGGAATTCAAAACAAAGACAGTGGTTGATGATGAGCTGAGTGCAATGGCTGCACTCAGCGTTTATTAACAAATAAAAGGGTTGAAAACAGCACAAAACACGGGACACGGCACTATACGCCAAAGTAAAAAGACAAACAAAACGCACTAAACACAAACGGTGCACGGAGACAAACAAACACGGTGAGTACAAACAAAACACTTATTATATTTATAATTACGCTTTTAACTCTCCTTCTCTCTCACCCGTTCTCCACTCTCTGAACACCTAACCCCTAGTGCAAGAAACGTGCATCTATATATACTGTTGTGCTGGGATTCAATTACTAATTAATTACTCACTTGAATCCCAGCACGTGAATTCATTACGTGAAACCCCGTGTTCACATATTATATTTTAAATGCACGTGCGTGATGTGCAATCCCGTGCCTAAATACAAATATACAATTTAAACACACGTGAAACACAGACCCATTTATATCCCGTGTGCCAATCTATACACCAACATTTACACACGCACGCATACACACAACACACAAATGCACACAGGGGCGGGGCACTTTGCCACATATACCCCCCCTTGTGCGCAGCACACATGGCCTCAACGGCCACCTCCCCCCTTAAATACCCAGCAGTCCAGGCCAAAGTCTCGGGCTGGGAAGGGAGGCTTCAGTGGGCCCATGGCTGGAAATGCTGTCAGCTCCCCTGCCGGTAGTGGCACGGCTGACAGCATGCTGGTCCCGTCCTGCAGCGAAAAAGCTGCGGGGGCAGGTGGTCCCCCGACCTCCCCCTTCTTCATAGCCGGCAGCTCCCTCCTGTGGGGCTCCGGCCACAAGAACTCCTGCAGCGAAACTGCTGCTGGGGAAAGTGGTCTCCAGACCTCATCCCCCTTCTTCGTGGCCGGCAGCTCCCCTTTCTGGGGCTCCGGCCACCGTACTCCCTGCGGAGGTACGGGCAGCAGAGGCAGCTCCAGCTCCTCTGCTCCAGGCGGTGGCGGAGGCAGAGGGAGCTCCAGCTCCTCTGCTCCTGGCGGTGGTGGAGGCAGAGGCAGCTCCAGCTCCTCTGCTCCTGGCGGTGGTGGAGGCAGAGGCAGCTCCAGCTCCTCTGCTCCTTGCGGTGGTGGTGGCGGAGGCAGAGGCAGCTCCTGCTCCTCTGCTCCTTGCGGTGGTGGTGGCGGAGGCAGAGGGAGCTCCAGCTCCTCTGCTCCTGGCGGTGGTGGAGGCAGAGGCAGCTCCAGCTCCTCTGCTCCTGGCGGTGGTGGAGGCAGAGGCAGCTCCAGCTCCTCTGCTCCTTGCGGTGGTGGTGGCGGAGGCAGAGGCAGCTCCTGCTCCTCTGCTCCTTGCGGTGGTGGTGGCGGAGGCAGAGGCAGCTCCTGCTCCTCTGCTCCTGGCGGTGCTGGCTCCCTCTGCTGTGGCGGCTGGGCATGTGCGCGCCGTGCTGCCTTCAGCAGCATAGCGAGAGGCTGCTGGGGGACACCAGCATCCTGCCCTTCTCCCCCCCAAAAATTTTCAGGGGGTTGAGCCTGTAACCCCTCCCCTTCCGGCTCTTGGGGCTGAACCAGCAGGCATTTTCCCTCTGCTGGTGGCTTGGGTCCCAGGGCTGTGGAAGCCCCGACTTGCCTCCCTTTGGGCTGTGGACGCACCGACTCCTCCCTTTTGGGCTGTGGACGCACCGACTCCTCCCTTTTGGGCTGTGGACGCACCGACTCCTCCCTTTTGGGCTGTGGACGCACCGACTCCTCCCTTTTGGGCTGTGGACGCACCGACTCCCCCCTCTTGGGCTGTGGACGTTCGGGCTCCCCCCACTCAGGCGTAGGACGTTCGGGCTCCTCCCACTCAGGCGTAGGACGTTCGGGCTCCTCCCACTCAGGCGTAGGACGTTCGGGCTCCTCCCACTCAGGCGTAGGACGTTCGGGCTCCTCCCACTCAGGCGTAGGATATTTGGGCTCCTTCCGCTTGGGCTCCTCCCATTTGGGCTGTGGATGCTCAGGCTCCTCCCATTTGGGCTGTGGAGGCAAAACCAGCAGGCATTCACCCTCTGCTGGTGGAGATGGGGACAGCAGGTACTCACCCTCTGCTGGTGGAGATGGGGACAGCAGGTACTCCTCTGCTGGTGGTCCTGCTACCTGGGCTGCTGTTCCGTTTATGGTTGCCTCCAGGTAGCTGAGGACAAACTCCACACCTTCCTCCAAGGTGTTTGGGGTGTGTTCCTGCTGATAGGCCTCCCATCTCTCACTGTCCATCATCCACAGGGCCTGGACGACTATGGGCAGAGACTGGGCCTCCAGCCCAGCATTCTCCAGCATCCAGTCCCGCACTTTGATGGTGTCTTCTGCCATTTTTTTTTTTTTTTTTTTTCTCTTTTTTTTAAATCCAAACTGCGGTTCCTGCTCTGGCCTGAGTCCTGGAGGCGCTGTCGATCCCACGCAGGACACCACGTGTCACAAAGACGGCCAGAGTGGGTGGCGTCAGACCAGACAGGAATTCAAAACAAAGACAGTGGTTGATGATGAGCTGAGTGCAATGGCTGCACTCAGCGTTTATTAACAAATAAAAGGGTTGAAAACAGCACAAAACACGGGACACGGCACTATACGCCAAAGTAAAAAGACAAACAAAACGCACTAAACACAAACGGTGCACGGAGACAAACAAACACGGTGAGTACAAACAAAACACTTATTATATTTATAATTACGCTTTTAACTCTCCTTCTCTCTCACCCGTTCTCCACTCTCTGAACACCTAACCCCTAGTGCAAGAAACGTGCATCTATATATACTGTTGTGCTGGGATTCAATTACTAATTAATTACTCACTTGAATCCCAGCACGTGAATTCATTACGTGAAACCCCGTGTTCACATATTATATTTTAAATGCACGTGCGTGATGTGCAATCCCGTGCCTAAATACAAATATACAATTTAAACACACGTGAAACACAGACCCATTTATATCCCGTGTACCAATCTATACACCAACATTTACACACGCACGCATACACACAACACACAAATGCACACAGGGGCGGGGCACTTTGCCACAAGAAGCAACAATTTTTCTGAAAGAGAACTGAGAGTGCAGTCCCAGACATCATCTATCACGGGTTCATTTAAAACAGATCTACACAAATTGAGACACTTCATGAACAATGCAAATCAGAAAACATAATGACAATTAACTGTTGATGCAGAGAACATTTTTGATAGAATGGAATAGTAGGGGGCTCCCGAGTGGCGCATCCAGTAAAGGCGCTCCGCTTGGAGGGCAGAATGTGCCCAATAGCCTGGAGATCGCAGGTTTGAATCCAGGCTATGTCACTGCCGACCGTGACCGGGGGTTCCTAGGGGGCAGCGCACAATTGGCAGCGCGCCACTCAGGTAGGAAGGGCTTAGGTCGGCCGGGGAATCCTCAGTTCACCGCTCAGCAGAGACCTCTGTGGTCAATAGGGTGCCTGCAGTTCTGCAGTGGAGCCATCAGATCTGTGTAGGTCTGCAGTGTGAAAAAATGACGGGGATCAAAAATAATAATAATTGGGCATTTCAAAAAAAGAATAGAAAAACCTAAAGTATGCACTAAATAGGTTTGGTTTTCATCCTAATTGTTTACAGTGGATTGATGTCATGTTTAAATCACCAGTTTCTACTGTATCTTGTAGTGCACACTTTTGAAAACAATCCCCCTTATATAGAGGAATGAGACAGGGGTGCCATTTTGCAGGCCCTGGAACCACTTGCAATTCTAATCAGATCAGCAATTCCAGGAATACAAAACATAATGATAATAATTTCAGGATAAAATCGAAAATAATTGTAATTAATAGCTATTTTTTATCAAATTAATGTTATGTAAGTTTCTAAATCATACCAGCCATAAGTAAAAAATGACTCAGAAGTTTAAATACCTTGATAAATCAGCCCCAATTCCTTTTGTTTTGATAAATAACATGGCACTTAATCTGTATCTTACACATGAGGTTAGACATTTCAGACATTTTTTAAAAAAGAGAAAATGTTTGGGATTGATCCCTGTCTCCTGTAATAGATTGGCATTTGGAAATCTGAATCTGCTGGGAAATTCACCAATGAGAAGTGACTTATTAAAAATAAAGACAATCTGACTGATACCTCATCAATGAATACTTTGTGCATTTTCCTTGGTACACTGTCCTCCCTGTAATTACAACTAGTCTATCAAAATAAAATCTTCCTGGGCTTATTCTGGCTCAGAAGGTGCACTGTTAAGACTGGGACATGCATACGTGGCAATGTAATACCGTAGTAGTGCTGAGCGGTGCCGCTCAAATCAAATCCAGAGCGTTTTTTTCCGGCTGTCGCACGCTACCGTCGGTGAATTAACCAATCACAGCCAAGTGGTGACAACACATGCTTGACACGTGTTGTCTACGGAGGTGTCCAAGCACCCTGAAGTATTGACCCTTCCCATATTTCTTACAAGGATGCTGAGATGAAGGCAAACATCTGTGAAGCCATTGGAGCAACAATTGGACAGACAGGTCTGTATTTCAGACATATCTCCTGATAAGCATGTTACCTTTTCTTTTATCATTTCTGTAGTTCACGAATATTTTTACTATTTTACTGGCTAAGACGGTTTTTTTTATCACTTCAGTGATAGTAGGCTACTTGCTGTCAGCAATGTATTGTATGCTGATGAAAAACTGACAAAAACTGAAAAATGTGACATTTTGAAATTTAACATGGAATACTGTACTACTATTATGGCTTCCGGTAGACTTTTGAGATATAATTTTGTAGTTTTTTCGATTATATGTTGCTAAATAAAAGATCTAAATTATGTTCATATCATCTCAATCCTAAAATTTTAGGTGATGCAAAACTGTTGGCCATAGCTGTAGACTGTATTCGAGTACATAGTCTACTGTGTGGTACTGACAACTACCATTCCATTTTTCTACACTACTGAAGCAGAAAGTCAGTCACATAGTATAGCACCACAAAAATACCTAGCGATGCCTCGCCACATATGTGTGATACGGCATTTATAGGGTCCTATGGCAACAGCTCCATATTAAATAGGAGGCTTTGTGGTCCAGTGGTTAAAGAAAAGTGCTTGTAACCAGGAGGTCCCCTTTTCAAATCCCACCTCAGCCACTGACTCATTGTGTGACCCTGAGCAAGTCACTTAACCTCCTTGTGCTCCGTCTATCGGGTGAGACGTAATTGTAAGTGACTCTGCAGCTGATGCATAGTTCACACACCCTAGTCTCTGTAAGTAGCCTTGGATAAAGGCGTCTGCTAAATAAACAAATAAATAACAGCTTTAAACCAATCTTGAAGTAATAACAGCTTGTTTCTTTATGAAACGTGTTGTTCATCCATCACTCCAGCGTGATCTTTCCTCTGTGTGGATCTGTGTTCTGTACAATCAGTACAAGCACAGTATTACCAATGCAATATATTTGATTGGCTCTTGTAATGCTACATTTGCATATCCTGATTACTCATAATTCTATAGTTACTGCTTTCTACCAGCTTAAATCAAAAGCTACTTGTCTTTACTTACTCTCCTGAGCTTTTCACTAGTCAAAGTTCAGTTTCAGTGTACTGACAAACCCCAAACAGGCTGAAACATGTCAGCAGTTGCTGTGCTTTGAGTTTTAAAATGCTGTGAATGTAGAAGCCTTTGGTGACTTTCACGTGATTTGATTAGCTCTTGTAATGCTTATATTTACATATCCTGATTACATATATATATATAGAAAAGAAAATAGTCTCTGTTTAGTCATCAACCATGTTGAGTAAAAGACAAACCAAACTCAGGATGACTGAATTGTATCTTTAATTCATTTTAGACTTGATGCTCAAGAAAGCAAAAAGCAAGTGGCAATCTCTCTCTCTCTCTCTCTCTCTCTCTCTCTCTCTCTCTCTCTCTCTCTCTCTCTCTCAATTCAAACATGCTTTATTGGCATGACTACAGCAGAAGTATTGCCAAAGCAATTACAAAATAAATAATAATAAAAATAAATAAAAACATCATACCAAATGATTACACATTTTAAAAGATATTTAAAGAAAACAGACACATATAAAGCTATTTATATATATATATATATATATATATATATATATATATATATATATATATATATATATATATATACTGTATATATAATGGAAGGGGGTTTCTGTAAGGTTTTACTAGTCATGTCTCAGTTCATGACACTGTCTGATATATTCAGCAGCTGTGAGTGCAGTGTCGTTGCTCTCTCTCTCTCTCTCTCTCTCTCTCTCTCTCTCTCTCTCTCTATATATATATATATATATATATATAATTTATTTCTATAATTTCTTTCTTAGCAGACACCCTTATCCAGGGTGACTTACAGTTGTTACAAAGTATCACATTAATATATACCTTAAAAAAGACACAAAAGCGACGCTGCACAATACTATAATGATTGTGATTGTGAAAAGGATTCTACAATTCAGACAGTCTGACAGCACATTTCAAAACTATTATTTTCACATGCTGAAAAAAAAGACTAGTAGCAGCTGCTTAATAACTTATTATTCACAAAACCTTCAGGTTAATTGGCTTAAGACATGCATTGGATATTAGCTTGCACTGTTTGTTAGAGTGTACATAAAGAGAATACAGCACAGAGAGTCACTCGGGACCTGATCTGTTTGAAGACATCCCCTGTCCTGACCTGAAAGAGGACTCCCGGTTCTCAGGTAGTATTTGGCCACGCTATTATGTAACCGTATAACTAGTAGACGACTATATTTCATATAGAGATATATGTTGCAATAACTGCTTCGAATTGATGTTTGTTGTATTTGAATAATAATGAAGATTATTAACCAAAATATCTGTGTCATGACATTAATTATAGAATAACCAGAATCACGTCAATATGCAATTCCTTGCAGACCACTTATGGATCAAAAATTAAAATTGTAGAACTAAAAAGGTTCCTTCGTTATGGTAATATTTAGAGTGAGGGTTGGGATTTTGGTCTGTTCTGTTTTGTGCATTGCACATGCACTTTTTTATGCTGCTGAAATATCTCATCAATATCAGTTCCTCTTTAGCCTAACACTAGGATTAGAGGTTAGTGTTGAGTCTATATATGTTTTACATTGCACATGCATTGCATAGTAGACTATGATTTTTTTGTTGTGCTGAAATATGTGGTCAATATCAGGTCCTCTTTAGCTTGATAGGGGTTAGGGGTTTGTGTTAAAGTCTTTTCACACCAAACAGATTGCATCAAAGCTTAAACGTCCAGCATATTTTGAAGTAGCTGTCAAGCTCCCCAAAGCACTCACGAGTTCCAAACTGCCTACATAGTACAGAATTCAGTTTCTATATCTTTCAGCACAAAGTAACAAAAATACCACCGTATGATAACTAATTAAATAGTTTCAGTGTCTGATAGTATATCTTCTACTTTGTGCAGTAAAACAAATACAGATGGAATATGGGACACACAGACATCCGCAAACAACAATTGTTACTATCTTTGTAAATATTTGAAAATTGTCAGTGGAATTTCAAACCCTGTTTCATAATGTACTTTGTGTTTAAAACAGTGTATTGAGCAATGTAGTGCAAATTATGATCTACTTCCAATGTTAATAAACTGATAAGCAAGTGGCCTGTTTAAAATAAACAAGAAATTCTGAATACCTGTTTCTTGTACTCTGTACCTGTCTGTAACCTACTGAGAAAGCATTTGCATAATAAAAACAAAATTGCAATTTTGATGCATATTTTGCATATATTTTTTGGTTTGATAATACCTTTACATCAAACTTTCACCAATGTATAGCACATTGTATTTTGGATGCTGTCATATTCATGGTCTGCAGCCAGTGTGAAAGCCTCCATGTAAAAAAAGACAGTTACACTTTGACTCAACACACATGGTGTGAAAAGACCTTTAGGGTTAGGGTTATGTTTGGTGATTTATTTTTTCACGTACTGTATATATTTTTAGTAGTCATGTTGTTGACAGGGCTAATTGAACAATGGGGACATTTCAAAACAAAAGTACTTTTTAACAGAATAAATTTCACCTTATAAAGTCTGCTGTTGTTTTTTTCTGTGATCCCTAACAAGACTCTTGAGTCTGCAGGACATGCTGTATAAGCATGATTTGTGATGTCCGATAGCTGTTTTGAAGGAGAGGTAACTTGTTACCATTTACTGTGCATTTCGTATTCATTTTTATGATTATTTCCTTTTTTTTTAAGTGACTGAATTTTAAAGTCTACCATAGAAAAGTAATTTATTAACAATCTATGTGGTAATTAATCCAAATATAATTTTACAACCATTTTACAGTTTAAGTATCTGTATACGCATCGAAAAACACTAGTGGGGATTTTTCATTTTTTCAAGTTGTTGTATTACTATTTCAAAGCACTATTATAACAAGACACCTACAACAGCATAGCAGAACTGTTCCTCCAAATGTTCATCTCGGAAGAGAATGCAATTTTTGCACAATATACATACAGAGCCCTAAAGCAACATTTACTGTGTTGCCATTCTGGCCCCTCTATACTCTCAAGTTTGGTTTCCAGCACTTCAGAGTAAGGTCTGCTGTTAATTGAATTATCTTGGTGTCCAAATGCTCATTACACATGCAGTGGCGCCAATAAGTATTTACATAATTTGTTAATTCCAATTTCGTTCCCCTTTGTATTTCAGCAAAACATGTTGAATTTTGGTTACACCAAAAAGGGTTTCAGTAGTTAAGATTAAAACTTTTTCTTGAATAATCATATCATTGTTCATTTTTGTTTCGTGTTAATGGTAAAATAAAAATGTATTTGATCATTGGAAGTTATTTTGGAAGGATTGTATTAACTAGAAACAGTACATTCAGATAACTAAGTGGTGTAATGAGTATCTGAAACCACAGGGTGTCAATTCATAAGGTGATATTTGTTTCCAGAATATACATATTGTTATGAGGCACTGCAGTTCTCTGCTTATGTAATGAAGTATTACGCTAGGGACCAGGCAGGGAGCAATGGCTGAGGAAAGAGTGGCTTTTGTTTAATGTCAAGGTCTAGAATAGTGTTGCATGAAAAGAGTGATAACACAAAATCAGCATTGCCTTCCCATCTCCCTGGTCTGCTGGTCCTAAAGGAAACCAACAGATTATTCTTCTCCAACTCAAGATCTATTGTAAGGATTGGCCCATGGATATACAGCTAACAAAACTTTTTGTTTTAAATATGGCCTTCATGTCCGACAGCATCACTCTCTTTCAGCTTTACTACAATGAAGTAGTCACACTTTACTCAGTAAACAATAAACCCATAATGAAAACCCAGACCAAATCAGTCCACTACCTCTGCTCAATCCCAGCAGCCTTATACTGAATACGCAAGATTTGAACCTACCATTATTCCTACCAAAATCTCAATAATCTCTCAGCCTGAATCACCAGAGGTTTCCTCCCACATGGGGTTTGTTCCTCCCCACTGAACTGTATGTATGTATGTATGTATGTATGTATGAGTCATGTAAGAGTTCTAACTTAATCTATGGTATATTTTGCTGCAGGGTAAGCTGGATTTGAATTTCTAGTTACACATTCTTAAAGTTGTATTTACGCTGTTATTTAATGCATTCAGCCCTGATTGGATGGACAATATCGGAACATGATACTAAGGAATACAAAGAACAAGTTTGAGTCTCTGGGGCTGTAAATGAAATGGTAAAATATATATTTTAGCTCATTATTTTTTTTTAATTATTTGTTTATGAAGTTTAAAAATTCTTCCAGTCAGTCACATATCCAAATGCATGGCAGAGCTGGTGACCAGTATAAAATAATAACAGAAAAAACACACGTTTGTAATATTATCACCTAGAAAAAGGATGGCTACAAACCCCAGCACCAACCTCCAGAAAAACTCAGCACAGCCTTTATTCTATGCCATATACTGCACAATGAAAACCTACATTTATGTCTAGACCAGAGGTCAGCACCATGTCGAGTGTACCAGACATTTAAAGAAAAAAAACAACATCTTGGCCACAGGCAAACAAAACGGAAGTTCTATACAATTTTGTGTGTGTGTGTGTGTCAGACGTATTCACAGCCACAGACACTGATAACTCTTGCTACGGACATGCGTGTCTGTGTATGGACAAGTTGCCTACCCTTGGTCTAGACACACTTTTAGTAAACCAAATCCATTCCAGCTGTGATATTGTTTCAGTTTTCCAAGTATTCCAAATACAGCACACATCAGCTCCAGGTTACGACAGTGTATGATAAGGAAAACTCACTGGCACCATCTTAAATGCTGAAGTGCTTAATATTAAAAATGCCAGCTAGTAAATTGTGGCGCATAATTGGAAAATGAGAGAAACATATAGCTACTTATGAATTTCTGGCGAAAATAATGCTGTCATTAAGTGCCAGTTTTCAGAACCATGACAATTGTGTTAAGGATCTGTATCTACTGTGCTAACTATCCAGACTCTCAGCTGTCAGGACTGCCCATCCCGCTTGATTTAAAGCCTTTTTTGTCAGGAGCCGAAAAGCTAAATTAGAAATGACAGAGGTGAATGAAGCTGTTTTTCTCTGAATTATATTTAATTCACCATAACAGTTTCCCTTATCATGCGTACAAACCTCTGGTCTGCTATCAGCAGTCTGTTAGCACCCCCGTGAGGAGAATAATCTGTCAGCATTTCTAGGCATTCAGGTAGACAAGCAAAACATGTATACAGCTACAGCACATTTTGTCAAATATCACTTAGCTTTGCAGAATGTTGTGAAAGCTTAAGACTGACAACATTTAAATTCTCTGTAAATGCTATTTGTTTGGGGTTAATAACATCAAGGCTTGTTTTTGCTTGTTCCAAAGTATTTGTGTTAAGTAACATCCATCTATAGTATTTTATCTTTCTTATTAGAACTACACTGGTGTTAGCCTTTTAAAACAGATGGACAGAAGTGTTGTATTGGGATAGACTCCAACCACAATAAATTCTCACCTACAAAATAAACACCACCCTCTTTCTATCCAACATGTTTCTTACCTTACTGACTGAAACATCCCGAGTAGTCCCTTCATTGACTACTTTAGCTGTGTTTTCAGCAACAAAATGTATGAATGTATGCAACAATAATTATGAAAAAATAAAAATAACTGAATAAGCTGGTTAGTGAACACAGCTTTACTGTGCTTCTCTCCTTCTTCTCTCCTCCATCTTAGACCTGCTTACTTAATGTGGACCTATATATCCATAGTATTAGAATGGGGAAAGCATAGCGGGCTATGACATTATTGTAGTACTGAGGTGGTAATCATTGATACATAGGAGCCTATCCTTCCAGGACCATTTAAACACATTGCAGACTTGTACCTGGGACAAATCCACGTTTTCATAGGGGTTATAATACCCAATACCTGGTGTTCTATTTGATTAAACCATTTTAAGCATAATGCCCCTCCTCCAAACTGCACCATATTGTTTCTGAATTTCTCAGGACTGTTTAAGTTCTGTAATCACTCATCAATTCTATTTTGAAAATCTAAACTGCTGCCCTCCTCTCCAGTAGAACTGTTTCATTCCCCAGCTGGTGATTAAATAGCGCTGCTACAATTGCCTTAGCTAGTTTTCTCTACGCATATTTAAGGAATCTCATTGGAGATGCTGTCAGGTCCGGTCGCCTCACCATTCTTCAATGACAGCATTGCTTCTTTTGCTTCGCTCAGTCCTCTAACTCTCAATGGCTGCTTGGGTGTCAAGTGCTTTCTGCCATCTCAGCCAGCCATATCCTCACACTCATTGTGATGTTAAGGCTTTCATTGTTAATTATTGACCAATCTCTAGCTCCAGTTCGATGTCTTCTTTCCATTGTATGTTTTCCATTGCAAAGACACGGACCTATTTGATTGTTGTATCCCACAGATGCGTAATTGTCTACAAAAAAGCTTCCTTCAATCTTAGCTTAATAAACAACAATAATGGTTCCACTTTTTTGACAAATAATTTTCTTTGCAAAGTTAAGAAAATATTTTCTTTAAAATATATTTAGCAAAACCAGTACTATATATGTCTGCTTTGTTTTTCTTTTCAGTGTACCTGTGTGTCAGGTTCTTCTGTACAGTGTCATGTACAGTAATACAACTGCTTTATGTAGTCATTGGATTGTAGTTACAGTATTGAAATAAAAGTCAGTATTTTTACAAGAGCTTGTGGTATAATTATATAACCCTGAGAAAT
Source organism: Acipenser ruthenus (assembly GCF_902713425.1). NCBI lineage: Eukaryota > Metazoa > Chordata > Actinopteri > Acipenseriformes > Acipenseridae > Acipenser > Acipenser ruthenus. The sequence continues at coordinate 58,728,509 of NC_081196.1, forward strand.
AGCATGTGAAATGTCAAGTCTTCAAGAGCAGATTAAGCACTGTTCAGGATAACAATTGTTTGATTTACAAGCCCTTACAAACTCCTCATGAGAGCATCAGTCAAGAGGTTCTCAAAGGGTTAATCCTAAAAGTCTTAAGCAGAAGTATGGTCTTGAGGTTAAAGCAAATCTGGTTTCAAATCCTAGCTCAACCATTGATCACTGTATGCCTCAGGTAAATCACCTGTATTTGCTAGACATAGGTACTAATATGGGTTTGCTGTTGTGCATATGACACCAGCAGACTCAAGACTTTGATACTATAGGTTGCTCAAAATGTGATTAATTCATTTATAACTCTATACTGTAAACACCAAATCATATAACTTATATAAATCAAATAGACAAGTTTCTTTATACGTTTTACTCTACAAATTATTATTAACAAGTTCAAGTGTAAACAGTAGACATTTATCGAAATATATAAGTGGCTGTTCATAATTCTAAACATTAACCAAGGTTACAAATAACAAACTTACGATTATAAAGTATTTAAATGGATTACATTACCCTCTCATGGACTGCAGTTAATTTCAGTACAAGTGAATATAATTGAACAATTCATGCCACTTTCATGCAGAACCGCATTTAGTTCACAAATATTACTAAATATTTTAAATTGTGGGATGAATTTATTTGGAATGGCTATATTCTTAATAGCTCATATTTAATATAGACCAGGGAAATGAATGATCAAGAAAAGTGGCGGCACTGTAAAATAGTTAGCGTGCGCGACTGTATTAAAGCTCATCCCTGTGTCCTCAGGCTCCCCCACATTGCTGGGGACTTCTTGTTCAGCTCTTTTTTGCAGCTATCCCCACAACTAATCTAAGAGATTAAGGTCAAGAAGCTAAGGTTCTTAATGGTTTAAATAGAGTGTACACAAATGTGAAAAGTGGCTGGAGTCATTATCTTGCTGTGATATATATCCTCTACCAATTACTTTCTGCCCGAAGGGAATGCCATTATGATGCATCATGAACATTTTGCAAATAATTCTGCCATTGCAAATGAAACTTCACAGTAAGACTTTTGCAAAAAAAAGTGGAAGGATTTCAAGTTATCTTGTTACCTTAAAACAGTATTCACAAATAACATTGACTTTTTTTTTTTTAACTATTCCTAATATAGTTTTAAACCAGACAACGCCACAGAGACCCATCTGCTGATGTAGTAGAAAATGAATATAAATTATAATTTAGAACATAGAGACATAACAGACAAACATGCCAACAAATAATTAAACAAACATCTTGAACATTTTAAATAATTTAAACGAATAGAAATGCACATTTTTCATGAAACGATATCATTAATTACTGGTAGTATTTATACAAAAAAAAAGATGTTGTGATACTGCCACTGATTTCAGTCCTTTTTCCTAAAAGCTGTCTAATTATTTTGTTCCTGACAGTTATTTAAGTCATAAGCTTAAAGCTGAGCTCACTTGAATGACTTACTATCAAATAAGAATAAAAAAAGAGTTATTAAATATGTCACAATTTAAAAATGTTTTGTTTTAATCTAGTATAAGCAAATACACAAAGAGATGGCAGATATATTGTCCCATTGCACAATACATTCCTTTAGATCCATATAATAATACAGTGTTAAAATAAACATATGCTGTGTGGTTGGTATGTGTAGATGCTAGACCAAGAAGAGGACGTACTGCTGGAAAGAATGCACTGAAATACAGACCAGGACCAACTTCATTTGCCAAACCTTTTGTACTTGAGTATTCAGCATTCAAACTGTTGGTGAGTGAGACTATAATACTATATAGTGCACACCTTTCAATATCAATATCGATAATATCAAAGTCTTCCAAAACACAGAAAAATATAATAACACAATTGCAATATCAAACATATATACATGTACAGATGTTAACAGATATTTACATATGAAAAGCAATAACTTACATTAACATAGTGGTGCTTTGCTTCACAGGTCTTGTTATATTGTTTTACTATTCCATCATCAGCCACCTCTGAAATATTTCTATACTTCACTGCACACAGACTTTGGGGTTGCTCATTGTCTAGCCAATCCGGAAGTAAATGAATCTTCAGCTGCTGCATGTAAATGCTGCCTCACGACACCTCTAAAAGTATTAAGTATGGTGTCATGCCAAATTTTGCATTACTTTGAGATGTGTTTTGATGTGTTAAAAGTACATCTCATTTATAATACCAAAAGTTCACATTTTAAAAACACATTAATAATAGCATAAGTAATCACACTCACAAAATGCAAAGAACCGCTGACGCATGTGCACATCTCAAGATAATACCAACAGTGCTTAATGCAGCATGCAAATAGCGTTTGGCACCTAACCACCAATCAATGGAATACAATTGTTAAATAATACTTTAGTGTTTGCCTACGAGACTGACAATGGTTAGTATGTAATTTGTCTCTTAATATAAAATAAACTTGATTATACAGCGTTTGTATTTTTAGCAGTATTAGCAATAAAAAAAAGTATGTGTCTGCGAGCGTATGTGAATTTTCTTTTTAATCCCACGATATTGCAGTAATGGAAATGATTATCAATTGTAAACTGTTTCTTTGTCCTAAAAGAATACATTTTCAGGAGAGACAATGGCTATGTGTACAACGACTTTTGGCATCCAAAATGGAACGTTCTTTTTCTAGAATTTTGATGTCAATATACCATCATTATAATTATACCTGCTGTAAATCCAGATGGCCACAATTAGCTAAATTAGAATGTTTCTGTAGCATCATTCTAATTTCTTACAAAGTTGTTGTCAACAAAATATTAGCTTAGCCCTTCTTTAATGGCCATAAAATGACACCCACTGGTACTGTACTTAAAAGTTTGTTTTAAACCCATGTCATGATAAAAAAAAAGGACAAGGTCAAGTGAAATATAATAGAGCTAAATTGTAGCAGTCTACCTCTGTTGTATTGTAAATGGAACGGCATAGGAATAAAAATAGCATTGAAAAGATAAATATGAGTGATCCACCATCATATTATTTAACATACAGTATTATTTTAAGTTAAATATTTGTGAACTATGAATAATTTCAGCATTAATCAAAAACATATTTGTTATTCATTAAAAAAAAAAAAGATAAGACATTTATAAGGGAATTCGTCTTTATAACCTGTTCTAATATTTGTATTATTATTATGCAATCCAATGATCGTAGATCATATTGTTCCTAAACTGCTCTATATCAGCTATCTTCATCGGAAAAGAAGCCTTTTCTTGGCTTTATATCAGTTCAAGATCTTTCTGTTTAATTGAGTGGAAATTTCATTTTTCTCTATTTTATTTAATCGCCTATCTGTGCAGGCAATGCATGCAAATGGGTTAATTACCTCACACTATCAATCTAAATGCCTAATAGGCCAAAAAGTACTGCTTTACCAAAGGGCATGAAGACACAACAAACAACTGAAATGCTGCAATGTTAATCGAACTGTGTAAACCCAACAACTAAAAAAAAGTACTTCATTTTATTACACTGTAACTATGACATAACACTCACACATTCAAGAGGTTCTTCCTACATTCTATAGTAGTAACTTAAAGCAGCCAATGATAGCACTAGCAGGGAGGGATTAGTTAAATTGGAACCCTCCCTGGAATCGTTGACAGAGCATGGAGACCCTGAGTTAGGCAGGTATAGCTATGTATGGCTCACCTTGCAAGTGTGAGCACCCTCGCTGCCTTTATGAAAAACACTTTTCTGTTAAAAATGTACTGACGGTGCGTCTTTGCGTCTTAAACCATTTTCTGCTACAATTATGTACTTACATGTGTTATGCATAATACTATTGTAATTATGTGTAAGTACACATGTATTTACTATGTAACTACTATGTAAATACATAGTAAATAGGGAAACTGAATGTAATGTGTTACCCTTCAAGGGCCATGTTCATAAGCAAACGATGTCTTTCAATAACCTTTCAAAAATTGTGGATTCTGTTACTTTTTTGTATTCTTGGGAAGATAGCGTGCCTAGTTACCGACTGGGGTCATGTACTTTTGTAAATTGACCTTGTTCTCGAGTCAAGGGGTCATATGTAATATTTTCAAAGGGGAACTGACAACAACATATGGGTAACTCACTTTCTTAAAATAATCTGTTGGCAGTTTCTTATACATTTCTGCTAATTTAACCAATCCAATTTAATTTGCAGTTCAAGTCTAAGGAATCCCGGGAGTACACAGATGTTGCTGTGACCATATGCTGTCTAAACCTCTTTGCCTAGTTGACATGGTAACTGCTACAAAACTCAAAAAAAAGAAAAGAATTGTGGGCTGTACTTTATTTAATATCAGGAGCAAAATCACATTACAACCTCACTGTACTCCTCTCATTGATTTCTCTTAAAAGAGAAATATTGCAGATTAATTTGCAATTTTTAGTATCCCTATACTAAAAATGTTCTATTTGTACGGGTCCTGCAAATGTCCTTTTGTGAATTTAGTAAGCATCTAATGTTATGAACACTTCAAGTACAGGAAACATAATATTGCTTTTTATTGACCTGTGCTAATTAAAATAAAAATGCACAATATTCCTGCTAAACTACACGTCTAACTCCCAGGAGTTTCTATAAATAATATACAGCCAGATCATAGATGAAGTGCGTACTATATTAATAACTAGATATGTTTTCATTTACTGTTTATTATCCATCAGGAGGTTTCGATATCAATTATGTTTTACATAGCAAGGGCTTAAGACAAGAATTTGAAATGAATTCTGCTGATTAAATATTAATGGCAAACAACCCTGTGTTTAGAAATTAAATTCAAAGGTACATAACACAGAATCCACTCTAACCGGGAGCTCGTCACAGATATCTGCACAACTGTATTGGTTCTCGATCAACGTCTGCATACATCTTTCTTATGTTATACTGACCATTTAGCTTCTGTTATTCTATTATCTCTCTCAGTGTGGAGAAAAATGCATAGATCTATGCACATTTTTTCCAAAGGTATTCTGTCTTAATGGCACAACCTAACTTGTGCTGTAAAAAGAGTGTACCCGCTTCTGTTTTCTATAGGTTCTCATATTTTTCCAAGGTGGATTAATACGTGTTTTTAAGCTGCTGAAAGTGCTGTGTCACTCAACCCTTTCAGCCTTGTATTATCGTGCGACTGCCCTGTGGATTTGGTTTGGCCCCAGGCACCTTGTCAACCACTGAAAGATAGCATCACTTTCTCATTCAGCTATGAACCATACATGGATTTCTTATACAGCACACAGATTGTTCTAAGCGTGGAAAAAAAGTCTCAACACGGCATTTCTAAACATAGTTTCATAGAACAGCTAGATTAATCAAATTAATGAAACAACAGCAGTCAACAGCTGTTAATTGACATGTACAGTCTTTAATGTGCTATTATAACCTTCCTCGTTCTTCACATGCAGTCATTTTTAAATAAGCCAGTGTACCATACTGTAAGCACATACATTCACAGCTGTCTCCCAAAATGTAATTAGATAACAATTCTGTTTAAAACCAATTAGTATTTCGTATGACAAGTGCAGTTTCTGAAAACCTTTGATAATTATGTGTTGTTAAGATTAACAAAGCACCTGCTTAAGTGTGCTATTGAAAGCCTTTGGTTTACTTCAACATTAATTAAAAGACATAGAACTACTTAAAAATCCTGAAAAAGCGTATCTAATATGTATCTGGTTACTGGTCAGGATGTGTGTGACGCAGGAACCAATACCTACTATAAATCTCCCTATATTGAAGACACAGTGACCTGGTAAGTAATGATCCACACATCTTTGATAGCAAAGTAACCCACATAAGTTGTATTACCTCTGGTGACAGTGGCTACAGTGGAGGTGTTTATATATCACACTTCCTTTATTTTACATCTTAAACTTAAAAATATCTCCAAGAATATCTAATCATTTATTTCTCTTAAATTTACATTCAATCATGTTGTGTTATCAACCACTCAAAGTCCAGGAGTGGCGTGTTCCCTTGCTTTGTCTCCTGCTGGCAGAACCATAGTGGAGGTAGCTGCGGGCACCCACAAGATGAGTACTTGTTAATGCCAGTTCCTGAGCAACAGCGAGCTGCACAGTTGGCAGCAAAGAGTCTTTAATAATTTCTGATTTCCAGAAAATTCCCCAAACCCAAACTGCTTCCAGGCAACATCTAACAACACCCCTAAGTACACTAAAAAAACAACACAACTCAACAGCAAGGTATTTAGTTCAGATTTAGAGCAGGTATTGGAAAGTGTAACCTTTTAGCACTGGGCTTTTGCGCATTATGATGCCAGCTTGATCTGTCGCTTGTTATATTGAAAGTAATTTTATGCAATTAGAATGATGAGTTAACATCAAGGATCTTTAGGTAGTAAAGGAACCTGCTTTTGTATATACTATACATATTTTACAAGAGGACTACCATGGTGACCCTAGCCGCAGTAATAGCACAAGGTGTTGCACGTACAGCTGGGAGAAGTAGCAACATGAGGAAAATGTGCTCAGTGGTTATGTTTCATTCATATTTACACTGCTTTCAGCTGATCAAAGTAGAACATTCACTGATAAAAAATTCATGTGTTTTGCATAAAAGAGAATAAAATTGATTAAAATCATGCCTCAGAAGGAAACTGGCAATTTAAGAGGGACAAATTACATGACAGGTGGGACATAAAAGTTACACTGAATGTTAACATGTACAGTATTTTTGGTTAAGTAATTGTTTTAGTTCTAATCAGAACTTCAAAGATGACAAAATCCCTAATGTACATAACACATGCTAAGACAAATGAACAGTCAGAGAGATAGCTCCAACTCCATTTTTAATTTTCAAATATAAAATAATTTACCAGTCAATAGTAATGCATCCCAATGCTCACATGTACCTCAACAGTGTCACCATTATGTGCAAAGAAAAGCACTACATTAACAATAGAATTAAGATTTTAAAAATTAAGACTTTTTCAAACCACCTCTGTCTGCTTTTCATATAACACCAAGACCAATTTACCATATTTGGTCAATTACATTTATTGAAAAAATATGATTGATTACATTCTCAGCTGCAAGACCTCAAATGAGAATAATCTCATTCATTTCCTGAACCTGTCTACGGCATCCTCTAAGGAAGGGCCGAGCAGATGCTTCTATGTGCTCCTCTGGCTTTGAGAATCCGCTCTTCATGAAGGGTCATTTCACTTCTCAAATAGCACATTAACACATAGCCTAAATCCTGGTCACCAAATATTTCTTCAAAATGTTTCTATGTAGCACAGAACCTAATTAACATGTGGCCATTGTGTGCAAGTCAACAAATTTAATTACATTTTCAAACAGGAAGCTGTGCAAGTTAGAGGAATTGAACACAGCAGTTGTTCTTGTTTTGTAGATTTTTTTGTACTTCTATTTCAATTTTACAGACGTTTTGTGATTTAGCCACCCCTGCACACATTTTTGGAAAGAGAACCGTAGGATATTAAAGTCTCATTCACACAGTGCTCTGAGCTGTATTATTATCAAGTATAATCTGTGGTAAAGGGAACTCACTGTATATTCTTATAATCTCAGATGAGTTCCTACTAGACATTATTCCACCTCATAATCACCCATCAATGGGAGACATCAGCTGAAACCTTTGCAATGGGGTCTCTATAATAAACAGTGTAATATGTGGTGTAATCTATTTGACGTGTGTTGCGCCTTCTCAGAACACAGATTGTACTGGATTTCATTTACAGTAATTATTTCTATTTGCTGCAGATGTCTACTTACTTATTTTGTGCCTTTGGGGAAGCTTTAGAGTTGGTTTCGGTCAATGCTAGTTTGTACATACTCTATCAGTGCTTGAGATGCATGTTTCTTAACTGGTCTTAAGGTTAACATCTATAGCATTTTATTTAGCAATCTCTGCTGCTTGAACACAGTGCAATATTTCCCCTTTACAGTAGAATAAATCACATTTACAGTGACTATGTATGTATGTATGTATGTATGTATGTATGTATGTATGTATGTATGTATGTATGTATGTATGTATGTACAGCGCCTTGCATAAGTATTCACCCCCTTGGACTTTTCCACATTTTGTAGTGTTACAACCTGGAATTAAATTGGATTTAATTAGGATTTTTTGTCACTGATCTACACATATTAGTCCATAATGTCTAAGTGGTGAAAAAAATCAATTGCCTTCAGAAGTCACATAATTAGTTGAATGGAGTCCACCTGTGTGCAATTAAAGTGTCACATGATCTCAGATTAAATATACCTGTTTCTGGAAGGCCCCAGAGTTTGTTAGAGAGCATATCTAAACAAACAACATCATGAAGACCAAGGAGCTATCAAAACAAGTCCGGGATAAAGTTCTGGAGAAGCACCAATCGGGGTTGGGTTATAAAAAAATATCCCAAACTTTGAACATCCCCTGGAGCACCGTTAAATCCATTATTAAAAAATGGAAAGAATATGGCACAACCGCGACTCTGCCTAGAGAAGGCCGTCCACCATAACTCAGTGACCAGGTAAGGAGGGCATTAGTCAGAGAAGCAACCAAGAGGCCAATGGTAACTCTGAAGGAGCTGGAGAGATCCACAACTGAGATGGTAGAAACCGTCCAAGGGACAACTATAACCCGGACGCTCCACAAAGCTGGGCTTTATGGAGGAGTGGCGAGAAGAAAGCCACTGCTGAAAAAAAACCCATATCAAATCCCGTTTGGATTTTGCCAAAAGGCATGTGGGAGACACAGTAAACATGTGGAAAAAGGTTCTCTGGTCTGATGAGACCAAAATTGAACTTTCTGGCCTTAGCGCAAAGCCAACACTGCTCATCACCCTGAGAACACCATCTCCACGGTGAAGCATGGTGGTGGCAGCATCATGTTATGGGGATGCTTTTCATCGGCAGGGACTGGGAAACTGGTCAGGATTGAGGGCAAGATGGATGGAGCCAAATACAGGGAAATTCTAGAGGAAAACCTGTTTCAGTCTGCAAGAGACCAGGGACTGGGGCGGAGGTTCACCTTCCAGCAGGACAATGATCCTAAACACACAGCCAAAGCTACACTGGAGTGGTTTTAAAACAAGAACCTGAATGTCTTAGAATGGCCCAGTCAAAGCCCAGACCTCAATCCTATTGAGAATCTGTGGCAAGACTTGAAAAATGCTGTTCACCAACGGTCCCCATCCAACTTGACAGAGCTTGAGCAATTTTGCCAAGAAGAATGGGCAAAAATTGCAGGATCCAGATGTGCAAAGCTGGTAGAGACTTACCCAAAAAGACTCACAGCTGTAATTGCTGCCAAAGGTGCTTCTACCAAGTATTGACTCAGGGGGGTGAATACTTATGCAACCAACAAATGTCTTTTTTTTGTTTAATTAACTTTTGTGTCACAATAAAAAATATTTTGCACCTTCAAAGTGTTAAGTATGTTGTGTAAATCAAATGGTAAAAATCCCAATTAAATCCATTTTAATTCCGGTTTGTAACCCTACAAAATGTGGAAAAGTCCAAGGGGGGTGAATACTTATGCAAGGCACTGTATGTATGTATGTATGTATGTATGTATGTATGTATGTATGTATGTATGTATGTATGTATGTATGTATGTATGTATGTACAGTATGTATGTATAGTTTTTATTAAACACCGTGTACAATCTGTCCATGTGCCCCGCCTCTGCGTGCATTTGTGTGTTATATGTTGCCTGTCGTGTGTTATTGTTGGTGTATTGTAGTTGGTACACGGGATATAATGCAGGTAATGAGCATGAGTGTTTAAAATGTATAATTGTATTTAGGCACGGGGATCGCACTTCACTTCACGTACATTTAAAGTATGTAATAATATGTGAGCATGGGGTTGCACAGAATTAGTTCACGTGCTGGGATTCAAGTGAATAATTAATTAGTAATTGAATCCCGGCACAACAGTATATGTAGATGCATGTTTTACTCACTCGGGTTGTGTGTTCGTGAGTGGAGAACAGGTGAGAGAGAAAGGAGAATAATATATATATATAAATAACAATTGCTATTGGGAGCTGGTAGGACCAGCACGATACTTGTTTGTTTGTCTGTTCGTCCACTTTTTCAGTGTTAATCCGTTTTGTTTGTCTATTTATTTTGGCCCCAAGTGCCGTGTCCTGTTTTCTGTTTAAACCTTTTTATTTTACAATAAACATACAGAGTGCAGACATTGCGTCTCAGTTTCAACCCCAGTACTGTCTGTCTATGTACTCCTTTCTGGTCTGACGTCACCCCTACAGCTAGCCTGTCACAGTCCAATAGAAAAGGGCCCTGATACCCTGTTAAATTGCGTGGTAACTTGAGGCAAGTCAAACTACAGTAGCAGTGCTGCTTTGAATGTAAAATCAATACTTTCTTTTTCCAGCAGAGTGCACCAGAGAGCTTTTAGGAATTTGATGGTGGATTATAATTTGCTGTGCATTCCAAAAAAGCGCTGATTTTTTTTTTACATTTTGCATTAGAAACATTTAAATAACTAGTTAGATGTGTATAAATCTTTACATCTTTACGTCTCGAAGTACTGTGCATTTATATAGTAGTTAAATACCTGTGTACTTACACATAATTACACTGTTATTATGCATATTTACAATGTACTTAATGTGTAAATCTTTTAGCATGATATATGTACCGGTAAGTACACAATTGTATAAAAAGAAATTGTTAGGGTGTAGGTTACGAATAGGGGGTTAGGGTTTGGGTTAGGGTCAGATTTAATTACACACAGGTGCTGACACTAGGGTACAAACAATGACAGCCCTAGTGTCAGATTTAATAAATAAAACAAAACAAAGCTAAAAATGAAGGTTTGCCACACAAGGCAAGCTCTAGTCTCACCCAAAGAAACGTCCCACTCCAGGAACCTACTACACTAAGCAAACCCTCTCTATACTGTTTGGGATCAACATCCCATAAACTGACCGCCTGTCTGAATGGCTATGGCCGTGCAGTAGCCTCGAGCTGTAGCGCAGACACTTTTTTAACTCGGCGCAGCTTCCCTGGGCCTGTCCCCCAGTCAATCCGGACCTCCTGATCCGCTCAGCGCTGGCGAGTCTAACTGCCTAATCGGTTGCCTAGCAACGCGTCGCAGCTGCACACACTTGTGCAGGAACCAGCGACAGGGTTACTTGTCACAATGAGATACACTGACGACATATTTTTTCAATGGAAAGGGACTGAGACTGCACTTCTTAAATTCTTGGAATTTCTAAATAATATACATCCGACTATTAAGTTTACTGCAACTAGTAGCAATTCGAAAGTGGAATTCCTAGATGTAAGAATTTGTCTTTCAGAAGGGAGGATGGAGACTAACCTGTTTCGTAAACCAACTGATCGTAATAACACAATGAGAGCAGACAGTTTCCATCCTCCAACTTTGAAAAGAAAAGGTTTGCCTACTCTCAATTTGTGAGAATAAAAAGAATTGTATCAGACCCTCTAGAATGTGAAAAACAAATGAAAATAATGATTGAAAATACGAGAAAAGCACTTGCATTAAACACAGAAGATCTTTTCAAAGAAACTACAAAGTTGAATGAAACAATCAAACTAGCATGTGTTGCAGCCTATAATACAAGAGCTTCTCCTATCTATGAAATTATTAAAAGACATTGGCATTTAATTGCTGAGAATGAAAAGTTAGAAACAATCCTCTCTGAACCATCACTTATGTCTTGCAAACAAGGGAATAACTTGGGAGATATACTTTCACATTCAGAACTGAAGATGGTAACCAAGACACATTTTTGATCTGATAAGAGCTATTGGGGGAATAAAGCATGCAGACACTGTGCACAGTGTAATACTATGATTAGATCCAAGAACTTCCACCATCCATATTCGCCCTGGATAAGGGCATCTGCTAAGAAACAAATGGTGAGTGCTGTGTCTATTCACTACAGCTTGATGAAGGCCATCTGACCGAAACGTTGCTGTTTTTAATGCTGTTCTTTTTAAACAGTTAAGAATGGAAATTTGATCTACAATCTATTATTATGGTGTTGCACCTCTACTTGCATCAATCGTGAATGATGTGTAAGTACACACGTCTTCACTAAGTAACTACTATGTAAATATACATTAATAAGATACACTGAAGGGAAACCCTGTATTATTAATTATCAGACTGTGTTTATTACATTTTTAAATGTATTGTGTGTTTTCTAAGCTGTAAGGTTGCGCTGACATATTTTACATAGTTTGGAATCCTTCTCAAACAATCAGAGCACTTTGCTTACCTGTCATAAATATTTGGAAGAACATAAATAAACTAAAGAGACTCACATATGATTGCTATCCAGAATCTTGACATACAAATCCAGTAGTGGTGGTACTTAGATCCCACTGTATGGCCTCTTCAAGAAAATGACATCAAAACTAACTGTGATGCAATATATACTGTAGAACAGCCGTTTCTTTGGAATGCTGTTGAACTTGTTGACTATCCGCAGACTTTTGTACTTTTCTAATTTAGAAGGCAAGGTAATAGATTGTGAAATAATGAAACAGAATTAGAAAAATAGCCAGAAATAAATCCCAAGCTGTCTTTTACAGAAGGGAATGTGTGAATAGATATTGATATTCAATATGCTGAGCAGCCGGCCAGCCATTCATTATTGTTAAGACATTGGACTGGTATTTTAAGCAGGTTTCTTTTTTCATTAGAGTAGTCTGATTGATTATCAATTGTTATTCTGAATCTGCTATTATAAAATGCAAGGTAAGGTGAATATGTCAGGCAGGCTCCTTTTCAGAACGGAGACCTTCTTTATTTTACAATCCAGATATATTTCCTTCATGTCTTTCATTCTACCTGCTTGTATTGGTTTTGGTGACGGCTTGGAAAGTGATTCTGTTGTGCTTACCGCCAGGGCCAGCACTAGGTTAACTTTAAAATCAAGTGCTACATTGATAACAGGTAGACACCAATGTCTACACACATTGGACTAATAATATACCAATTATATTTGAAAAATACTGACAATAAAGTGTGCACTAAGATTATTTGTCTGAATGTTACTATATTTGCCATTGTTCTCCACCTCGGAACACCCTGGACAATGACTTTAACCAAGCATTGGAGGATGAAAATGAAAAAAAAAATATTTAACAGGCTACAGACGTCACCCAAACTTGAGCCCCATGCTTCCAGTTGCAGAGCACTTCTGTTATTGACAGAGCCTAACATAAAGAATCCAGAGTAAGAGGACTGGTTTCTTTACAGCTTCCTACAGACCGCTACCATCATCTCTTGGCTCTCTGACACATTCCTAGCATCCCCCCTCCCTTCACTGGCAGACCAGCACTCTCCACAAATAATCCAAAAAAAGAAAGAAAATGGTGTGAATAATACTGTTTCGGAGCAAAGCGTTGAGTAGAGTGGAGCGATCCTTTTTTTATGATAATATTTTTGGCTGCAATTGCTCTAAAAAGCAACAACAATCATAACCTCATTGCCACCTTTCATACACAAATACAATACATACATAACACATACGCAGCTACTGTGTGTACTGCAACCCACAATCATTTTAGTACCTAAATCAAACACATCAGCTTTTACATAACAAGCTTTACATGTTTTCTAACAGTAGACACTAAAGCATTACTTGTGCCCCCCCAGTTCTCTGCAGATTGGTTTCTTAGTGAGTCTACAGTAACAGGAATATATTTTGATGGTAATGTTTGTCAAATTTAAATCCAATCCATGTCCTAACTGTTTTTTTGAAAATCTGTCAGCATTTAAATGAGTTCTAAAAAAGATATTCTTGTAAATTGCTAAACTTGTAATTTTTAATTATCAAATTAGCAGATCTACTCTCTGGAGTATATGCAAATAGTATACACACAGCTGTGCTTGTTTTCCAGAGTGTGAACGCAGAAAATGTCTATCCCCTTTAGTGAATTTAGATTTTATAATTACATCAGAAACTGGTCATTGATGTTTGTATTACTTTGGATTGACAACTTTTCAGATTGTTTTCCCAGTTGCAAACAATCAAGACCTGCATTTCAGAAATGCACTGCTGAGGAGGAAATTCTGAATTGCTGTAGTCAAATCCTAGTTCTAAAGATGTCAGGTCACATTACTTCCACAGAGTTCACAATCCAAGGGTTATTGATTGAAGCTGTACATTGCCTTGGATTTTCAGACAGAGAGTTATGCCAAGGGCAAGCCCACCGAAGACATAGGCTAGGTGGGAATCCAAAGTAATGTACTCCTTCAAGTCGATGATTGCTTTATTGCTTACCTTCAAAGTTTTAAATTAGGCAATGCAAAATACCTTTAAGGCAATCTCTGAAAAGCTGCAAAGGCAATGAAAGCAAGGTGTGTTATTAAATTAGAGACAAGGGAAACTTTGAAGATTTGGTTCAGTGTTGAAATTAATCGAATAGATTGAAGTAAAGTTGCCAAATGTTATTGAAGAAGAAAACTGAATTATTATTATTTTTTAAAAAACATTGGCCCTCAGGCACAGACTCAAACACAACCTTTCAAGGTCACTGCATTTCTAATGGATACACTACAGCAAGATAATCCTGCAAACCATCCCTTTCCCCTCATCCCCAGCATTTTAACTGAGATATAATGGGCCAGTGAATCATTATTTATAGCTGCCTGTCTTACACTGAAGCAAGGTTAGCTCCTCTAATGTCTGCTTTACAACATGACTGACTTGTCAGCAGGGCTCCCTCTTGTATTAAAATGTAAAACACATCAACTACAGTAGCCAAGATATTGTGATCTGTGTTATGAACCAGGCCATCCTAAAGCAGAATACACTGAATATTGGTGCACAATGGCACGGGAAATGAAATACTCTGTTAGAAGACAAGACCTCTAATTGGCATATTTTCTGTTCATGATAACACAGTAGACTTGTGGTTGGCAGGTGTATCTGTCTGCAGAGAGGAAGGAAATGGACGCCGTATACGCTATACTGTTATGCACTTTGACCTTGACCATACTATTCTGATTGGTAGCCGTTTAGTTTAATAAGAGTACACTGCAGGCTTGCAGATTGGTGGAACTGGTGCAACAAGAATCCATTCCCAAAGACCATCACACAGCAAGGTCAAAAAAAACAAAGACCATCACACAACAAGGACACAAAAAAGATTGTGGTCATAAGACATTTCTTTGAACTGGTTTCAAAGGTTATCAGATAGAACATGTTTGTTTGTTTGTTTGTTTGTTTGTTTTGCCGTGGTTACAAAAATGTGTTTTTTGGGGGGGGTTTTGTAATAAAAAGCAAGCCCCTGTGTTATACGGTACAAATGACACCCACAGCAATTGAGTGGGGTGGATACACAACAAACAGTTCCATATTTATGAATGTAATACAATATGAACAGTTAAACAGTATTGCTACTTTTAATGTGATGTCATTTCCATCTAATACAATTTAAAATGTTACATTTGACAACATATGCTAATTACACTTCTAGTGCAGTAAAACTTAGCTTTGTCCATGCCTGATATAAGATCAGAGCAGCTGTTTTTTCTCAAATAGCAAAGGTATCAGCTTCAAGAAAGAAATGGAAATCAATATCCTATAGGTCAAAAAAAAACATGAACCTCGACATGCATTTCAAAGCTGTTGTAAAGGCTGGTTAATTTCAGCTAGAAGAAGTACTTGGGTGCCACCTAGTGGTGAAGACTGCACTGTGTATTTAGATATTGTGTATCCCTAACTGCTGTGCAAAAGCTGCAATGTACAGTTTTTTGGATTATTTTCATGGCAGTAATATATTTATGTATTCCTTCAACACAATTAATCAGTTGTACTTTCATAATACTGATTTTCAAAATAAAAAATTGCCAGCAATTCTCTCTCCCTTATAAATTGTAACTATGTTTTCACACCTTGTTATTTTCAAAAATAGCATGACCAAACTCATTGAGAGTGAAAATGGCATATTTGCAATGTTAATGAGTGGAATAGCAGTGCAACCCATATGTGTGTGTGTTTTTTTTTTTTTTTTTTTTTCCCCAGTGATATCTTGGTAATTGTGAAGGGCCTGAAATCAATACTACAGGCTATTACTTTAAAAATGAAATCAGTACTGGCAGGGACTCAGCGCTAAGAGGATAAGGCCAGGGAGAAAATGTAAACCTGTCCCAGAAAATATGAGCCAGGTGGTCGCAGCATCTGGAGAGAAGAAGCTGCTGCTGGTTTCAGGTGCACTCTCACCTTTGAGTAAATTAGCAAAGTGAAAAAATATGGAATGTGTAAATGATCACGACAACCATTCTATGAATAACACTGGGGAAAAGTAATAAAGTGTACAGTTGGCAGTTCTTCATTAAAGAATTCATTCAGCTGCCGCGAGAATCATCCAAAACCTTGGATTATCAAACAAATGGCATGGATAGTAAAGAAACCTCTGTTAGTTTGGCCATGATATTAAAAAATAAGTTCTGTTTTGTGATAAATAATATTAATCAACCACTAAAGCTCAAAATATATATTTGTGGTTATACATAATGCATTTTACATTACTTTTCATACACACATAACCACAGTTGCCTCTACTTTGTAGAGGGCCAGATGTAATTCAGTTGTATTCTCAAAATCTGCCTCTTTATACTATAGGTAACTGAAAAACAAAGAAATGTGTGTGGGCCGTTCAGTGGCAGAGGAAGAGAAAGATAGGCCCCTGTGCAGGACCTTATTGTGGGCCCGACCTTATGTAACTTTTATAAACATAAAACATGCCAAGTCAAGTGTTCAGTATTTAATAATATGTTATTCTCAGGATGTTAGCGTGTATGATACAGTATACGACTGCATGCAAGAAGAAGCTTTTCTACCCACATACTTGAATTGCATGTTGCGTGCATCTTTTCTTCTAATACTAGACTTGTTAATCACAGGCTAACAAGTTCAATCACCAGTGCCTCCAGGATTCTGCAGAAATTCACAGAAATTTTCTCACACAGAAAATGAAAAGCATGTTAACTAGTTTTTGTTTATTTTGGTGAACAGCTTCCACCTAAACTACAGGATGAATCGTGCTGCGCATAAAACAGTGCCTAATACCAGCCTCCATGCAAAGACAGTTACGAGGGAAGAAAAAAAAAAAGTTAGGAAGCTAATTTTAATTAAACCATTTTAAAAAACATAATTAAGAGAATAGCAGTACCTGATGAAACGAGGGAGAATAAAAACTGAATTCCTGGTACTGGTAGCTACAATGATATGAACAGGAAGGTAACATCTGCAAATACAAATATTTGTTTTTCTCCAAACTTTCAGAGCCCTCTCGGGCCCTCTGCGTGCGTGGCCCCCTGTGCAGTTGCCCCGGCTACACTGACCACTCCTCCGCCACTGCATGTGGGTATTTACCAATTGCCATCTCAACAACTGTGTCTAATGAACATAGTGAACTACACTGTGCCAGAAACACTTGCCAGAAACACATGCCAGAAAGACATCACAGCTTCTCGAAAGTAGCAGAAACCCGCTCTCCTGCAAGTATTACCTGCATCCTGTGTTTACCCTCTCAGGAGATAGTACATTTCTTGTACTCTTTTGACATTCAAAAGGTAATGCTTTAAGAGACCAAGTCTCTTTTTAATTCTTCCGTTTCCTGCAAGCATTACACAGTGGTATCATCAGTGCTTTTGTTTTCTGCTCTCTTTGAATATTATCTAGGAAACCACGAATGCTGTAGTAACACTCAGTGCAGATGGATTTCCCCCCATGCTATTCATTTCCAGACTGATATTAGTTGCATTATCCAGAGGTTCAGTGTAATTTACCTTCTACCAAAGGACACATCCTACAGAACGCTCCTGGAAAAAGAAAATACCTTTGATCTTAAATTTAATTTCCCTAGAAATTGAAAATATCTACACATTTTATTACATGAACAAATTAGTCATATAAAAGAAGTATATTAGCTATTACAAAATCTATGTGGGGAAAAGTAATATGAACTTTAGCACAATTACTTGAGTACAATGTCCCTGTATGTCTGTATTCATGTCCCTTTATCATACTACTTATAGTTCAAGAACTGCTTATCCAAGTGGGCAACGCTATACTTAAAGTGCCTCTAACCACACTGTAATGACACTGTAATGACACAGATGGTTGTACAAATGGTTACATCCTGCAATCCCATTGTAAATGCATAACCACCCGGTCATGGTGATATACTGTACTTTTTCATGAGCTCTAATTTTGTCAGCTAAATGGTTAATTGTTTCTAACAGGATTAAAACACCACACCTATAATGTGGTAGTGATTTTAATTGTCATAATAAAGTTCAAAACCCCTATATGAAACGGGTATTTGCCAAATGTGCTTTCAGTTTTAAAAAATCCAGGTGTGTCAACATAGCTTTATTGTTGGTAAGCCTAAAGTGCTCTAGAGACAGTTCACATCAACTCAATCGATATCAAGTTTATTTCAGATTTTTCTGGTTCATCTTTGCACAGTAGCAATCTTCCCGGCTACTCATTTTTCTACTGCCACTACACTACACTTTACAACATTGACTTTTATATACTCTGTAGACTACTCTTCCTGTAGAGTATTTGAGACAATGGCATAGATGAAACAGACTTTTTTCATACTTACTTAAACTGTATGAAATGTGCCCAAGCACTGTTACAGGGAAACTTTAATTGGTACAGCTCTCTGCTTAAGACCATTTTCAACTTCTTCTAAAAATCAGACAACTGATCCCTAAAGCTTCCTGGTGTTCCAGAAAAAAAGAACAATGAATAATAAAGGATTATTTTACTAGTCAAGGCTTTAGAGGTTCACAAAAGTGTTAAATCCATTTCCCTTCTCTTAAGTACCCTTTCACTTCGGTACTGTTTCATTTCTAACCAGTTTTCTTTCCTTTAAACATCTCTAATAGTACAACACTATAAGACCTATGTGTCATTTTCATAGGAAATATTTAACTGTTCCATTCAACTGACCCACAGTTTAAGTAATGCAGGGTGGCACAAACTATATGGAATATTTTGGTTCTAACAGGCAAGGCAGGCTAATACTGGTATGCTGAGGAGAGTGCCATTTCATAACCTTTGAAAAGTAAAAACATGTAATGGAAATAAAACTGATCTCGATATCTGAGATTATATTGAAAAAAAGTTGCAGGAATTTTAGCTTAAAAAAGTCCAACCTTATTTGTAACGCACACATATAGCAAGGTATGATTTGGTGTTAGCACCTCGATAAACACCGTATGTTAAAAGCTGACTCCATTTTCACAAATATGATTGACTCAGAGGTGATTATGAATAATTATTTTGGTGTTAAATATATGTATTTTTTTTTTTAAAATATTTGCTGCCTTTCTTTAAGTAATGAGAAGAAGTTTTTCGTGGAGACAGAACATTGAAGAATTTTAACTTTTTAGATGTATTTGGATTTTACATCTTAGGGACTTTGAAAACAAGAGATCCATTCTTGTTTAAAATGTTCAATTTATCACAAAAAAAAATTATTTTAGTAACACAAAACATAAACATTTTAAAGGAAAGATGTTTCCTTAGCCCAAATTTACACTTCAGGAAAAGCTCATTTTGGAAGGAACGTCCCACACCAGTCATCACTGTAGCAACCCCTGAGGAGATCACAATATAACTAATTGCTAGCTAGATCTGTGTTCACAAGATGTGGAGAGAATTATATTCAAAGCCAGGTCATCACTATAGTAACCCCTGAGGAGATCACAATATAACTAATTGCTAGCTAGACCTGTGTTCACAAGATGTGGAGAGAATTATATTCAAAGCCACAGTTAACTTTTGACCTGTATACACTCAAGCAGGGTCCTCAGAGCTGTAATGGGAGTTTTTATACTCAGATATCTTGACAGCACTCCTCGGAGTATTCAATCAAATACATTATTCTCTAGAAAATTACATGTATGTTTCTGTTCTTGGTGACACAGGGCTTGCATAATTGCCTTACGTCAGCAAAGAACTATTAAGGTCCAATGAAAACCATTATAATGGACATGCATTGAACTGCACTGTTTTTTGTCAGCCTATATTTCATCAACCTAAATGGCGTTATAATTAATACACAGCCCCCAACTGTCTTTCAATAGTTCCAGATATTTAATTTTTCCAGTAAAATTATTTGAATTTTTGATTTTATTTTCGTCTTGAAGTTACAAAATAGTCGCACAGGAGTTTAGGAAAAGGTTATAATATTTACCACTGTATTAGCAGGGGTAGGTCAAGCAGTGGCAACATGATCTATGCCACATTGTCCCATGTCTGTGCCTCACAATACCCTGGAGGGACCACCAGTGGTGTAGCTAGGGGGTTGGCTTTAGGGGTTTGAACCCCCCCCCCCCCAAATTAATTATTCAACAATGTGGGAGAAAACAAAAATGTCAGCCACCTGCGACACTGTAAACCCCATCCCAACCAATGTAAGCTCTGACCCAGTTTGCTTCGCTGCTCTCCTAAGTACACTTTATATAGTGCTTATAGAAAGTCTACACCCCCTCAAATGGGATTCAAGGTGGGCTTTCTTGAGTAATGGCTTCCTTCTAGCCACCCTACCATAGAGGCCAGATTTGTGGAGTTCTTTGGATATTGTTGTCACATGCACGCTTTGACTAGTCTTGGCCAAAAAAGCCTGTAGCTCTTGCAAAGTTGCCATTGGCCTCTTGGCAGAAGAAGGCCTACCTCTTGGTAGGCCTTCTCTGATCAGTCTCCTTCTTGCTCGGTCATCCAGTCTGGAGGGATGGCCTGATCTAGGCAGGGTCTTGGTGGTGCCATACACCTTACCACAGTAACTCTAGCTGACATACTGCTTTGTCTTTAAACACAAACAAGTGCTATACTACTTAGTGGTCAATACATATAATTGATTTTCAACTGAATCTGTGTATAGATCTGAAATATTTACAAGTCCGTCAAGCAGAGGTGAGTTTTTTCATAAGTATCGTGATACGAATCGTATTGTGGCTTGTGTATCACGATACGAATCATATCGTGGCTTGTGTATCGTGATACATATTGTATCGTGGCTTGTGTATCGTGATACATATCATATCATGACCGTGGTATATCGTCTCACCCCTGATGTTTGATAACTGCATAGTTGTGTTTCTAATTGTGATTGTGAGGTGAAACGTCACGGTTCTTAACAGGGTGATTTCGAGTTCATTGCAAGTTTGCAGTGTAGTTCATTTTTACTTACAGAAACATCTTTATAAATTATTACACATCTGCAAAAATCTGCAGACCACTTACATTGTGTCTCTAATTACTGTGTATTTACATAGTAGTTACTTAGTAAATATGTGTGCACGTTCACATAATTATAATGTTATTATACATAGTTACAATGTACTTAATGTGTACATATGTGTTGCATGATATAACCCTAATCCTAACCCTAACCCTTCCCTAACCCTAAACATAACTGTAAACCGAACCATAACCCCCTAAACCTTTTCTGATACAGTTGTATAAAAAGGTGTACCTTCGATTGACACAGCAGCAGTGTGGAGTAGTGGTTAGGGCTCTGGACTCTTGACCTGAGGGTCATTGGTTCAATCCCAGGTAGGAGACACTGCTGCTGTACCCTTGAGCAAGGTACTTTACCTAGATTGCTCCCATAAAAAAACAACTGTATAAATGGATAATTGCATATAAAAATAATGTGATATCTTGTAACATTTGTAAGTTGCCCTGGATAAGGGTGTCTGCTAAGAAATAAATAATAATAATAATAATAATAATAATAATAATAATAATAATAATAATAATAATAATAATACACCACTGTGGCAGAATGAGGGTACTGCCCTATGTTTATAGTGTGGGTGTATATGTGTGTTTTGTAGTGGTGGTGGGTAATTAAAGGGTTAATTCACTAGCACTTTAAAAACATGTGAGAATGCGGTGGAGGGTTTAATTGATTAAGTGGGTGTAAATTGCTGCACAGGTGTGTATATAAGGGAGCACTGAGAGCACAGGTTTAGTTGGTGTGAGGATTCTGGAGAGTGTAGAGGTGTTCTTTGTATGTGCAAGATCTGTTTTTGTTTAAACTGTTTATTTTGTTGTGTTTTGTTTAATAAATACGCGCTGTAGCGCTTTCACCTGCCGTCTGTCTCCGAGTCTCCCTACCTTGCCACTTGTCATCCTGTGACATTGTGGTGTCAGAGTGGGATTAAAGCGCCTCCCGGAGACTCGGAGCAGAGTAGGTGTTTTTTTTTTTGTTTAAAAAATAAATAAATAAATAAAAAAAGAAAAAGAAAATGGAGCTGGCCCAGGAGGAGGCAGATGACAATTGGGAGCTATTTTTAAAAGGGCTCGCAGCAGAGTTGTGCCCTGGCTGTGGGGCATATGGGCACACAGTGGCCATCTGCCCCACCCAGTATGAGGAGGAGGAGGAGCTGCCGCTGCAAAAGTCCAGAGGGGAGGAGCCAGTGCGTCCTGTGTCCGGAGGGGAGGAGCCAGTGCATCCTGTGTCCGGAGGGGAGGAGCCAGTGCATCCTGTGTCCGGAGGGGAGGAGCCAGTGCATCCTGTGTCCGGAGGGGAGAAGCTGAAAGCCCAAACCCCTATTTTTTTTTGGGAGGGACGAGGGTGTGAAGCTCAGGCTCCACAGCAGCCGCTGTTTTTGCTGCTGAAGGGAGCCCAGCGGAGACGCCCGCCACCAGCCCTACCCCCGCGGTCGGAGGAGCCGGCAGCGCCACCAGCCCTACCCCCGCTGTCGGAGGAGCCGGCAGCGCCACCAGCCCTACCCCCGCTGTCGGAGGAGCCGGCAGCGCCACCAGCCCTACCCCTGCTGTCGGAGGAGCCGGCAGCGCCACCAGCCCTACCCCTGCTGTCGGAGGAGCCGGCAGCGCCACCAACCCTACCCCTGCTGTCGGAGGAGCCGGCAGCGCCACCAACCCTACCCCCGCTGTCGGAGGAGCCGGCAGCGCCACCAGCCCTACCCCTGCTGTCGGAGGAGTCGGCAGCGCCACCAGCCCTACCCCCGCTGTCGGAGGAGCCGGCAGCGCCACCAGCCCTACCCCTGCTGTTGGAGGAGCCGGCAGCGCCACCAGAGGGAGACGAGCTGCTGTTCCCGCTTCCACCATCAGAGGAGCTGGAGCAGGCTCTACCTCCTGTTGCCAACAGGGAAGAGGAACTCTGGCCGCTGCCACCCTGGCCGGAGGTTCCTGCACTGTTGGCCACGCCCAAGGTTGCAGTGCTGTTTGCTGCTCCACCTGAGGTTGCTGTGCTGTCTGCTGGTCCATCTGAGGTTTCTGTGCTCGTGCCGCTGCCAGCCACGCCGGAGACTCCAGGTCCAGCGCCAGCGGTTCCGGAGGGTCCAGCGCCAGCGGATGGACCCAAGTTAGTGCCTGCGCCGCTAGGGGCGGCCAACCTGTCTGGGCCAGCTGACAGGTATCCAGGAGGGACCCAAGAAGGGACAATAAAGACATTGGGTTTATGGGGTACGCCGGGGGTTAAACAGGCACCCCCTTACATAAGCCCAGGGGTCACCACGGGGGTTAAACGGGCGCCCCTTTACAGAAGCCCAGGGGTAGTCACGGGGGTTAAACGGGCGCCCCCTTACAAAAGCCCCATGGAGGTGAAGGAGTGCTGGGGAGTGTTGGGGCCAGCAGACTCCAGACGGCAGGGTGCACAAGGGGGGAGGACTGGCCCTGCCCGTCTGGTGTTTGACAGGGGTCGGCGGGTCCCCAACATTTCCTCCCACCCTCCCTCCCTCCCAAATCTTGTGGAATGGGGGAGAAGGTGGCCCGTTGAGGGCCTGTATGTGCTATGCACATAAGGGGGAAGGAATGTGGCAGAATGAGGGTACTGCCCTATGTTTATAGTGTGGGTGTATATGTGTGTTTTGTAGTGGTGGTGGGTAATTAAAGGGTTAATTCACTAGCACTTTAAAAACATGTGAGAATGCGGTGGAGGGTTTAATTGATTAAGTGGGTGTAAATTGCTGCACAGGTGTGTATATAAGGGAGCACTGAGAGCACAGGTTTAGTTGGTGTGAGGATTCTGGAGAGTGTAGAGGTGTTCTTTGTATGTGCAAGATCTGTTTTTGTTTAAACTGTTTATTTTGTTGTGTTTTGTTTAATAAATACGCGCTGTAGCGCTTTCACCTGCCGTCTGTCTCCGAGTCTCCCTACCTTGCCACTTGTCATCCTGTGACAACCACATACAACATCTCTGACAATAAAAATGACACATTGATAAAATATGACATAATACATGGAAAGTACACTTACATCTATAGTGAGTCTTAACTTTCATCAGGTCACTTGAGGCATTGTTGTATCATCTGTAGTTGTGACAGAGTATTCACTGTAGGTAGTGATAACAATCATTTACTGGGTATATTTTTTCGAGATGAACCCCTGTTGGTTTCTGCTGACACATTATAACAGCAGTCTAAATAAATATCTGTTCTTGTATTCATTTTATTACTGCTTTGTTGTATCTAAAGAATTACCCATATTGGTATGAGGTATATTGTATACTCTGCTGAAGTTTAACTGTTGTCTGTTTTGTCTATACTATGTGTTCTATGTTCAATCAAACAATACGAAAAAACAGCAGGTGGCAGTAGTTGCTAACATAAGAACATTTTAACTACCTGGTGAAGTTTTCTTTCATTTTAATCAACACAGTAATTTAACTGAACCATGAAAAGGAACTAATTTCCAGCCACTATTTATATATTTTGTATTCAATTGTGTTGTGATTAGAATGTTATATTTATTAAGGAGTTTATTCATGTGCATATATATCTACTATGATCTACTGCACGGTTGATAGCAATGCTTACGAATTAATCATGTCATTTGGAAACCAACTCCATTACCATTAAGCAACATTATTCTACAGTAACTGTTCATAATAGTAGCAACTTTTTATGTTTATTTGTGCGGTTGGTGAGTTAGTTCAAACTCCCAAGCTAACAAAAACTATAGATCTTCCACACTGGCACCTCTTTGCAATTAATGTTGTTGTTGTTGTTGTTGTTGTTGTTGTTGTTGTTTTGTTTTTTGTTATCTGCAAGGAATTCAATTCCTATTGAAATTGTTTGCTGAGAATGGACAGCAATTTGTGAAACTGGCAAAAAATCACTTCT
This sequence comes from Acipenser ruthenus, assembly GCF_902713425.1. Classification (NCBI taxonomy): domain Eukaryota; kingdom Metazoa; phylum Chordata; class Actinopteri; order Acipenseriformes; family Acipenseridae; genus Acipenser; species Acipenser ruthenus. The sequence continues at coordinate 58,753,675 of NC_081196.1, forward strand.
CACTGACACTGTTTAATTTGAGTTTCTCTGGGGTTTTAAATTTGGTCTGATGTTTTTGCTGTTTTTACATTCTGCTTCAGGGTTTCATTATATGTCGGCATGGTGCAGAATTATTAAATACTCTGGTGCTGCAGACCAACAGTTACAGTTTGCAGACATGCTAGAAGCTGCCCAAGGGCAGCCTGTTGGGATAGAGAGCTAAAGGACCTTGCATAGTCTTGGATCTTGTTAACCTGTAGACATTTTTTTCATATCTATCACAGTGCAGTGTATTACAGTGTATCTAGAAGTATACCAGCCTGTAAATGTAACTGTGTGTTACACTGAAGCAGATTATTCTAGTTCTCAGTGTGTGGAAAACAATACATTTTGTTGCTGTAATAAATCCAGAGTAATCCTGCTGCACTGTTAGGCTTGACAGAAAGAAACGGTCCAGCTTCTGATTACAAGATGTCATTGACATATTATAGGTTTGAGCACACCTCTGTGTATTGCTCTTGCCTGTTTCATCAAATGTTTACAGAACATATTATTTTACCTAAAACGTTTCCCATGTAGAGACAAGTTACTTTAAATTCAAAAGTGGAATACAATTGTTAAACTGTTAAATGTTTTTTGGTTTTAAGATATGATGTTACTTTCTAAAATAAACAGACATGTTTTCATGGCAAAATAATGTATTGTTTGCCATCAATTGTGGTGTTGTGTCATACATAGAAATCATCAAAACGTAAAAACGTGCCATAAAGTACCATACCAATGCCCCTCCAACATGAGTCAATGGGCCATATTTTCAAAGCCTTTACCAGTCTTTAATTAACTCCTGTTTTTAACAGAGCAACATTCATGTTAATGTTACCAAATGAGAAACAAACAGCTAGAGGGTTCTTGGGAGACTTTGTATTATATAAGAACATAAGAAATGTTTTAAATGAAAGGAGGCCATTCGGCCCATCTTGCTCGTTTGGTTGTTAGTAGCTTATTGACCCCAGAATCTAATCAAGCAACTTCTTGAAGGATCCCAGGGTAGTATAGTACTATATATATATATATATATATATATATATATATATATATATATATATATATATATATATAGCAGTGCACCAGACAGTGTCAAGCAGTTCAAATAAAATTTGACATTGAAGCAGTTCCTGCTTTTGCCACACGAGGGGGCTAGTTTGTTAGTGTTGATTTAAAGTGAAAAGCTTGAGAATCCCACTGTTTTTTTTTTTTTTTTTTTTAATAAATTATGGAAAAGATGTGGTCTTGCGAACAGAATTTCCAATAGACAATAGAAACAATCTTCAACATGTTTGTAAAATGTCTATATAGCAAACCTTTCCCACATGACTTTTTTCTTTTTTGTCAAAACATTAGACATACTGTAGAAGGGAGTCTCTCGTACATTGTCTCCCAAACCAGGAGCTAGGATGGGTTGTCATGAACACACGATGTGTTATATTTTGAAAGTATCTACTCAATCAAAAAACTAGAACCACACAGGACCAGGACCAAAAAAGAAACAAGGACCAGGGGTCAAAAGTGGAGATTAGATAAAGGGGTATTCAGAACAGAAAATAGGAGGCACTTTTTTACACAGAGATGTGTGAAGGTCTGGAATCAACTCCCCAGTAATGTTGTTGAATCTGACACCCTCGGATCCTTCAAGAAGTTGTTCGATTAGATTCTGGGGTCAATAAGCTACTAACAAGCTACTAACAACCAAACAAGCAACATTTATAACATTTCTTATGTTCTTATATAATACAAAGACTCCCAAAAACCCTCTAGCTGTTTGTTTCTCATTTGGTAACATTAACATGAATGTTGCTCTGTTAAAAACAGGAGTTAAACAGGCTTTAAAAACATGGCCCATTGACCCATGTTGGAGGGGCATTGGTATGGTACCTTTATCAAAATGCAGGCAGTATTCAATGTAACATAGAGACAGCAGGGGAATAGAACAAAGCATCCTTTAGTTGTAGTGTTGTGTGTAAAGGGTTAGACAGAAATTTACACTGGAATCCAGCTAGCTGGCCTTCAATAAAACGGGAGATTTCAGAATGATTCATTCTCAAGATTTTTACAGCACATGTAATCCAGTATTGGCAATACAATTGGTCATTAGAAGATTTAAAAAGTGTGCATTTATGTAATCATTTAACTGGATATCCAATTTCATCCACAGCACTATCATGTAAACACTTGCAGTACCAGATTGTCTAGCTGTCAGATCATTTTGTAGAGTCTGTTTTCAGTAATATGATCTTTAATCTGTTGAAGGCAGTGGTTTTGTTCTGCACCTGGACTCTCTACGTGCTTTCTTTGGAATAGTATTTTAAGAATTGTGTACACAAAGGATGCCCTTACGGTCTCCCTACTAAAACTTACACTACACAAAAGGGTTGGTGTTTGATATCTGGTACTGTGCTTTTTATCAGGTAAGAAAGGCACCTGCACCCAATAAGCACCATTTCCCAAGGTTTCAAAGCTGGGCTTTACAATATTGGTGTTATAAAAGAATTAATGCTAAATGCACTGTATAATAATGTTGCAGAACAAACATTTTAAACAAATTGTGAATCTGAACTGAAGTCAACAGTTCAAGTGAAACTTGATTCAATCCAGGCGATGGGTGGCATTAAAAAGAAGTGTTACTGAGCAGCGCTGCCCAAGACAAAGAGCTGGACAGCATCCAGGTTGCTTCACGTTTCGTGTTCATATCAATAATTCATCAGACTAGTTCAGCACATCTACAATAGGAAAGACCATCTCTTATATTAGGATCTAGTATACCTGCGTAACTATTTAAATTAACTAGCACTGGTATGGTTGTTGCTTTTACAAATCATGATCTCGACTTTTACAAATCATGATCAGTTGCTAGTGCTATATGAGTTGCTAGTGCTATATGAGTTGCTAGCGCTATATCAGTTGCTAGTGCTATATGAGTTGCTAGCGCTATATCAGTTGCTAGTGCTATATGAGTTGCTAGCGCTATATCAGTTGCTAGTGCTATATGAGTTGCTAGCGCTATATCAGTTGCTAGCGCTATATCAATTTCTAGCGCTATAGTGCCAGATTTGCACCCCTGGTACTGTATCATGCCCTGGTTTTCCCAAATTCAGACTTTTGCTTTGGTGACATAATTGACCTTAAATGGGAAGAGGAGAGCCTTCATTTTAAAATGATACAAACCAGTTGAGATTCCCTGAACGTAATGAGAGAGACCAGGGCGCTGCATTGCTGTCAGGGAATCCCTGGGATTTAGTCAGTTATTTTACAGGAGGAAAACATGATTTGCAATAGTAAAGGTATATGACATGTATTTATATTCAGCAATATCCCCAAATGACTGATTAAATGATTGTATGTAATGTTTCCTACACCTCAGTTCCCACCCAACAATGGGATCAACCCCCACTACCTCCACGTGGTTGTGTATAAATACATTGTCAGGTGCAGCCTGCTTAATGGGTTTAAGCCAAAGATAGATACAGGAGCTAATCTGAAAATTTGTCAGAAGGAGGATTGGACTGTGTGGTGTAGAAAGTACACAGCCCTAGGCAGGGTGGCTGGATGTCCTAGATTAAATGGTGAGATTGCATGATTTATGAGACAAAATACCGAAAAGTCTAAAGTGAACTGAGCATTAGTGTTTGCAAATCTAAACCTTCCAAATGCAGGTACACTGAATGGGGTTTCATAAAGAGTAGCAAATATATATTTTCTGAGATGCCAGGCGTGAGGTGGTTTATTTATCATGAATGACTTTTCCATTTATTTCACACTAGCGCTCATTTGTCATGTGTGGTCTACTGGTATAGATTGTTTTACTGGTATAGATTGCTCTACTAGTATAGATAGTTTTACTGGTATAATTTATTACTACACTTGCTCTGTTATAGTTTGACACACCCGTGATTAACACTGCCTATTTTGGAAAAAAAAAAAATCTGTACATTTATATGAAGGAAAATATTTAATGTAAATATCTACTCACACAAGAACATATTCTCTGGCATAATCATTTTGAAACAGCGCTGTGAAGCGGAGAGCAGGTGAGAGACTATTGCAAAAAACACTGATCGAGCCTCAGTGCGAGCCTCAGTGCGAGCCTCAGTGCGAGCCTCGATCAGTGTTCGAAAGGGAGTCTTTTTTTTTCTCGCTTTTTGTGTACAATGTGCAATACGGCATGAAATTTCCACTGATTCATAAACATAAACTCGCCCCTGATTGATTCCCTGCTTTATTATTAATAATAATAATAATAATAATAATAATAATAATAATAATAATAATAATAATAATAATAATAATTGAGAATTTGTAAGATTAACATTTACAGTTTTCAAAATTATTATTATTATTATTATTATTATTATTATTATTATTCAAATGTCCTCCTACAGTGCTTTTTGTTTAGTTTTTTTTTTTTTTTTAATTATGACATATCCTGAAAAAGTGCAGTACCTTCAAAGAAATCAAAGAAATGTAAATCATACAGGTTATATTCATCAGTCTAAATTAGAGGTGTCAAACTCTGGAGGGCCGCAGTGTCTTTTGGCTTTCGTTCCACCAGAGCTCTCAGTTACTTAATTGGTCTAATTATTTGATCAATTGAACAGATGTAACACTTCTCTCCAGGCTTCAGAATGTTTCATCGGTAATGTACCTTGAATCAAGTGTTCTAAATATGATTTTTTTTTTTGTATTCTTTCATTGTTCTCACTCCTTTATAATGTTAAAAATTACTTTTAATGTGTTTATGATTTGGGGGATGATTAAGTCTACAAGGAAAGTGACAACTCCAAAGTTCTAGAATTACACTCATTTTAAAATTAAAACAAGACTAGAACGCAATGCCTTTATGAAAACCATCCTGGGAAAACAGCTCAAAATGACGACAAGAGTGTTCATTAAGATGCATATCTAAAGGTATTTGAACATACATATATATTTTTTTTACAGTGACTGTACCTTCTTGTAAAATTCCCATTGGTTAACTCAGAGATGACAAAGATAATTTTGACTTTAATCAAGACAATCTCAAGATTAGAAAAGTACTCACCCCAAATAAGATAATAAAAAAAACACCGCAATTATCAAAGTGTCTTTTCATCTTAAAATTCCACCACCCCCATTCACTGTCTACATATCTGATTACCCTTACATTCAAGATATTTTACTTTATCTAATTGGAATTTATTTTTCTGAAACTGGTATGGAATAGTTAATATAAACAAATATAGACCAGGAAATACACACACAAGTCCTGCTGGTTGATATGCAAATGCACTCTTTTTATTAAATAATAGAAACAAAGCAAAACAAAACACTTTCTCAAAACAAAAGGCACGATGGCCAAAACAAATATATAGATATATAAAACAAAAACAAGTATCATGCTGGTGTATCTCCAGCACAAGTAGCAATTGTTTCCTTTTTTATATCCTTCGCTCTCTGACTCCTCTATTGTCTTACTCTCCACTCTCCTCAAACCGTCAGCAAATTCTGCTGTTTATTATAGTGGTCAGGGGATTAACTGGCTATCAATTACCTTGTTTATCCCTCGACCACATTCTGCACGGGATTTCTAATACACATGATCGACAGCCAATTTGTCAATGAATCATTAGCTTCCAACCACGCATTCTCACAGGATGTAGTTTGATAGAGATGAGAAGCAAACATCGTCCCTGCAAACTACATTTAACTATAAAAACTACATTTAACTATAACAAGAAACACAAATACATTTCAATAATAACAAGAGTAATAATAATAATAATAATAATAATAATAAATACACAAATAATACAAATGAACACAGGGGCGGGGGTGTGACCTGTCACACCCCTGTTCAGATTTCTAGGCTTAAATTGGAAGATACACTTGAGCAGAGCAGCTTGATTATGTTATTTACTGAATAATAAGTCCAAAATGAATAACCTGTTTTAATGGTAGGCTGCAACTTTGTGGCAATTCTCTTCATTTGAGAATTGTCATGAATGAGGAGCTGAGTTGATTAACACAATCCTATAACTGTAAAAAATAGTAGCATATTTATTGTGTCAAATCATCTGTGAAAAATGAGACCGGTGTTATAACTTTCTGTAAAATCAGTTTTCGTACTATCACTGTTTACCCCTTTCTTCTGTAGAAGATATTTTAGTTTTTGTCTGTGGTTTTATTTTACACTTCAATATGCAAAAAGAAAGAATGAGATAATGAGATAAACCTGCACCCATCTTTCCTTTGAAAAACAAAGAACAATGAATAATATGTGCGGTGAAAAAACAGTAAGGGGAATGCAGGTTGCCTCCCTGAGAGTAGATTACATTTATAGATAAGGAGGAGGCGAATTCTGAGAGGCTTTCCAGTTTGCGGTTTCTTATATGCAACATCAAATCAAACCATTCTTAAAATTTCAGGGGTCCAAATGTGATTTAAATAAAAAAATATATATGTATTTCTGCAAGGCCTAGGCCTACTGCAGGATATAATATTGTTTTATACACTCCATCATATGATACGTTACATTATGTTTGTGTTGCTGACCTTGGACTACATGAAGGTAATACATTTCATTTAGGGGCAACAGAAAAACGTTTTTAAAAAGCAGCTTATGTTGAAGTTTGCTGCTTCTCAAACAATGATAAATAAATATCGGTATATCTATAACAATATCTTAGCTAAATATGTTTATTATTTTTCCTACAAAGCCTACAAACCGTAAAACATGCTACTCGCAGTCACTCAACAGCGGAGCACTAGTAAAACTTATTACAGGATTTGTAACATCCATTATTGTACAGAACAATCTGTCTAACCTGGCTTTACATAGGACCAGAAAAATGACTTGATGACAAACTGCACAGTCAGATTGAGTCTGTTGGCTTTAGACAGACAAGACTTACAAGTCATGCCGGATTCCTAATCGACAGGTTCAGGATTTTAGAGGGGATCACACCATTTTAACAGGGTTTTGGTCGGGACCCCAACATTAGAATGCATGTAGAGGGGCTGGATTAGACAGGTTTTACTGTGTATTTGGTTACTGTCTCTTCAAATAATTGAAATGCAATCAAGTCTACACTAATCTATATATTTTCTTTAAAGCGTTGTGTAGTTTAAAGCTGTAAGGTGTTATGAGCAGGGAGAGAGACGCAGACATAGAAAAGACAAGGTTTTAAGATCTATTGCACACTTTTAATAAACAAAACACAAAGAAAAAGACCCAGTGGAAAACAAAACCTAACAAAACTGTCCAAGCTGGGCAGAGACTTCATTAAACTGTCAGAGACAAAAAATAAAATAACACACCAAAAACTTACACCTCATGACCTCATGACCTCATGACCTCATGACCTCATGATCTTATGACTTCTCTCCATACTCCTCTCCCCTAACGAGGAGAAGCTGAGCATTATATAGCATGTGGCTGAGGGATTGATTGATCATTAATCATTCAATCAACACCCCCTGCTACACGCTCACATTGAGTTGGCAGGGAAAGGCTTTAACCCCATCCCTGCCAAACTTAAATAAATAAATAAATAAACCACATTTCTTTAAACCCACCACCAATACATATTTATTTACAGGGCAGGCCTCAACCCTGCCACAATGGATCTTTAAAACCACATGAGGAATACACTTTTTTTTACTACATCAAAAGATAAGCTGACTGTTAGCATGCTATTATGGCAGTTTGTTAAAATTGAAAGATAAAAGTTACAAGTGGAGCTTTGCTAACATTAGGATTCCCTAGTTTGATTACAGTATATGGATGTGACCCAATTACAAGGTCTCAAAGCACTGAAGAGAGATGGTGGAACAGATGAACAGATTAATATCTACAAGTCATTTTACAGACATTCTACCCTTATCTTCAAAGGTCTGGTTTTATTAACAAGAAAACTGCTGAATTGCTAACCACCCTACAAATCCTTATTTTCAGAGTAAATGTAAATGTGCTCAAAGCTAGTTTATGTAGACCCAAAGCCTTAGATAATCTACTGCATTTCCTTCTGGAAAGTTTAGGACAGCAACATTTGCTTTCCATATAAATCTGTTTAAGCTTGAAGGGATCCTAGCATGCCCTGGGAAGGGAGCCAGAACTAAGTAGAATAAAAATGAGAAGACCCAAGGCTCTGGTGTAACAAATTTCAGACCCCACTTTGTAATAATGTAAGTTCCTTTTGTTTCTATGTTCATGCAACATTTGTCAGATGTGGGTCACTTGCACAGAAACACAATCATATACAAAATTGAGAGCTTTTTCAGACAGCTCTGGGAACGTTTCCTACAAAATGGAATGTGTCAGTGAGTCACACTAATATCAAGCAATTTAAAAATGACCTTAGGCTGTATTCTTAGCCTGATTAGCTCTTTGGGAGGTGACCCTAAATGCAAATTTGCTACAGCAGCTGTGAGGTGCACAGGTTGGAATCTGAAGGACACCTGCCATTTAGGTTTTCCTTTGTCCAGTAAACCAATAGTAATAAAAACAGCATGCATTGACTACAGGCAATGTTAAGCAAAGGCGTGAAACTGGGTAGTCAAGATAAATGCTAGTAGTTGTGTTCCACTCCATTGTCTGTTATTATTTCTATTAACATGGTAGTACGTATTTACCTACTAACTGGGGGTACTTTGGATGCAATACACAACCCCCCAAAACAGGAATGAGTTATTTCTTGTCCTATTCACAGGCGTGTAAAGGATTATGTAAAGACTCACACAAACGGTTTCAGGAAACCAGTACTGGTGCAATGCGCTGGGGGCATTATCAGAATCCGTTAAATAACCACAAATCAACATGATCTCATCATCATGAGATTGGGGATTTTTTTTGGCCAAGGGGACTGAATCTTGAAACTGCACAGACTGTACTGTGTACTGTTTGCTACAGGGTTAACTTTAAATGAGTTTACTGATGTTAACCCATTAATATTACAACATAATTTACATGGGTATCCTGGGAGAAGAGTAGCCGCCAATTGCTTTAACTATAAATTAAAAGAAACTTCAAAAATGTGTAAAAACCATGACATGATTTATTTGCTAAATTGAATTTAAAAGATTGTATCTCTGGGAGAATGGTATCGCTTTAAGCGAATCCCAAGGTCATCCAGTAAAACATATGTGATGCTGAGTAAGACGAAGGATCTGCTGCCAAAGACGGTCCTTCTTTTGTTGACTTACAGTTAATATTATTCAACGTTTGCTACAGATCAACATTTTAGGTCAATTTAAAATCAGTACTGGTTCAAATAAATTCCTCTTAATTGATATTGACCCTCAGTTATTTTTGTTTTTTTTCAATGCTCTCGGCTTGTTAAACTCCTTGCACAAGCCTAATACTCAACACATATTATTGTCCAATACACTGACTTTAAAACTGTAGGATACATGGAAGACAAGGTGAACAAATAGATGCTGGGACATGTTGTCTTTCTATACCGAGACGACAATGTCATCTTATAACATTTGAAATTTAACATAACAAGTATTTAAAAGGTCAAATTAAGCTACACATAAAATCATTTTCTAATCATTATACCATCCACAAAGATGAATCATGTTTTATATTTGACATAATTTAGAACACATCAAATTAGTTTCAATAATTCTTTTAGAGAAAAATATGCATTTCAGTCATTGTTTCTGGGTGATCTGAGAAATATACTTGATATAATCCTAAGTGGAGGTATACTGAATTCTTTATTCCTTTTTTCTTAGCAAACAAAAAACATTATTTGCTCTACCTTCTTAAAATATACCAATTAAGCCCACCATTATGTGAAAAGCAGACAGAGAATACACTGATCTATGAACTGTTTGTTGGGAGTGTGGCCAATCTGAGCCTCGACCACTGTAGCACACGTAAATACTCAACTTTAACCCTCAACCAACTCCTGCAATCTGTAGCACATGTAAATACTCAACTTTAACCCTCAACCAACTCCTGCAATCTGTAGCACATGTAAATACTCAACTTTAACCCTCAACCAACTCCTGCAATCTGTAGCACATGTAAATACTCAACTTTAACTGCTGACCCCGTGTCAGTTCATGACATTTCGCGGCAAACAATTTTTTATACCGTATGGTCACCAAATGAGACAAGCAATCAATCTTTTCTTAGAGCTGGAAACTGGATAATGGCCATACAGGTTTTTTCTTTCACAGTCATTCAGTCACATATTGTGGCTGCACCTGGAGTTCTATAACACTCCTTAAATTAGGTTACAAATGGCTATTTATTGCAGGCTGACTTCTGAGTAAAAGTAAATCACCTGTTGTTCACTAAGTTTTCAGTCCACTTGCAACTCACCATGCTACATACTGTCTGTAACGATGGGTGAATGAGTGCAGCCGGAATTGACAGGAATTAGGATTGGCAGTTAAAGTAATTTGGGTAATATGTGGAGTAAATCAGCTAGGTTTTATGTTCTTTGAGTTCAGGTGACACTACCGTACATAATAAATATAGAGAATGTAGTTCTTATGTTGTCTCTAGGACTTTCTTGCACTGAATGGATATCACTATATTCATATGAATAAAGATTGTACTTACATACTAGCTTGTACTTATATACTAGATTGTATGCCTCAGGATGCATTTAAAAGACTACCATGTTAATTGCTGGCATGGATATTTCATGAACTGCACTAAAATCAAGTACATATCGTTAATATGAAAGGCCAACGTTAATACTTTAACATTTGTGCTTTGAGAGCTCATCTGTATTGAACTATGAAACCACATGAAAAGGTGATCATTTGAAAACATGGTACTGCAGTCGAAGGATTCATGTTGAGAGGTTAACTTGTTTTGTTTTTGTGAGCTACCACCAAGCTTGCAGGCACATTTATTACCTCTTGTTGCTACACGTATTAGTTGGAGCATGTCCAAGAAGCTTTTGTCTTACAAGACAGTCTGAAATACAAGTAAAGCTTGAATATTTTTTTGAAACAGTACTGTATTTAGTTGGATCCTAATGACTGATCAGTTATATTTTAAAAATACAATATATTTAATGTGTTTTATAAAATGAAGTTAGGACAAATTTCTACAAAATCTCAATCACTACTACATGCCCATCTGACTTACATAGAACATATATTAAATGGCCAATCATTATAAAACAGTATAGAATGGGTAAACTTCATACTAGCCACATGATTGTGTTGTTTAACAAGTGCAATATGAAATATATTCTGTGCTAAATACATATGTTTCTAACCACGTAGGAACAATGGGAAACGTGTTACCAGTACCTTAAAAACGATGTTAGTTTAGGGATCCGTTATAAGTGATTATAAACAATAGCACTGGCAAAGCAGCCCCATACAATTGGCAAGACAGCCATATAAAGACAGACAGACAAGCATAATATAATAATAATAATCTTTATATAGCGCCTTTCATAGGGGACCACCATCACAAAGTGCTTTACAA